>NC_058131.1:587175851-587283894 GCF_016433145.1 Gracilinanus agilis | reverse complement strand
ACACACACACACACACATATATATAATGTATAGACTGTATATATATATATATATGTATATATATATATATGTATATATATGTATATACTATCAATTTTTGAAGAAAAGATTTAAATTAAGTAGATGTGGGGGATGAATCTTAAATGAAAATAAACTTAACATTCTTGCCTTCCTTTGAGGAAAGAACTATTTTAAAGGTAACGCCAAGATTTTAGAATCAAGAAATAGAGGCAGCTAGGTAGGACTGGGGATAGACTCCCTCGCCTGGAGTTGAGAGAACCTTGGTTCAAATCTATTCTCAGACAGTATGACCCTAGGCAAGTCACTTAAACCCAGTTGCCTAGCCCTTGCTGCTCTTTTGTCTTAGAATTAATATTGGGAAAAAAGGTAAAGGTTTAAAAAAAATCAAGAAATAGAGGAATTAAAAATTAACTAATGGTTAAAACATTGTTCTAGAGTTTTGGAACCTTTTATTACAATGCCTTTTTTCTACATTGTGGCATTTGTTCAATGTATGAAACGAGAGATGACAGGCAGAAAAGGTTAATGACATAAGCATTCTTTCAGTGTCTTCTGTGTGTGTCTGCATGTATATATTAATATACACACATATATATATATATAAATATGTGTCAATATATGTTTGGGTATATGTACATACAGTGTACAAGGTAATTATGATTATGGAAAGTGTTGTTAGGGCAATCGCATGGAAGCTTAGGGTGGGCATGAGTAAAAGAGATACTTCTTACTCTCCCACTTCAGAATATACCAGCCATGATGATTCCAGGATTCATATGGAGTGGTAATGAAAACTGACAGAAGAGGAGGAACTCCATGGATATACTAAAGCTACAATTCCTTCTTTATTTTAAAAATCATTTATTTATTTATGGGTTTTTTTCCCCATGGTTACATGACTCATGTTCTTTCTCTCCACTCCTCCCTCCCCTGACAAGCATTCCCCTGGGTTATACATGTATCCTTGTTCAAAACCTATTTCCATATTATTCATATTTGCAATAGAGTGATCATTCAAAGTCCAAATCCCCAGTCATATGCCCATTGAACTGTGTGATCGATTATATGTTTTTCTTCAGCATTTCTGTTCCCATAGTTCTTTCTCTGGATGTAGATAGCATTTTTTCTCATAAATCCCTTGGGATTGTTGTGGGTCACTGCATTGTTGCTAGTAGAGAAGTCCATTATGTTCAGATTTTACCACAGTGTATCAGTCTCTGTGTATAATGTTCTTCTGGCTCTGCTACTTTCACTCTGCATCAATTCCTGGAAGTCATTCCAGTTCACATGGAATTCCTCCAGTTTATCATTCCTTTCAGCCCAATAGTATTCAATCATGTTAAAAGAGGAAAAGGGAATCCCTAGGATGATGTTATAATGGTTAGTTGGTTTATGCTAGTGCACTAAGCCCAAAGATATTGCTCCCCCTCTCCTGTCTGACCAGAGAGCTAATGTCTTGCCCTCTGTGCCTAACTGAATATGATGATGGTAGAGGAAACTGGAGAGGTATGAATCAGATTAAAGAACACTGAAGGAATGGAGATTGATGTTTGGTTATGGAATTTTGCATTACCTAACCTTCCCCAATATTCCTTTCTGATCACACCCCTACCAGAGGAAACCAGCAATGGGCAATTTAGGGTTTTGGCTTTACCTAAGTTTGAAGAAAGGTTTCCTCCTCAAATAAACTTTTGTTCTCTTAAGCCTCTATAACCCTCTTCTCCAATTATCTGACTGTTAATTTGTAATCAACAATGTTTATTTGGGAAAGGCTAAAAAGGGTGAAATAAGGGAAGAAGTCTAATAGGAGTTCCCTATCTAAAGTCTCAGAGAGAAATGCAGGTTCCTTTTAGCTTTGACCAACAGCTAAAAGGATCAGCCTAGAAGTGGTCTCAATCTTCTTGACTTTCTAATGCTAACTAATCTAATCTATTAATACAGAGATCTCACAGAAGAAGATATTTCTCGCTTTGAGACTGACACAGCCTGCCCTCCAGGATAAATCCTTTTGGGTAGCTGAATGTCCTGTCAACCCTCAGGTCTCCAGATACTGATAAGCAAGGTCACTTCACAGTCAATATGGGCAATAGTAAAGATTGGAAAATCTTCTGGAAATGCTGTGGATTCAATTACAAGGTCAGATTTGGAACTCCTCTCAGTCCAGGGTTCAAAACTGAACTCACCCAGTCACTCCTCCTCCCAGAAGTCTGTGCTTCCCCCAACCTTCTAACTGCCTCTGGCTATCATTCCTGTTTCATCAGCATTCCATCTTCACTCTGTGTCAAAATCCTGTCCTTCAATCACAATGAGATATCCCAGTTTGTTCAGCCATTTCCCAATCGAGAGACACCCCTTCATTTTCCAATTTTTTTGTCACTACAAAAAAACACAGCTTTAAATATTTTTGTACAAGTATTTTTCCTTATTATCTCTTTGGGGTAAAAACCTAGCAGTGGTATGGCTGGATCAAAGGGCAGGCATTCTTTTAAAGCCCTTTGGGCGTAGTTCCAAATTGCCTTCCAGAATGGTTGGATCAGCTCACAACTTCATCAGCAATGTATTAGTGTCCCAATTTTGCCACAACCCCTACAATATTTATTATTTTTCTTTACTGTCCTTTTGGCCAATCTGCTAGGTGAAAGGTAGTACTTCAGAGTTGTTTTGATTTGCATTTTTCTAATTATGAGAGATTTAGAACACCTTTTCTTGTACTTATTGATAGTTTTGATTTCTTTATCTGAAAACTGCCTATTCATGTCCCTTGACCATTTGTCAATTGGGGAATGGCTTGATGTTTTGTACAACTGACTTAGTTCCTTATAAATTTGAGAAATTAGACCTCTGTCAGAGGTTTTTGTTATAAAATTTCCCCACCAATTTGTTGCTTCCCTTCTAATTTCAGTTGCATTGGTTTTGTTTGTACAAAACCTTTTTAATTTAATGTAATCAAAATTTTCATTTTACATTTTGTAATATTCCCTATCTCTTGCTTGGTCTTAAATTCTTTCCTTTCCCATAGATCTGACAGGTATACTATTCTATGTTCACCTAATTTACTTATAATTTCCCTCTTTATATTTAAGTTATTTACCCATTCTGAATTTATCTTGGTATAGGGTGTGAGATGCTGATCTAAATCTAATCTGTCCCATACTGTTTTCCAATTTTCCCAGCATTTTTTGTCAAATAGTGGGTTCTTGTCCCCAAAGCTAGGATCTTTGGGTTTATCATACACTATCTTGCTGAAGTCATTCACTCCAAAGCTATTCCATTAATCCACCCTTCTCTCTCTTAGCCAGTAACATGTTACAATTCCTCCTTTCAGCCTTCTTCCTGACCTTTTCAAAGTATTCTTTCTAAGCTGCCTATAAGGTTAGGTTGGGTAGGGAAGCAAGGGGGTGGGAGGGTAGGTCTTCAGCCTCCTCTTCCCCATTGCAAACCTGTCCCTTTTTGTATCTTTTTTTTCCTTTTGGTACAAACCTACTTATGAGAACTCAAAAGACAACTGACACTTTCCTTTTCCTCAGCAGCCAAGCAGTGGGTTAAGGTGTACCTAAGCAATCATAACAGCAGCAGAATCAGACAGGCTGATAGGGAAAGAGTTGCCTACAGAAAGAAAGACCACTGGAAAGAAAGAGCCCATGTGTTATTGCTAGTACATTATGGACATGGTATAATGGAGATATAAAATGGCTAATCAACAATCCTTGCAAAGAAACTATTTGCAAATGTCTCAAATGAAGTGTGAATATTAGCTCTCACTGGCTATATGAGCAGTGATAAGTTACTAGATTCTATTATAATAATAATATGATTATTGCTTAGTTTGCCTTTTTCTATGTGAGAATAAAATATACAAGATTCCATGACATGAGTTCTATTCATATCCATACATGATTCATATTGTACTTTTGGTACCTTTTTACATTTATCTTTTTTTGTGGGGAACCTCTTTATATCAGAGCCAAAAAATAAAATTGCCTCCCAAATATGAGTGTTGGAGACATTTGCCTATAAGAATGGAAAGTCTACCAGAGACTACTAAAGCTGAATGTAGGCAAATAATAAGGGTAAGGAAAAGACAGGGATGGGAGCAGATTTCCAGCCCCTGTAACCTAACTTGAGAAATGTTTGGCTTGTCATTGTGCTAGAATTAGATAAAATGTAAAGATTTCACATAAATCAAAACAATACAGCTAGAATAAGAAGAGAAACTTTCTTTGTATCAAATATCTCTGATCAGATTTTTATATTAAAATATATAAGGTATTGATAGAAATATATGAGTAAGAGGTATTTTCCAAGTATTAAGGGATCAAAAAAGATGAACAAATAGTTATCAAAAGAAGAAATGCAAACTGTCAACAATATAAAACAATACTATAATAAGAGAAATAAGAAGTGGTTTGGTGTAGTAGAGGGAGAGCCAGGCTTGGAATCAGGAAGACCTTAACTGAAGTCTGGCATGAAAGCTCTATAATTGAGTCACTTAAGTTCTCAGTATCTCAGATAAATTTCTAAGATCTCAAATTATAGACAAGTTGTCAATATACATCAGAGAGAGAGAGAAAATGCAAATTAAAACAAGTTTGGAGTTTCATCTCAAATACATCAAACTGGCAAGAAAGATGCAAGATGGACATAGTCAATATTGCTGTTATTGTAGGATGACAAGCACGCTAGCACTGTTGTTGATCCAGTAAAGGTATCACCGAATGCCTAGAGCATAACCTATAATTTAGCCTTGATTATTAGCACAGTAATGTTGTTCTCTAATATCAGGCATGTCTTGGTTTGTCTCTTTTCATCCTTCTAATTCTTTCTTCCCTCTCTCTATTGCCAATACCTTATTTCTCATAATATGCATCATCTTGGGGAATTTTTACACAGAATTTTTGTCAGAAAATGTGATTTTTCTACAAAACAAAGACCTTGAAGATGGAGCACAGTAAAGCAATATAAAAATTATTGAACTAAGAGATAAAAATAAATAACATCTATCATATTTCAGGAAGTCAGATGAGAAAATTGCCTGGCAGTACTGGAAATAGAGGGGGAAAGGTAGCTTGATAGACCATGAAATACTGGCAGAAAGAAATGTTTGGTTTGATTCTTCCAGAAATGTACTTGTTAGAAATTTAGAAATGTAGAAATGCAGATCTGACCATATTACCCTTCTCTATCTATTTGACTCCAATGTTTCCAATTACCTCCATGATCAAATATAAAATCTAAAGTCCTTCATAACCTGTACCACTCCTACCTTTCCAGACTTCTTACAGAGATTCTTATATATTCCCTTCCATATACTCTGACTTCCAATAAAATTGACCTCCTTCTTGTTCCTCAGACTTGACCTTTTCCCCTAATTCTTGAATTTTAATCAGCTGTCTCCACCTCCTAGAAGTTCTGGAGCTTCATGTTCAAAGGAAAAATCTTTCAAGCATCCAAGAGAGCTTATTTACCAAGAAATGCCAGTTTTATCACATACTCTCTCACACACATACACACACATATATAGGTACACACACACACACACATGCACACTAAATATATATATTTATAAACATACACATAAACATATATATGAAATGGCATAATATGTAAACACCAAGAAGAAAACTGAATTGCAAAAAGATATAGATAAAAACAATAATTGTATGATACTTTCATATACTTCTTTATGTGGTAGAACTATTTAAGTCTGAAAGTAGTATATGAAAATATCTTACAGTTATATATATGTGTGTATAAATGTTGATAGTTTTACTAACTCATATCTTTAAGCATAAAACATAATTCACATTTTGAAAACTCTTCTTAATTCTGATTTTCTCAAAAGAAATGCTTGGAAGTCCTCTGATCTGTTAAACATCAATCCTTTTTCTAGAATGTGCTCAACTTGTAGGTTTAGTGCAAGCTGATTTTCTTTTCTTTCTGAAGCAATACTCTAGTATCTCAGACCTTCTTGATGTACCTCTGATTTCACCCTCTTCCCTATAGTGGAAGAACAATTAGGAAGCTACTCTAATAGTTCAGAGAAAAAGAGATGAAGTTTGACTTAGGGCTGAAGCTGTGGGTATAGAGAAAAAGGGACAATTGTGAGAAGCAGAAATGGCAAGATTTGGCAAGTAACTGGATATTGTAAAGTAAGAGAAAGCAAAATTAATCTCAATTTTCAGTCAATCAGCAAGGGGATTTAAATACCAAAATCAGACAGTTCCTGAGAAGTCAAGAATAATTCCAAGATTGTAAGCCTTGGTGGCTGTAGGGTGTGAATTCTCTTGATTAGACATAGGCATGTTTGGAAAAGATGTTGGTTTAGGAAAAAAGATGAGTAAAGTTTTGTTGTATATACTAAATTTAAGATATATAATGGACTTCCAATTTGAAATATTCATCAGGCAGTTGTAACTTCACAATTGGAACTGAGGAGAAATACTGGGGCTGGATAGACAGATTAGGGTTCATCTGCAGATAGATAACAACTGAACCCATGAGAGCTGATGAGATCACCAAGTGAGAGTAGGTAGAGAAAGAACACCAAAGGATATTGAACAAAGTTTTTGGATACTCATGCATTCAAGAGTTGTAATATGAAAGATGAATCACCAAAAGAAATAGAATGAACAGAGAGGGGGATACTCAGGTTAGCAATATGTGTCATAATCAACTCCTTACATTCTCACTATCTCACACATACGCACATATTCCCACTACACACACCATATCCAATCAGTTGCCAAGTCCTGTCATTTCAACCTTCATAACATCTCTTAAAAAATGGAAACTTCTCTCTTGCCTAGACTGTTACAATAACTTGCTAGTTGGTTTTTCTCAATTCTCTCCTTACTCCTGTCTATCCTCCATTTCTCTGTCAAATTCATTTCCCCAAAATGCAGTTCCAACCATATCATCCCTCCCTATTCATTCGACTCCAATGACTCCCTTTTACCTCCAGGAGCAAATATAAAATCTTCTGTTTTGCTTCTAAAGTCTCTTATAACCTATCTTCCTCCTACCTTTCTAGACTTATTACTGATAATCTTCCATGTTTCCCGTCTCCATATTCTGTGATGCAGTGACACTTTGACTTTGCTGTTCTTTAGACTTGACCCTCTTTCCTGTTCCTTGAATTTTCATTGACTGTAGCTAACTCTTGGAATTTGAGCCCATTCTCACTCCTCCTTTACTTCTAGCTTCCTACAATTTTCAACTAAAGTTTTACTTTTGCAAAAAGCCTTTCCTGGTCCTCCTTAATCAATTCAATTCAATAAATATTTATTAAAGCTCCTTTTTTTGTGCCATGTACTATGCTAAGTGCTGGAAATACCCCCCTCAAAAAAAAGGAAAAAAAAAAAAAAGACAATTCCTGACCTGGAGGAGTTTACAATCTAATGGGGAGGATAAAATGCAAAAGAAGGCTATCTGATGGTGGAGATATGACAGCACCAGGCTCTTGTGAGGATGAAGTAAGATAATGTATATAAAATAATAATCATTTTATTTATTTACTTATTTTGTAAAATAAATTTAAATAATAATTTAAAGTTTTCAAAGTATATTACATATGTTATTTCATTTGGCCTTCACAATTATCCTTTTAAGTAGGTTCTATTGTTATCCAAAGATAAGGAAATTGAGGTGAAGTGTCATGTTGAGGGTCACATAGATAATAGATGTTGGAAGTAGGTTTGGGACTTAAGTCTTCCTAACTCCAAGTCTAATGCTATATGTGTGGTATCACCTAGTTGGTTTTAGAATTTTGCAAGTCTTAAAGTACTATAAAAGTGTGTTTCTTATTATAACTTTCAATAATTATTTGAAAAATTGTTCAAAATTACTAAGAAGTAGAAATACAAGTTATAATAAAACAACCCTGAGGATGTTTATGAATCATACCCATAAAATTAACAAAAAAAAATTGTGAACTATGGGAAAATTCAGTGTTGGAGGGACTGTGGGAAGACAGGCATTCATTGCTGGTAGAGTTGATGGTTCAATTGTTCTTGAACATAATTTGGAATTATGTAAGAAAAATTACTAAACTGTTCATACTCAATGACCCAGAAATCCCACTACTGAGATATACCCCAAGGAGGTTAGTGAAAACAAGACTCATATGAACAAAAGTATTTACAACATCATTATTTATGACAACAAAAAGCTGGAAAAAAAATAAGTGTCCAATGACTGGGGTATAGTTAAACAAACCATGGTATTTGAATGTAATGGAACAGCAGTGTAAGAAATTATAAATTTAAAGGATTAGGAGAAAGATCAGAAGATTTGAATAAAATGAAAATAATTGAAAAAGGCAGAGCCAAGAGAACAAAATATACAAGTGCAAAAATGTAAATAATGACACTAAAGCACAACAAAGCTCTAATCAAATATAACAGGAAACAATGGCACCATTCTGCTGACGTTATAATACTTTTCCTTTTTGTTAACAAAGAGCAAATTGCAGCGTAAAAAATGACTGGTTCTGTCAGTAACAATCATTAATCTAGTGCAGTGATTCCCAAAGTGGGTGCTACTGCCCCCTGGTGGGTGCTGCAGTGATCCAGGGATGCGGTGATGGCCACAGGTGCATTTATCTTTCCTATTAATTGGTATTAAAATTTTAAAAAATTAATTTCCAGGGGGCTAAGTAATATTTTTTCTGGAAAGGTGGCGGTAGGCCAAAAAAGTTTGGGAACCACTGAATGAGTGGTTTTGTGTCAAATTATATTATGTATATAAAGTTCTTCACAAATTTAAAGTGCTATATAATTGTTAGCTATTATTATTTTACTTTGCTATTTTCAGGTGATATATTTAGTAGGGAGGGAAAGGAGGCTGTTTATTTATTGGGAGGTACCTGTTGGGTCAAAACAAAATGAACTTGTGAATATAACTTTGGAAGGGTTGGTACGTAAAGAGTGATGGGAAGTATCGATTGTGTCAAAACATTGAAAGAATGCTGGGCTGGTAGTCAAGAGAAACCTGGATTTGAATCCCAACTCTGACATCTTCTAGCTATGTGACCATGAACAAGCCATGAAGAGCTCTTTCTGAGTTATAGTTTCTTCATCTTTAAAATGGAAATAATAACCATAGTAAAGTCACCTCTAATAATCACACAAAGCTAACTTATGTAAAATACTTTTTAAACCTTAATGTGTTATTTAAAGGTCAGAAAATTCTCATGGGTAAAAAAGTATGGTTATCTGTAAACCTTGCCATATAAAGCAATGAGTAGATTGATGAAACCTTGGCTTTAGGGGATTTTTTTCCCTATTGAATTGGAAATATTCAAAGTATCCAAATTATCCTAAAACATACCTAATACACATAACATACATACATACCTAACATAGGTAGGTCCCTCATTGCATCTCAAACTTTCGAACATGCAAATGGAGCCTAATTAATCTAGGCATAAAAGATAATTATGTCATTTTTCTCTCTTTCACACTCAAACTCCCAGAAAGTATTATCTGGAATCATTGTCTCCATTTTTTCATATTCCTCTCTCTTCTTTCTTTGCAATTTAACCTCTAGTCCCTCCTCTTAACTAAAACCAAAATTGCAAATCTTTTCTTTATTTCTTTCAGATTCAAAAATCTAATGGGCCTTTCTTAGTCCTCATCCCACTTGACCTTTCTGAAGCTTTCTTTAATCACCTCCTCGGAACAGGGAACACTCGTCTTCATGCTTTTGTGACACTGGTGCCTTTTGGTCTGCCTTCTCTTTGTGTGACCATTTATTTTCAGTGCCTTTTTCTGCTTCCACCCATGAATTAAGGGAGATTTTCAAGGATCTGCCCTAGTCCTTCTTTATTCTTTCCATACTCTTTCAAGTGATCTAGTCAGTACATATGAGTTCAATTAGAATCTCTAGGCTTGTTGCTGTTTGATTGTTTTTCAGCCATGTTTGACCCCATTTGGGGTTTCGTTGTCGACAATGCCAGAGAGGTTTTCTATTTCCTTCTCCAGCTCATTGTATAGGTGAGGAAACTGAGGCAAACAGGGTTAAGTGATTTGTTCAGGATCACACAGTTAGTAGCGTCAGGGATCAGATTTGAACTCAGGAAGATGAGTATTCCTGACTCTAGGCCCTGCATTCTATCCACTGAGCCACCCAGCCACCCTAAATTCTCTAAGGGAAGGACTCCAAAATCTAAATATTCTCCCATAATGACTCTCTTAAATGTTTTTGCCTGGAAGTGATCTCAAACCAAACCTGAAACTCAACACATCCAAAACTGAACACATTATTCTTCTGCCCAAACCATCCATCCTCTAGGTCTCTATTTCTTTGATATGACTCAATTTCACAATTGTGAAACTATCTGATTTCACCTTCCCTCTCAATACCTATAATACACTCAATTACCAAAAACAGTCAATCTTAGGGGGCAGCTGGGTAGCTCAGTGGAGTGAGAGCCAGGCCTAGAGACTGGAGGTCCTAGGTTCAAACCCGGCCTCAGCCACTTCCCAGCTGTGTGACCCTGGGCAAGTCACTTGACCCCCATTGCCCACCCTCACCAATCTTCCACCTATGAGACAATACACTGAAGTACAAGGGTTTATTAAAAAAAAAACAGTCAATCCTACCCTATAGAACTTCATATTTTTCCTGTACTCTTCACTGAACACAGCTTCCTTAGTTCAGTCCTTGTCACCTCTCACATGGACAATGGCAAAAGTTTCCTAATTGATCTTTTTGCCCTCAGGCTCACTTCATTCAAATTTATCCTTTACAGAGTTTTCAAAGTCATTGATAAAAATGCTAGATTCCTAAAGACTACTTCCTAAGCTGACATAACATTATTAATGACTAATCTTTGGTCTTGAGCACTCAAATTGCAGTACCATCTAGCCTTCATCTCTGTATTTCTCATAAGAAGACCTTGAAACATTTCCTCAAATGCTTTGTTGAAATCTAGGTAAATTAGATTCAGTATTTCCCTAATCTACTATTATAGTAGCTTCAGAAAAAAAAATAGATCTGGCATGACCTGATTTTGATGTTTTTGACTTTTTGTGAACACCATTTCCTTTTCTGGATGTGAATGAATCTTCTCTTTCATAATGCATTCTAGATTCTGCCAGTAATCAAAGTCAAGTTTACTGGCAGATTCCATTTTCTTTCCTTTTCTGAATATTAGAACATTTTCCCTTCCACAGTCCTGTGGTACCTCTCCCATTTTCAACAAATATTCTGATCTCATTGAGAGTTATTTAGCAATTATATATACCAGTTTTTGCAGAAACTGAGTATATAGTTCAAATAGGTCAGGTCATTTTCACTTATCAAAGGCAGCTATAAGCTTTATTACAATCTCCTTAATTATCTTTTATATTAATTCCCCATTACTTATTTTGCTACATCCTCATCATTTCAATTTGAAGAAGCATTCCTCTTTAAAGAAAAAAAAAGTAAACTGTCATCAGTTATCATTATTCCATCCAGCCCAGAATAGCACTAACCCTTGTCTTACCTTCTTCTTTTTTCCCCCAATATAGTTTTAAAAAAACAAAACAAAACCCCTCACTGTTCTTAGCTATTCTTACTGAACCTAGTTTAGTTGTCCTGTCTATACTTTCTATTTTATACTTTGCAATTATATTGTTATCTGCCCCTGTTTTAATCTGTAGCATATGCCTTCAGAAATTAAGTCTATGGGTTCCTCTCGTTATTTCTTTGTGCCCTTTAAAATCTGTTCTCCCTGAAATTCCTTTTCTATCATCAATTCTAGGCTTAAGGGTAGAGGTGAAGAGAGAGAGAGAGAGAGAGAGAGAGAGAGAGAGAGAGAGCGAGCAGAGAGACAGAAATAGAGAAAGATTAAGTAGCTATTTGGATATTTAAAATATTCACTCCAGTATATCTTTGTAGCAGACATGATCTCTTTCCCAAATACCCTATCTATTCCCTTTTCCTGGCCTGTAATCTCTGACAATATTATCACTTCCATTTCAGCCTTCATTGATCTTCCACCAAATATCTCCACCATGCTTCCTCTCTCTGACTCCTGGATTTCCTCACATGGATATATTATTCATATATTGAGGCAGGGGAGGAAGGGAGGAAGGGGAAGAGAAACTGGGGGACAGAGAGAGGGAAGAATAGCTATCTATAGATATTTAGAAATACCTACATAGTAGACTTAATATATGTACATCTATATATGTTACCAGTCAAACCATTCCCTACCTATTTTTTTCTTTTGAATAAAACTTATTACAGAACTATATTCTAATCACAGGCTTCATTTCAACACATTAATTAACATCCATCTGAATTCAAATTTCCTTCCTCATATTAAGACTCTAGTTCATCTTGATTAGTTGTTTATAGTTTTTGTATTCATGAATAGGCATTCAAAGCTATGGCCTTTATTTCTGGTTCATTTAATAAATTTTGATTCCTATAAATTTCTGCTATTCTTGCCAATAACCATAGTCAGCATTTACATAGTGCTTTATGGTTTATGAAGCATTTTACATATTTTGTTGTTATTCAGTGGTTTCAGTTGTATCTGACTCTTCTTGACTCCATTTGGGGTTTTCTTGGCAAAGATATTGATGTTGACAATTCCTTCTCCAGATCTTTTTATAGATAAGGAAACTGAGGTAAACAGGGTTAAGTGAATTGTTCAGGGTCACACAGCCAGGAAGTCTCTGAGAACAGATCTAATTTTAGGTCTTTTTTTTTCAGGCTCAGTGTTCTTTCCACTGTGGAACCTAGGATTCCATTGTACTCACTCTATGATAATTTAACTTGGCCAATATCAATGGATTTTATCTCTTCTCTTTCCTTTTCAATCTAAAGCCTTACACGTGAAAGACACAAGATAAATATATTTTTACTATCCCTTGTTAGAAGTACTCTATCTCTGACCAGAAGCCTATCATTTGTTTATTTTAAAACATTCACAAACGTCATCTCCTAGCAAGCTGCTCACACCCCAACTCTATTTTTCCCCTTCATCCCTTGGCTTCAGTGGGCAACAATGATGGCAGTACCACCCGTTCCCACATGGTCTTCAGCTTCTTTTTCAAGATGCTCATGCCCTTATTTTAGTGAAGAAACTGAAGTTAATCCTCTTTCACTTTTGTTGTTCAGTTGTTTTCTATCATGTCTGGTTCTTTATGTCCTCATTTGGGGTTTTCTTGCCAAAGATACTGGAGTGGTTTGCCATTTCCTTCTTCATCTTGTTTTACAAAGGAGGAAACTGAGGCAAACTGATTATTTGATTTGCCCAGGTCACACAGCTAGTAAGTGTCTGAGACCAGATTTAAACTTGGGGACTTCAAGTCCTACACTCTATCCACTTTGCCATCTAGCTGCATCCCCTCTCTTTTACTTGCCTTCCTCCTTTAGGAACTGAGCAGCAATGTAGGCAGAATCTACTGAATAACATTTTCCATGGGTCTAATACCAACGGTGAATGCTGCAAAATTTGAGATTGGTGCACACTAGCTGAAGGTCAGATTGGCAGAATTTCATCCTCAGGGATGGAAGATAGAGTTAGGAAAATTGTCAAAGGATGACCACACAGAGAACTAAGGTCACTACTGTCTGGCAAGTATTTGGTATTCATCCACCATTGTGTTGGTTTGCATTTATCAATGTAGTAAAATATTATCTTCCAATCTAATAGAAGACAAAATATATACATTCTCTTATGCAATTGGAGACTAAAGGCAATACATTTTGTTGATGTTTAGTTGTTTCATTTGTATCTGACTGTTTGTGACCCCATTTGGGGTTTTCTTGGCAAAGATTCCCTTCTCCAGTTCACTTATTGCTGGTAAAACTGAGGCAAAGAGGATTAAATGACTTACCCAGATGCACATAGCTAGTAAGTATGAATTTTCCTGACTCTAGGCCTGGCACTCTGACCACTGCACTACTTAGCTACCCCAAGACAACACATATATAAGAACAAGAATTTTATATTTTGTCATGGTTCAAACATTTATAAAATACTTTCCTCACAACTACTCTGTGGAGCAAATAGGAGCAAATATGGTCATTGTTCCTATTGAGAGAAAACTGCTTATTAAATTTAAGTAACTTATCCACAATCACACAACTAAGAAGTATCAAATCTAGAACCCAGATCTTCTGACGGTCCATACTCTTTTCATAATATGCTTCCTCTCAAATAGAAGGTAACACAATAATGTGGTATACTATATTGACCAGTGTGCTGCTCTCCTTGCAAATTTCCTTTCTCTGTTGTTAGAAGAGAACATTTAGAAAATAATTTTTTATATCCCCTTCCTACACACACACACACACACACACACACACACACACACACACACACACACGGACAGACACACGGACACACAGACACACACACCCCTTTTTGCTTTCTTAAAACAGCAATAATACTGATAATATAAGCTACTGAAAATGGAAAGCCCTTTTTCTTGCATTTGGAAACAAAATGTTAAAAGAAATTGTTGACTATTTTTAGGAGAGAATAGAACTAGTCATCATCTAATCCTGCATTCTATATAGGTGCTTCACAACCGCTAGTCTTATCTTTTGTTTTTCTTTTCCATTGGCTGGGCTTTCAAAGCTATCCAGTTTCCTAATGTATCTCCAAATTGGTGGGGGTTGGGGGATGTAAAGCAGCAGTCTGAAGCAATAGAAGCCATCTGGTCCTGTCTCTCTTACTGGAACCCAAGATTCCCAATCTACCACATGAAAGAAAAGAAAGTTCTCAATATAAGCAACTTCCAATCACCAATCAACTCTCTCTCTTCCTGTCTTTTCCTCAGAAATACATCAGATACAGAAAATACTCACAATTCTAACAGAAAAATACTCACTATATTCTGTCACTTTGATCAGGACTTTTCAGGAATGTGAAGAAATTCTTAAAGACCAGAAAAATTTTACAAAAATAAGATTTCAGTTAATTTTATCGATGGACTCTATTGCCATTTTTTTAGTAAATAGGATGAGAATTTTAAAGACTAATGAAAATTTCAGAATGAGTGAAAATAGGAGCAGATTGGGGATCTAGATGTTCACATAAATCTCTCCTTGTCATATTTTTTTTCCAGAAAGTGAATTTATTTATTCTTTTTCTGACTCAGTAGAGAAAATCCTGTACTACTATTCTACTCACTCATTTTCCATCTCAAAAAAAAAATCTTCTAAATTCTAAACTTATTGTCATACAACTTAGGCAAATTGAGAATGAGTAGTCTTACCAAAGCTATGACATTATACGGTCAAGATTTATGTGTGGGAAGGGAAGAAACAAAGGAGGAAACACCCTCAAGATGAGACAAACAACCATTGCTGCCATTAAGGAAAGGCATTTATGGCCGTAGTGATGCTGCTATTGGGAACTACTGGGTGTTATTTCCCACCCTGAGACAAAGCCAAGATCAGCTCTCTTTAGTTATGGTTCTGGCTCTAGTCCAATAACCGTGGATGTCTTCTAATGTTCTGTGCTGAGACCCTTTCTCTTTTTACTCTATATTATCTCTTATCTGCTTCCAGAGGTTTATTTATCAACTCTATGCAGGTGATTCTCAGACCTATATATCTGGTCCTAATCTCCTTCCGGAGAGTCTGTCTGGCATCACCAACTGTCTATTGGATATCTTGAACTGGATTTCCAATAGGCACCTCAGACTTAACCTGTCTAATATAGAAGTTATTTATCTGTTTCTCACAAGGTCTCTCTCTTCTGAAAGACTCTATTAACTATTGAAAATACCACCAGCTCTTCAGTATCCCAGGACAGCAACTTCATTGTCATCCTTGATTCCTCATTCTCACTGAGCATATCCAATCTGTCACCAAGTCTTATCATTTCCATTTTTACATGATCTTTCATATGGACCTTCTCTCTCTACCCTTCTCCCATTCTTCTGTACAAATCTTTGTCACTTCTTGCCTGGGTAACTGCAGTAGTCTTCTAACTGATCTCCTTGCCTGAAGTCCCTTCCCACTTCAATCCATTTACCATTCATCTGCCAAAGTGATTTTCTTAAAGAGTAAATCAGATCACATCACTCTCTACCTCAGTAAACTTTGATGACTTCCCCAAATCTCAAGGATAGAATTTCTTCTGTTTGGCATTTAAGACTCTTCATAAGATCCAAATGAACTGATGAAAAGTGAAGTGAGCGGAATCAAGAGAACATTGTACCAAGTAAGAGCAATACCTGTGAATAACAGCTATGCACAGGAATACAATGATCCAAGACAGTTCTGAAAGACTCGTGATGAAAAATGCTATCATCTACAGGGAAAGAACTAATGGAGTCTGAATGCAGATCAAACTTTTTTTTAAACTGTCTTTACTTTCTTGATTTTTTTGTGTGTGTTTCCTTTTGCAAATGGCTAATATGGAAATATAATTTCATGACTACACATGTATATACATCAATTTGCTTGCCTTTTCAAGGAGGAGGGAGGGGAAAGAGGGAAAGAATTTGGAACTCCAAATTTGAAAAAGATTGTTAAAATTATTACATGCATTTGGAAAAATAAAACACAAAAATTTCACTTAAAAATTAACAATTTTTTGAGACTTCATAATCTGCCTACTTCCTACCTTTCCAGGCTTCTTACATTTCACTCCTTTCTATACCCTTGATAATCCAGATACACTAGACTAATTGTTTTTTCTCACACACAAAACTCCAACTCCTAACACGCTGGGCTTTTGCTCTGGCTATTTCCTAGTGCCTGGAATGTTCTCCCTCCTCATCTCCATCTCTTAGTATTCCTGGCTTCCATTAAGTATCATTTAAAATCCCACCTTCTGCAGGAGGCCATTCCCAGATCCTCTAGATGCTAATATCTTTCTTCCCCTCTCTGATTACCTTCCATCTACCCTATTTATGTTTTCTCTATATATACTGTTTACATGTTGTCTTCTCCATTAGAATGTAGGTCCATTGAGTTCTTTGTACCCCCAGGGCTTAGTCTGGCATATGGTAAGGACTTAATAAATGAAAGGCCTTACTGAAAACCTATAGGGAGGAAAAACTGGCAAAACTGAGGATAGAGTGAGGAGCTAAAGTGTCATAGAAAACAGTGGATAGATTGGACAAATAAAATGGAGGCAAAGCAGTAGAAAATCCCTCCTAGGTCATCCTAAGTTTTCTAGGGCCTGCTGCCCTTAAAGTAGTATCATAAATAGTATTGTTAATTTGTTGGTTCAAATTGTTGTCTGTCTAGTAAAGAGAAGAACTCTCCCCCTGTCATTTTATGGTGAAAATTTCAGTGGTATGCAAGGAGAAAGGAAGAAATGAGGCATGGAAATACATTAAATAAATGCCAAGGGAGTGTGGAATACCAGTGCCTAGAAAAAAATGAAATAACCAGCCATGTCTTTTCTTCACTTTATGATCTGCTCTGATCCATAGATCTTTCTTTTAAAACTTCTCTAGTCATGGGGAGAGGGGGTCACCAAACTCAGACTCCAAAATGGCAATCAGTAGTATTGATTGCCTTGAGTATCAAAAGGAGGATTCTTAATCCAGTGTGTGTGATGGTAGTGGCAGAGGCAGCAGCAGCAGCGGGTAGTGGGTGGTGGTGGGGATGGAGAGAGGGAGGGATGCATGTGCTGTGGTGGGAAATAAAATGCTAATTGTGAACCAGCCCGGGATGTTCTTTATTTATTTGTCAAAGCAAGAAACAGAATTGCATTCTTAAGTGAAGATGATGCAATGATCAATCACAGCCGGACCCATGCTCCGGGGGAGAAAGACTGGCCCTGTTCTCTGGGTTTGTTTACTTCCCATGGGCATTGTTTTCTTGCTTGTGTCAGATAGCTTATTGAGCACAGCTAATCAATGTTTCCGCTGACAAGAAAATTGGAACTGTTATTCAGGAAGCAACATTCAAAGGCAGATTTCCCAGTTAAGTATTGTTTGGTGCTGGGACACATCCCCTTTGAATAGCCCTGTGAAAATGACCTTAAACTACCTGGGATGCAACAGGGCATAGAAACTAGACCAGTTTCAACATAGCTGGCGATAGGAACACATCTTCCCATATGATTTCGGGCTCTTCTCCTTCAGATTCTGGAGCTGGTGGAGAAAGGAAAAGATGTAGAATTCTTGCTTTTAGGGATAATCTCTGAGGAATATGGCAAAATCGATTCCCTGGAATGTTAAACCTTGAAGACTATTGTCTTTCAAGTTTGGGTCCACACTGAGTCTTGAATGCCTAGGACAAATAGTGATGGATCCTAGACAGGCAGATCTGATCCGCACAGGGAGCTCTCAGATAAGGCAAGGAAACCTTCTCTGCTAGTTCAAGTCAGCACCTTCTCTGTATCTTACAAGTATCAGACAGCTGCCACGAGCACTGAGAAGTTAAGTGACTTACCTAGAAGAGCCCAGGTCTTCCCTGGCTTCAAGGCAAGTTCTCTAGGCACTACTATGCTACCTCTCTAGAACAATTAAATTAGCGACATGGAAAGCATATGCCATAATAGATCAGAAAATATACCTGGGAAATTCAGCATAAGAACCAACTTTATTCCAGGAGAAAATTAAAACTGGCCTTACCTGATGAGACATTCCACAAAGGATGGATCAACTTACTCTTGGTATTATCCTTGGAAGGATGATATAAATTGTACCCCAAAGCACTGGTGTTGAAAGGGACCTTATGTGTATTCTGCCACATAAAGACATTTAAAAGAATACAGTCATACCATTCTCTTTTTCACAGGCTTTCTCTATCTTCCCCTCCCCCTCCATATTTTTTTTTTCAAGTACTTGCCAGTCTGGCCAACCAAACAAAACAATAATAGAATATCAGGATGACCTGGTTCCCAGGTTAGGCTGAACATTCTATCCCGTGGGCCCATGTCAGTTTGGACCTTCTATCCAACTGAATTTGTTCTTTAAAAAATTAAGTCCACATAGGAGTGGAAGAACAACGTCCCCTTCCCCATCATTCCACAAATTATTGGTTTGTTGCCACATAATAGAAAACTGGGACTTTTTCTTCAATGTCATGTAATAACAGAACCATATAACTTCAGGAAGCTGGGGAAAGAATTGTTAAACAAATAAAAAAAATTATGGTTCAAAATGGGAAAGGAAAGAAACAAAAAAGACTAGTCCTTGGGATGGAATAAAATGTCAATTCCTCCATGAAAAAAACAAAGTTTGACCTATCGTCTCCCTCTGAAATTACTCTACAGAGTAATACAAAGGAGATGCAAAAAGCCCTTACTGAAGGTCCAACATTGTTTCCAGAGAAAATTGAAAGTCAGATTTGTACAGGAGAAATAGCTGCCCCTTCTTATAAGCACACTCCTTTTAGAAGTCTAGGATTAGGGCACTTTCTAGTTCTGCTGTCCTCTGTGTCCCCAGGCAAATATCTATCTCAGAGACTCAGTTTCCTCAAGTAGAAAATAAGAAGATTGGTCTAGTATTCTGTAATTCTAGGATGAGATTATGATAAAATAATTGAGAGAAATTTTATGCAAACCTTTTTTTTACTGATAAGTAGAAGCTTATTATCCCTTGAATTCCCATTCCAGTGACTTCTGTTCCATGGCACAGAGATATTTTATCAGTGTACTCACTAGGCATAAAATATTCCACCGTGATCACAGCACTCAGATGAACAAATCCCAGTAGTTATAGAGGTCCTCAGGTTCCAGGCATGGTCACCTGAAAAATACTGTGACAACCATTTAAGGGAATAATAATGTTCTTAGGTATAGGGAGAGACAAGTTATCCTTCTGAGGGACAGTATTTAGTTAATCCTACAATCAACAGTAATTTAATTGTTCAGCTATAATTTGTTAAGCACTCAGAATACCTAGCTTCCTTCAAAGCTTCACTGGAGGACTATTGCCTGTCTCCTAGAGGAGGCCCTTCCTGATCCCCCTGGTCATTAGGGTTCTTCCTCCCAAATTACTTTGAACAGATATTTATTTGTAATAATGATATTCCCTACCTCTAGGTGAGGTAGGAGTATATTCTAGACAAAGATGAATTATGTGAATCCACAGGGGCAAGAGATGGAAGGCTGATTTCAGTGAACAAGTCATTATGTCATTTTGGCAAGAACATAAAGTATATGGAAGAAAAGAGTATGAAATTAGACAAGGAAGGTAGGCTGGGGCATGCTTGTTAAAGGATTTAAATGCAAGATTGAGTAGTTTATATTTTATCATAGAGTTAATAAAAAAGTCAATTGTTTTTGGAAATTTTTTAAAGTAAGATGGTGTCCTTGTGAGTGGAGAGAAGGGGGCGCCTATGAGAGATAGTATGAAGGTTGAATCAACACGACTTGGCAATTGATTATCTGGGGTGGGGTAGAAGACAGGCAAGAGTCAAGTATGACTGAAGTTGCAAACTCAAGTGACTGGGAGAAAAGTGGAGTCCTCAAATGGAAAAGGGAAGCTTAAGGAGAGGGTGGGGTGGAGGGGTAGAGTTTGAACAAAGTTTTATTTTTAATATAGTGATGTTGAAATACCTCTGGGACATACAGGTGGCAACGTGAGCCTGGGAATTCAGGAGAAAAAAAAAACTAGATATATAGATTTAGGATTTATCTGCATAAGAATAAAGAACCCATGGGAGCTGATGAGGTCACCAAGAGGGAACATAAAGAGAAGAGAAAGGAACTTAGGACAAAACTGGAGCATGGATTCATGTACTCAGAGGGATAGAGATAATGACAATCTAGCAAAGGATAGTGAGGAGGATAAGCCAGGTGAAAAGAGAGCCAGGAGGAAAAACAAAAACAAAAACATCATCACAGAGTGTGGAAGGGATATCCAAAAGGAGAAAGGTGGTCAACTGCATCAGTATCTTCAGTGGAGTCCTAAGAAGGATGAGGAAAGAGAAAGAGTTCCATAGTTTTAAATTTGTTAAACAATGGTTAACTCTTTAAATGGTCATTTGCAAAACCCCAAATTATCTCAGCAGTCACCTAATTTGTTTCTTTCTTACAGGAACTCTCCAATTTGGGTCTGGGCAAAGATGTAGCAGTTCAGATTCTGCAGCTGCCTGTGATTTACAAGAAAGCAAAGGAACAAGTGTCCAAAATTTGGGAAACTCTTCAACCCCAAGTAAATTATTGTTTTCTAGGTGACAGCTAATTTCCCACCCTAGCATAAAATGAGGTAGCAGAGTACTAAAGCCTTGATGTAGAATGGAACCATTCACAGAACTTGGAAACGGCTGGAGGACAGGACACATATGGTTCTGTACTATTGGGAGGTTGGAAAGTTTCCAACACAGGAGCTAAAACAGTAACATCAGAACAAAGCTTAGCTATTTCCTGTCCATCCAAGTTAACATCGTCTTAAATTACAGAATTTTCCCAGGATTTTGCATCCTTGGTCCTTTTCACCTCTATTCTGGTATCATTGTTCTTTTTTTACAATCAAATTATCCTTAATCAAATCACAATTTCCATTATTCTTACATTTCTGCTTTTCTCTCCCTAGTATCTAGCATAATACCTAGCACATAGTAAGTGCTTAATACATGTTTATTGAATTTAATTTTGAGAACACTATTAGATACACCATGAAATTTGGCATGTAGTAGGGGAGCATCCTAGGTTGACCTCTCTCTATATATAATATATAATAAAATTTGGAAAGCTCTAAGCCAGCCCAACTCATACAGTTTGATACTATAAACTCACAAATAATAGTATTATAATGATCCTCTAGTGTGAAATTTTTAAGTTTAAGTTGAAATAATGATATGAAAAATCCATTCAGGAGAATTTTCATATAAGATCAAGGAGGAAAAGAAGAAAAAGGAGGAGGAAATTGAAGCGTATCCTGTCTAGCATTCAATAAAAAAATGGAGCCTGTTGAGGGCAAATGACAATCTAATGTCTTCAAGAGAAATACTCATATAAGGAAAGCTAGAGAACTGCCTTTGCAGTCAGGACTAGTTATGTTCCAGTCTTTGACACATACCAGTTATGTGATCATAGGTAGCTTATTTTATCCCCTCAATGCCCTCAGTGACTTTCTGTAAGTTATAGATGATTCAGTAGTTTGTATCAATAAAGACAGTTGTCCACATGGAAGAAATCACAGGATTAAATCACTACTTTCTCCTCAAAAGAGGAAAAAATTGGGGACTTAAAACAAGAGGCAAAACAATATTTTGATTCTTGTGAATATCTCCATAATAAGCCAATTTTGCACCTAAAGCAAGAATGTAAAATTATTATTTCCTTAAGCTAGTAGCATGGCCTTTTTAGGATAGTAGATACATACCTTTCTATTCTCCTAAGATCTGAGCATACAAGGCAAGTAGAGTATTTGACTTCTGCTTGTTATATATAGTACTGCTTGTGAACACTTAGCTTCTCTGAGAATACAGTTCAACAAATATCAAGATGGTGATCCACACTGTTGGGGTAGGAGATAAGAAGAGAACACTGTCCTCAATTGGGTTGAAATTAGTATCTACATGTGGATCAAGGAGTGGTCCCTTCTTCATTTGTTCAATAACCTCTAAAGGTAATTATTTTGAAAGTTAGTATTTAAAAAAAAGAGAAATAAGGAGCAGAAATTTATTGTTTAAAAACCCCAACACATATTAAGGGAAACACACATAAATACGGTTAAAGAGGTGACAACTATTTTTCAAAGAGGAAAAGTAATCAACTTAGATAAATTCTCAACAAGATTTTATAGGGTTTTTACCAACTTCCATTAATAAAACTTCATAAAAAAAAACTTAAGATTCCACAGAAATGCTAAGCTTTTCCTGTGGTAGTCTACCAAGGGATTTATTCTCAAGCCAAGAGGCAGTCAGTTATATGCTCGCACTAAAGAAAATGTTGAAATACGAAGGGCTTTTAAAACTGAAGTCCAGAATTTGAGCAATTACTTATTTGGTTAAAAAACAAAAAAGAATGAGATCATTGTATTTTATGTTTATAGTTGGGTGTGGGAATGGAAGTATAATACACCATCATGTATCCTGTGAATTTTAGACTAAAACCAAAGTTTCCCTTTGGTGTGCATGGCTGCAATATTCTGGTATCTTTGAGCTTGAGTCTCACACTTACAAGTTTAGAACTTTTGCAATATTTTGTAAACACATCCAGCCTTTAATTTCCTGACACAGACTCTCTCTTTTTACCCTCCCCTTCTCCCTAAGCAGTTCATTGTTCATGTTGGTCTTGCTTCATCTTCCAAAGCAATCATCCTAGAACAGTGTGGACGGAACAAAGGTTACAGAGATGCAGATATTTGTGGGTTTTTACCAGAAGGTAGTGTCTGTCTGCAAGATGGCCCAGACATGATTGAATCTACCATCAACATGAAAGCTGTTTGCAAAAATATCTCTGTCGATGGAATCCAGGTTCTCCTTTCCAGAGACGCAGGAAGGTAAATCTTTTGTAGATCATGGGATCAGAGAAGAAAACTCTGAATGCCTCCCACACTTATCTGTCAAGGATTTATTTCTTTCATGCTAGAGGAAATAATAGGTCGGGAACTGGACATCTATGATTTTTTTTTTAAAATAGGAAAATCCCTAATAAGGAAACTCCATCCAAAACAGATCTAGCACCTTCTCTGAGATGTATAGTTTTATTACCTATCCCATATAAAAATTAAAAATGAACTGAATGACCTCCCACCTTCAGAGCTCTATGGTCAATGTTACTACTTAGTATTGGTTAGAGTGATCATATTTCAAATCTGTGATCATAAAAATGGAAGAGAGAATCTATAGTACTAATAGCTAACCTTTATATGAGATGCATTGAGAATAGAGATCAGACTTAGAATCAGAAAGGCCTTGGTTCAGATCTCACCTTTGAGACATACTGACTATATGTTTCTGTCCAAGTCATTTAAACTCAAAAGTACTTCATGTAGAAAGTAGTATTTGAGCTGAGTCTTGAAGACAGCCAAGAGGCAAAGATGAGGAAACAGCATGGGAGATAGTGAGCAAAAATCTTGTTTGAAGAATTGCAAATAGATTCATGTTGCTATAATATAGAGTACAGGAGAATGAAGAGTAAGGAGATTGGAAAGATAGGAGAAGACTAGGTAATGAAGAGCTTTAAATACCAAACAATAGTTTATATTTGGTCCTGAAAGTCATAGGAAGCTATTTGAACTCACTAAGCAAGGCAGTGACAGAGTCACCTTTGCTTCAGAAAAAAGCAACCGAGTTTATTTTTGTTCCAACTTCAAGATGGTGTGTAAAACATTAAGTCAATTAATTCTAGACTCTTAGAGGAAAAAGGGACCTTAAAGACCAATTTGTGCCACTCCATCATTAACAAGAGCAATATTCTAAGGCCCTATTCAGTATAGGCTAGGTTAAGTTTTTCCTTAAAAGATACTGAAATCATCATCAAGATTTAATTGGCTCAGGAAACTAATGGCTCCAGCTGTTGACTTCTCGTGGGCAAGAAACAAGGAATCAATAGCTCTTCTTTTAAACTGATAAAGAAACCAAGGTTCAGAAAAATGTTTTCTGTTCTTTAGAAAGTATCAGCATGGTATAGTAGAATGCTCACTGTCCAAAACTATCCAAAAACCTGAGATCTCCTGTCACTGTCACCATCTTCTTTCTGTGTGACACCACAGGCAAAGCTACTGAAGTGCAGGAGACAAGTTTGTTTTGAATCTAAGAACTGGAAAAGTTTACTATTTAACTTACATTAACTTGTTTTTAGAGCTATACTGTAGCCCATTCTAAAACCTAACTCAGAAGCCTGTGATTCTCCCCTCAGATTTCTTCATTTGCAAAACATACATTAGGGGTCTTTAGAAGGTCTCTGAGGGTAAAAACCCAGAGAAGTTTGCCCATTTCCTCTTCCTGAGGAAGCTGATTTTGTGGGGGTTTGGGGGTAAGGACTGGTAGGAGATTAGAAATGGGGAACTGAGCCTTATCATGTAATTTCAAACCAGAGAAGAATAAAGCAGATCAGGGGCTCAGCAAGAGATCAAGCCCAACCTGAATTGAAATTAAATAAGTAATTAGCAGAACATCTGAAAGTTTTTAAAAAAATGAAGTTTCCTTACCTATAATAGGGAAAGGAAAATCAACAAAGCAAAGCATTAATTCATTTAGGTGAGGTTTCCCAATCTCTGTGTGATTCATGAAAGACCTATGGTGAAAAAGATGAGGGAATTGCTTCTCCTTCTGCCACCAGGAAATTAAATCAACAGCTGAAGCTACTAGTGTCAATTAAGTCTTGATGATGGTTTCAATACCTTTTAAAGAAAAGCTGACCTAGCCTACATAGGATACTTAGAATATTGCTTATATCACAAGCTTCTATGGAACTGTTATGAATTTTGGAGTACAAGGAAGGAAAAAAGCTGGAGCAAGGGATAGTATCTTTGTAAAGTTAAGATAAAGTTTGTATTGGGTTTTGGTGGAAAAACAAGCTTCCAGTCTCTCTGGCACACATACTCACACATGTTTCCTTCCCTCCCCTCCCCTCCTCTCCTCTTTCCCCCACCCCTCTTCCTGTCCCTGTCCCTCCTCTAGTCCCAGTGGTCACCAGAATCCAAAGGAGCTAGGGAAAAACAACTATATTAACTTGAGGCAGAAAGAAGTTTTAACTAAGCCCAGCACCTTATCTCTTACCAAGAGGAACCTAGTAAGCATCCAAACATCCATGACTTACTATCAGTTCTCATACTGGTGTATTTCCATTTTTACTATTTAACAAAAACTCTCCTTGAAAATACTAGGTATCAGGATGAAATTTCTATTGTTTCCTTATATAATTCCATCTAGAACAATATCTGGGAACCTCAGATCTTTCACAAATGAAGAAGTGGGAAATGGTTTAAAAACTGAAAAAGCAAAATGTATGCTAATGTAACATATTATTAAATCATAGGTATGAACTCATTTGCCATTTTAATTGGACAAGTCACTTCACCTCTTGGGTCTCAGGCTCCTCTTCCAAGAAATGATCTCAGGTTCTTTTCCCTTTAATATTTTGTCATTCAAGTTGTTCTGTGGATCTACTGAACCTAGAAAATGGCAGAACACAACAAGGTCAATAAGGCTCTACTTTCTTGGTACCAGATGAACATTCTTCCACCCTTGGTACTTCTCGTATTTATCTCCTTCCTGTTTCCTCCTCCTTTGCCACTAGAAATACAATTTAGGGTCTGTCACACCATGATTGTTGAGTTCATCGCACTGTGGGTGGGTTCCCCTCTCACCCTACCTTCTACCTTGGACCAAAAAGTTTTTTTTCCTGAAAACAATTTTTAAGGGAGCTTCCCACAGACTCTCTTCATTTGTAGCCTGATCTACAGATAAACAACCTTTTCCCTAACTGATTTTCATGACAATCAAGATTAGTTTAATTCTGACCATGACATTTCTGTGTGGTTACAGATACATCTGCGATTATACCTACTATTTGTCTCTGCATTATGGAAATGGCTGTGCTGCTTTCATTCATGTCCCTCCATTATCCAATTTGCTAACAGCCAACCTTCTAGGAAGAGCATTGCAAATCATTATCGAAGAGATGTTAAAACAGTTTGGAAACGCCAGAAAATAAAGCATGACTTGCAGAAAGCTGAGAAAATCACTGTTATATGCCAAACCAAAGAAGGAAAGAGTCTTCAACAAAAAAGAATGCTGAAATCCTGCTAAGAGTTGACTAAACCTCTGATTTAAAAAAAATTGCTTGTAAAATGTTGTTTACAAAGAACAGATTATGAATCAACCCAGTGAAAACACAAAAGGGTTATATTCCCTTAAGAAAAAGATGAACACAGTAGAATGCAGAAATTTTACAAGGGATTAACTAGCTTCAAGTGCAATTTCTTTTCTTAAAATAATAAAATGATATCCAAGTAATTTCTGAGAGATTACAGAGTGCCCAATCCTGACCACAGATGACTGCAATCATATGGTAGCAAAGCCAAGCAGTGTGTTAAAAGCTCTTGACTTGCCTATGTAACACAATGGTAACACCCATTGTGATGTTTGCTAGAATATGGTGGTATTTGTCAGTAAGGAGAGATATGGTTGTAACTTCCACTTTCTTCTATGCTGTTGAATTTCCTACTGTACCCCCCACAGAGAACTCACTTGGTTTTTGGCTCATCAGAAATCTCTTGAAAAGAATACGGGATTAGGTCTCCTAGTTGGGGGATCTAGGTTCTTGTTTCAATTCTGCCATTACTTAGCTATATGACTTGGATTATATCACTTCTCTTGGGGGGGGGCAATTTTTTCTTCATCTTCATGCTAGGTGGTCTCTACAGTCTCTTCCATTCATTTTACAGAAAGGAAGGAAGGAAATAAGGAATTATTAAGCACTTATTATGTGCCAGGCCCTGTACCAAACACTTTACAAATGTTATCTCATTTGACCCTCACAATAACCCTGGGAGGTAGGTGCTATCATTTCCATTTTACAATAAAGGAAACAAGCATATTGAAGTTAAGTGACTTGCTTAGGGTCACGTAGCTATTGTCTGCGACTGGATTTGAACTCCTTTTTTCTTAATTATTTAACAGTAATATTATATGATTATCAATTATGAAGGACAGCTATTCTCAGCAATGCAAAGATCTAAGAAAAATCCAAAGACTCATGATGCAAAATACTATCCACTTCAGAGAAGGAACTGATGGAACCTGAATGCACACCAAAACACGCTTAAATTTTTAAAAAATGTTTTCTTGTTTTTTGGGTTTTTTGTCTATTTCCTTCCATACCATGGCTAATATACAAATATGCTTTGCATGATTGCACATGTATAAACCTATATCAAATTGCTTGCCTTCTCAGTGAGGGGAAAGAGCAAGGAGGGAGGGAGAGAATTTGGAAATCAATTTTTTAATAAATGTTTTTTAAAAATTACATCTAATTGGGGAAAAAAAGAACCATGACTAGGAATTCTGGAGCCTAGGGTGAGCACAACGAAATGTCCTGGGTAGGGACAATGGCCCAGAGAATCATCCTGTGCCCAATGACACTGAGGTGGCTATTAATAGGAGAGCCCAGGATGAGGTCAGGGTAAAAGAGACATCTGTTAGATTTCTACTGCCATTTTAATTACTCTCACAAATAAGTTACTAAACTCAGTAATTTCTCTTTGCTAGGTAAATTCAGGTGCTCTCAATGCTCTCTAAATTTTGATGTATAGGACAAAAACTAGCCCTAGATAAGGCTGTGGCCTTGAATGATAAACCAGGAAATCTATATTGTATTCAGTTAGCAATAAGAAATAGTTGAAGAGTTTTGAACAGAGTAGTAGCACAATCAATTCTATGCTTAAGGATGTTTTTAGGCATCAGTGTAGAAGAGGAGGAAGAAATGGTAGGTGGAAACCAGACAGACGCAGGTTGATATCCAGGTTAGTGAGGATCTGAACTAACAAGGGTGGTGGGAGTACAAGTAAAAAGAAAATAACAGATTAGAACAATATTCCTGCATTAGAGTTGACAAGGCTTGGTGACTGATTGGAATGTGGGAGATGATGGAAATGAAAGAGGTTTGGAGCATAAAGCTAGAATGACGCTATTGACAGAAATGAGGAAATCCAAAGAATGTTTTCAGATGATGAGTATTGTTTTAAGACATGTTGACTGTGAAGTATTGCTAGGAAATCAAGAGAGAATGTCCAGTAGGCTTTTTGGAAATAGGATATCTCTGTTCTCCCTCACCACTAAACTTCTAGAAAGAATAGCTTGCACCTGCTCACTACCCACTTGGCTTGTCAATTCATGACCACTCTACTGAATCTGTTCCCTCAAAAGTCAGCAATGACCTTTCAGTTGCTAAATTCAAACTCTTTGACCTTTCTGAGAGTATTACAAACTCAAATTCTCTGTTTTCCAGGATCAAAACTTCAGTTTTGAATGAGGAAAGACTCCTCCTCATTTCCTATACCCATAGTGTTCGAACACAGAGTGTTAGAGGCAGCGAGTTTCTTCTAGATTATTTGGTCTAATTCCCCAACATTTTACAGGTGAGGAAATGGAAGCCCCAAATCAGTTCAAGTTCTGTTGACTCAGTATCTATAATTTATCCCACTCTTTCATCACTAATACCGCTACTAACCTATAGTAATGGCCTATTGCAAATAGGGTGTATGGGGTGTTCAGAGAGGTCTAGCATTTCTGGTGGGAGAGAGCTTACTGAGCACTTTTTAGAGCTGCTCATCCACTTCTCACCCTACTCTCACCAGTGGCTCCAAGAATCTACAGCATGCACAGAGGTTACATTCTAGTAAAATAATCTCAGCAGACAGACTAAATCAAATCAAGAGTAACCAACCCAACTCAAAACCAATGATGAGTTATGGGGATGTCTACCCCAAGCACGTGAAGACTTCCTCCAGCAGAATGGGTGGATGAGAACAATTTGTTCCAATAGTCATAAAGGTGGCTGAAGTAGGTGCTGTGGGGGATGCTTAGAGCTTGGTCAGACACGACAGATGTCAAAGTCATCTACTGCCTCAAATCCAATTCAGGAGTAGTCAAGATATCACTTGTGATTTCATTGATCCTCTTCGTACATTATAATGGCCTTCAAATCTGATCTCCCTCCCTCTCATTTCTCTTTGACAATTTATCTCTTATGTAACTGCCAGAATAACTCTTCTGATGTACAGGTCCAGTCACTTCCCTACTCAAAAATCTTCAGTGGTTCCCTATTGCTTATAATAAAACATAGGCTTCTTAGCCAGGAATATAATGTATTTCAGAATCTGGCTCTTAACTTTCCAGTCTTATTACATGAATTACATCCCAGTCCAATCAAATAGTTTCCCAGCCAGATTCTGTACTGCTCACTCCCCATCTAAAGCCCTGAACCCTTTTACTATGGACGTGAGTAGCCTATCTCCCCCAAATTGGAATGTATTCCCTTCTCCTTTCCTTCTCATGGCTCAAGTACTAATACCTAACTACAAGAAGTTTTCTCTAATCATCCCAGCTGAAGTGATCTCTACTTTCCTCAAATTTTCCTACAGCACTTTGTCTAGATTGCTCCTGAACCACTCTCACTTTCTACCATATCACACATACCTGTGTAGATTTTGTATCACTTTCCCCACTCTCCCTACCCTCCATTAGATTGTATGCTCCTTGAGAATAGAAACTAGGTCTTTTTTATGTTGCATAAGGTAACAACTTATTAAGTGTAATGTTGAGTTCATAATTCAAAACATGGGAGTGAATAAAATTGCAATGGGAAAGGGTATTGAGAGACAGTAGGGTAAAGAATTGTATAATGGCAAAAGAAATGGAGGACAGAAGGCATGAGTTCCAATATTGTCTCTGCCACATACAATTTGTATAATCACGGGCAGATTATTTAATCTTTATTTGATCCTCAGCTTTCTTCTGTTAAAAGTGAAAGGACTAGAGTTCTTTTTTAGCCCCAAATCTAGGATTCTATGTAAAGAGAGTTATTATGGTATAGTAGAACTGGACATGGTTTGGGAGTTAAAAACCAAGATTCAAACCCCAGCTTCATCACTAACCTTCTTGTATAACCATTGACAGATCCCTTTCTTTCTGGTCCTTGGTAAAAGTTTGCATTAATTAGTCTTTAAGGATCCTATCCAAGTCAAATTTATGATCCTTTGAATACTCACTCTAAGAGGTCAAGGGAAAAGACCTACAAAGGTAAGAAAGGAGCTGTCAGAGGCATATCAAATGAACCAAGAGACAACATCATGGCTTGAAAACTGAGAAGAGAAAGAATTAAGGAGATGAGATTGGCTGTCAGTGTCAATTACTGGCAGTTGTCAAGGGGCTAGAAGACTGGAAAGAATTTATTGGGTTTGGTGATTGAGGGGTTTATTGGTGACCTATAAATGTTGATGCAAGAAACTATCTTATAAGGAAGAAATGGGTAGTCAAGACATACAGTAGAGACACTGGATATAGATGACTCGAGAAATCTGATAGTTAAAAGGGATAGGAGTGATATTGAGGGAAAGCTTTAAAAAAATTAATATTAGGAAGAGCTGAAGATGATCCTGAGCAAGAAGGGGAAAGCAAATGCAAAAAGAGAGAGATAGAAGATTCATGATAGAGAAGGAATGATGAAATTCCATAAATCCTTTGGGAGAAATGCACCTAATGTCTTAAAAAGAAAAGCTTATCTCCTTTCATCTGTTTTGCCCTTAACAAAGGAGGGGAATAGATTGGGGATGTTTAGCTTGGAGAGGAAAATTGAGGGTAGGAGGAAAGGGTTTAATAGCAATCTTCTAAGTATTTGAAAAAGGGACTAGACTTGTACTGCTTAGTTCCAGAGGACAAAATTTATGGGTAATAGGTGGAGGTTGCAGAGATTTATTCAGAGAATAAGAACATCTAAGTGGGATGAATTTGTTGTAATCAACTATTCATATCTGTTACAAGAGTTTATCTCTCAATCTATGGAAAGAGGAGCAAGATAAGGTTATAAAAAAAAGAAAGAAAAGGGGGTCACTGAAACATTTTTTTAAAAATGCCCAGAAGAAAAAGTGAAGGTCAGAAGTCTCAAACAAGTGGGCCAACTTTGAAAGTTACATGTTGAATTTATTATTTTCTTAAAAAGAAAAGCAAATTGTACATAAGTCTTCAGAGATAGTCTCCTCTTTCTGTTCAACTTTTTATGGAAGTGGTCATTTTAGTTGGTGTTTATTAAATTCAAAATAAAAATAAGTGGAATGAGCTACTTTGGGGAGGTAGAGGGGCTTCTCTCTGAGAATCATCAAACCATGACTGGATAACCACTTTTCAGCTTCATTGTTTAGAGAAGTGATGGTGAATCTTTTAGAGACTGAGTGCCCGAACTTCAACCCTCATGCTGCATGTGAGCCTCCACCCACCCCCCATGCCCCAGACAGAAACAAGGAAGTGCTTCCATTGGGCTGTTGGGCAGAGGGGCAAGTGATGTGAGAAATGTCCTCATGCACACATGGAGATGGAGCAGGGAGCAGCCCCCTCCAGCATACCCCAGCACACCAACATGAGTCTAGAGGATTCCCATTCAGGTATGGTTTGGACCATTTGGCATTAGCAGTTCCTTCCAATTCAAATTCTGGAATATAAGGTGTTTTTTTTTTCCATTAATGAAACTAATGAGTATTTCTTTATCTTCTGGCCAATCACACAGAGAAATAATCATAATAGATTTGATGCTTTAAAAATGTTACATAATTTTTGGAGACTGATTTGAAAGAGCCCATCCTTAAGTATTTAGAGGACCAAGTTTACAGATTTTTTTATGCTTAAGAGGCCAAAAGAATTAGGGGGCCACTTCAGCCTGGAAGGAACTTTATGAAACACTAAGTCCCGTCGTACATAGAAAATAAACAGTATGGTGAACAGGATTTACTGGCTATATAATTGTATATACATAGATCAAATCACAAAAACTGATCTTACTATGCTTAAGACACCAGACTTGATTCTGGCATCTTTTTTGGACAATTATTTATCTTTATGCCAGAATTTTTGTATGCCTTCAATTTTTAAAATTCATACTACTTTTGATTCATCTTATGTATCTACCTACACTTATTATTTATCCCTTCCCCTGAAGGCTTAATATTGTAGTAAGAGTACGAGATTCACCTGACATCTTTCAGTGGCCATGTTTTTTCATCTGTCGACTTGACATCCTCAGAAAAGTAAATTGATGCTGTTTACTAGCAGAGACATTTTTATCAGCAGAGAATATGCCTGGTTGTGATACACATTGGCATAAGATTACTTTTTGTCCTTTTCCCCCTGAGTTACTATATTCCTGTCACCCTGATCCAGTCAGAATGGCGGGTCCCAGAGTACCACCTTGGGATTCATCCTGATCACAAATCACAGTAGGCAGAATGACTTACCTGATGGGTCATGTCAGCAATGGGTGGCTCTGTTTTCTACAAATCAAAGCTTTGTCAGATTGGTGAAAGTGCTGTACTCTATGTAAGCCAGTTTTCTTCAAGCTTACTTAATGGTGTAGAAGAAGATATCTTTCCTTCCTCTCTAGCGATGTAGATGTAGTGAATATTTAGCCATGAGAAAACAGCCAAAAGCTTAGCACATAACATTTCCAAGTGACTGGTGTGAATATATGCCACATACTGCTTTCGCTCCATTTTACCCAAGTGCAGTGAACTAGGCCTCCCACAAAATCAGAAACATCAAATGCATACAGAATTCTTTTATTTAACTTAAAATCATGTAGTACTGTAACTACTAGAAAAAAGCTGAGTAAGAGAAACTAAAGTTGCCTTAGCTTCAGCCATTCAAAATAGACAAAGTTTCTTTTTTTTCATAATGTAAAGAATCCAGAGTATATCGCAATAACAGGAATAAATTCTTACAACAGAATATACAAAAACATTTTGAAATTTTTTTCATCATCTACTGATTCATTTTATATAAACACAGGAATTTCTTTAGGAATAATTTATACACAGAAAGTCATTTTATGTAACAAATTGGCCATGTTATTACTTTTTTTTATTTTTTAAAAAACTTTTTTTAAACAAGAAAACTTGGAAAATGTAGTATTTGCAATGCATCAGTTCCATAGAGCTTTCTGGTTTTGTTTTCAATCCCAGAGGTAGACAAACTCTGGCCAATCCTTTCACCTCAAACCTCACTGGCTTAGAAAACAGAAAGGTGTTTTCTCAAGGCATCTATTTTCTCCATGGCTGTGTCTACACAACACCAAACATCTGGACGAAAAGTAAAAAAGAACAAAAAACCAACCAATCAGACCTTTTGTTGCCATAGTGCAAAACATCCAGCTATTTTCAAAGATGTGAATTGTTGTGGGGTTGTGTAGGCACAGCCTATCATGTGTCAGAAGCTGGGGGAAGCAGAGGCAGGAAATATTTTTTGGGAGCAGAAAAATGTATCTTCGGTGTTCCAACTTAAATAAAAATAAATAGGGACTCTTCCTTGTTAGTTTTAAACAAAGCTTTAATCGTGATACAAGGCAGCTAACCAAATGGCATATTTTGCATACAGAACTGTCATATATTTTAAAGGAATAAATCTGTATGCCACGATCACTATCAAAACTGTTAGGCTGTCTGCTGTGTAGTCAAATCCTTCAATTTATCTGGCATTTCACAACAATTACCACAAAACAACAAAACCAGGTATTAAATAATTGTGACTTGGGCTGCTTAGTTTGCCATAACACTCATTCTGTTCCCATAACCAATGAGGTTCTTTCAATTTGTCGAGTTAGCTACACTATAAAGCGCAATGACCAGCTAGAGATGATCCCCACCCCCAACTGGAGGGTTCTGGAAGACCAAGATACTGAAGATACAGAACTACTAATTCCATCAATATCACCATTCCTTTTTTTATAAACCAGGGCACAAAGCTTGAGGGGTGGGGATGGGGGAAGGGGTGACCACGGTTTGGGGAAGGTAAAGATCCTTTTTGGCATACTGTAAAGCTAACTAGTAAACTGGTACCCTCAAAAAAATTGATCACATGCACACATTTGCACACACAGAGAAAAAAGTGCCTTTAAATTATTTTAGGCATTTATAAACTACAAACATTTTATAAAATTATTCTATGTACTTACAAAAATGCAATGAAACATTTAATTATTTCTTGTAAACCAGATCTTCGTCAACTGACTACCCGTAATCTACTGGACTTAAGAGCCCTATTGAAAATGCTAATGAATCACTAATTAACATAATGTTTACCAAAAAGATGCTGAAACACACACACAAATGGGTAATGCCATTAGGTAAAAACTAAAGACATATCCCAGAAATGACACCTGCATCAGAAATTCATATCATTGACCAATTTGAAGCAAATTCCTTGGTAACAGTTTCCAAAGCAGGACATTAGATGGTTTATTCATAGGAACCAAGTGATCTAGTAAGATTTCTAAGCTTTGATGTGATCTGAGATCTTCAGAAGCCATCAAGAGCAGAAAATCCCCCAAACTTCTAAGCTCTGTACCCTTATGTCCTCAATTCCATAGTCTTTTCATACATTAGTATAGTAGATTTGGCTTCCTATTGACTGACTCATTATTGAACCAGCAAGGGTCATTCATATGTTTTTACTAAGAATAACCAGTCCTCTTAGTCGAGTGCCAAAATAAAAGCATTCTGGCCTGTCTCAGGTCTGTATCTTCAGCATCTCTGGCAATAAATGTTTAATCTAAACAATATCTTCTCTTTGAAATCTTATTTGTACCACCAACTACTTCAGAGTAGAGTTATAAAGTTTGAACTTTATCACTGGTTCTTAAGGAGTGGATCTCTGGTACCTTCTCATCGTTGCTTAGCCCAGGAAATAATAGACAGTTGACAAACAAAAGAGTAACATTAATTAAAAAAAACACACCAAAACCCAAACCTTAAAGACATTACTGGTATGCTTGCTACTGGAATGGGTAGGGCATTTCATGGAGGAGTGTCATTAGTTTGGACTAGACTTATCCTCAACAACTCAAAACTGCTCTCCGAGAATCTCAAAGCAACATCTGGGGACCAGTTGATCACAGCACCTTGGGCTTTCCCACCAATTTGAGTTTCAGTGAGAACAAACCATGACAGAAGTATGTATCACAACCTGCTTACAGAACGGAGCTGTCACAGTGAGAAAGGGGCTTTGGTGGAACATGAACTGGCCTCAAATTTAGCATCACACTTGGCTGATATTTCTATCTTCCCAAACAAAATTTGATACCAAGTATGGCATGCTTTGGTAGTTCCACAATAGCCACCTTCTTTTTATGTGTTTGTTTACTAAAACTAAACCACCTCCTTGACCACTGAAACACTTACAAATATGATGAGAGAGGCTAGAAGGATGGCCCAGTGCTAGACATGAAAGTTGCCTTGTTCCCTCCATGGCGGCAATCTTGTGTCGTACAGAGTTTAGTAGCATCTTCTCATGGGATACAAATGAGGAGGGCTACAATTTGGTTCTAACAGGTGACATTAGACAAGTTTTCCAGAGCAGACAAGCTGGTGGTGTCTCAGGAATAGGCTGCACATAACAATTATATAATGCCAATACAAAAGCCAATGTCGATTCTCAGTGGTTCACATTACTAAAGCAGTGTGATTTACTGTTAAGAGGAGATTGCATGGAAAATGCCACAACTCAGATTCATAAAGCTATTTGGATTACACAAAGAAGAAAAATCAAAGAGAGTTGGAAATCAACATGAAATTAGACTAGAACTGTGACTATAAAATGCCTTGGTATAGTGAAGGTGGCTTGGTCCAGGAAAGATGACTGCCCCATCACATATGCTTATGTTCTTTTCATTTAAGTGCTTCTGAAATGTTTTTTTTTTCATGATGGGCGCTACATTGTTAGTGTTTTTTCCTACTTTTTTTTTTAAAACCACCTATATTAAAAAAAATAAAAACACACACACACAACTTGGACAGTTTTAACAAAACCCTCATAGCCAGCTAAATGATCTGCAGATCTCCAGTTGTGGAAACCAGTATGTGCAAAAAAGAGGAGGGGTCACTACACCAAGGGGTCACCTATGAAAGAGAGGAAAACCCTGATAAATTATGATGATCTTGGGAGCTCAGAGGACCTCTGAGAAAAGTAATGCTCTCCCCAAGGGCAGAGAGTGCTCCTGAGCTCAATGATAAAGCTGAATTTTTCAAGAAGCCATCCCTACCTTGGAAAAGTTGACCATATGTTTCTCGGATACTGCCATCAGAGCCCTCTACGAGGGCAGCTGCCAGAATCAGGTGAGTCAGGCCATATTAACGGCAGGATTAGGTTAGGACAAGTAGACAGTAATCAGTTAAAAACTCTGAAAGGGAAACTAAAATTTGATCGACGGTCCCTTAGAATCCATAGTTTGGTATAGTGTTGCCTTTTTCTTTCTAGGGGGGAAAAAAAAGAGAGACCAAGAGAGAAGTAGAGAAGAGAAGAGAAAAACTGCTGTCCAGCAAACTCTGTTTTGGACTATCCATTATTACCTTTGCAAGATCTGCAACTCTTGGTAAGAAACAATGGCAAACTTTAAGAACTATAATTTCCCAATTGGTAATGTTGAGAGCACTATACAACTCCACAAAGGGTAGCATTTCCCTACCAAAGCTTTCCTGGACTTGTGATTCATGGTAGAATCTATGGTGCAAGTGGCATCTGAGAGGAGGTAACAAAAAACAACTTATGCCAGTCTATGGAATTTTAACAGAAAGGCTATTTGCTTCACTCAGTACCACCCCAATCCTGGAAACCTTGTAAACAACTGGCTCTGGCGTATGAATAAGTTATTCATCATTCAATTCGCATAGAGCAGTCAGTTTCAGAGACAGTTATCATCAGACATGGATGGACAAGTAGCCACTCTCCTAGGCTGCAATGGTTGCTTCATTTATGACAGCAGCCACAAGAGAGCAAAAAACAAACAAATATCCCTACGTTCCCTAACACGACTATGCTAAGTCACAGAAGCCTCTCTGGGCTCTCTGTCTTCTTCCTATCCCACAGTTTAAAACAAACAAATTAAAAAAAAACAAACAAGAAAAACAATAGGAAAAGGCAAGCTGTTTGGAAATGTTAGGAGATAGATGAGTTAGAATGATGCTTTGACCCCTTGGAATAAAGTACTGGCCACTCCTCTCTATAACCTAGTGTATGTGGTCTGTAGTGTGAATGAGGTTACCAGTATCAACGGCATATTGTCAGGTGCTGAGAAATGTGAGATGTATTCTTTTTTTATATATACACATATAAAAAATAAGAGTGAGGTAGATAAATGTTTGAAAAAAATCAAAAACTGTCCCCGTCATACACAAAAACCCATATCTCAGTATTTAAATTCATTATGGGGTATCTCTACAGTGATTTAAACTGATATCACAAAAAAATAAATTAAAAAATCCTACATAGAATACCTTCTTAATTAACTTTTTTCTTCTTTTTTTTCCTTTTTTCTTTTCTCTTTTTTTAAAGGGAAAATAACTATGGGACAGAGGCTAGAGAAGAAAGTGGGACTCAAACTATACAAGCAAAAAGCACTACAAACTTTTTTTGTTTTTGTTTTTGTTTTTTAATCTCCAGTCACAACTATATTCTATTTTAATTCTTTGTTCTTATTCCAAAATTTAAACATTTCCATCCCAGAACAACTCTTGGGCTGCCATCCCTCATGGGAGCAATGTCAAAAGCAAACTTGGGTACTGACCTTAACAAACACCTTGAGTTTTTGTGCCTTGCCCCAGCTACCAAGGCTTTTTTTTTTTTTTGCAGATGAAACAAGCTACTTGGTCTGGAGTCAGGTCTAGTCCAGACCAGCAGGCCCAAACAGTTTTCCTCAGTTCAGCTTTTTCACCAACCTGGGGATGTCAACCACCTAGTTCACCTTTTGCCTAGTCTCATTCAGATGCAATTATCTTAAGTAGCTGCTTGTCAGGGAGAAATTGGGGTGGGGAGTGGGGAAGGTAGGACAAAGTAAGATTCAAAAACTGTTCTTTTGTTATTTTTCCAATAAGAAAAATGGTTAAGTCTGATCAGATCAGTGCTCTTAGGGCCACTCATGTGACATGGTGATCTATCTGCCGAGAAAGATTTGGATGAAGCAGCTGTTGTTCATGGGATGGAAGGGTTAAAATATTCTTTTTAAAAAATAGTGACCCAAATGCCTAGTGTCTGCAGTTAAACCGCTGTTGTACCCAACAATTAAAAAAATAGATATTATTTATATATACTTATATATATATTTATATATATATATGTAGAGAGAGAGCAAGAGAGAAAAAGAGAGAGAGAGAGAGATATGTGTGTGTCACAATCAAAAGAAAGGCAAGGGAGATGGTGAGACTCTTTGACAATGATGAATATGAACACTGAACAAGAATGTACTAAATATTTAACCTTTTTTTTTTTCTGACCTGAGTTTGTATCATGCCTTGCACTGTAACAGACTCGAGTGCTATGTGGGTTATGGGTTAAGGAAGTGGGTGAAGGAAGGGAGAATGTCATAAAAAGAACCCCTAGGCCACACTGAAGAGGATGATCAGGGGACATGCATCTTCCTTTACCCCCAATTCCCAAATTCCTCTTGAGACCTGTGCCCACATAGCTAATGTGTTTTTAAAAAAAACTAATGGGGGTGGGAACAGGGAAGGGAAATGCATTTATAAAAAGGCATCAAACAGTTCATGGCAAATCATGTTATACAAGTATCAATTACTGGGAGAGGAAGAAGAGAGTTACACACTATAGTTCAAAGCATAAGAACTTTGTTGGAAGGGGGAAAGGGAAGTAGGGTAGACCTGAAGGTTTTCATAGATTAAATCCACAAAGATAAAGAACAAAAAAAATAGCAGCTTTTTCTTCTGTACAGACATATAGATGAGTATCTGAACCGTAAAAAAGTTATAAAAGTGACATTAAAGACGATGTGTATGCAAATGATCCATGGTCTAACAGAGAACTGTTAAGACCCTTTAAGAAGTCTTAATAACAGAGAAAATGTCAACAAAGCTTAATATGCTTGAATCCATTTACTGCTTTTTCTTCTCATTTGTGTCGTTTTGTTTTAAATTTCTTTCCTTGCAAACCTGTAAAGAGGGGCAGGCTGCATCACTGGAGATCCCTTCCGGTTTGTGTCCTTGGGGGGGGTGGGAGTGAGGTGGGCAGAGATGAATGGGGAGGAGGGGCTGGGTGAGGGGAGTTTGGCTTGCGGCTGACTGTGTGTGTGAAGCGTGTATTTCTGGCTCTCACCACTGCCAGTTTTCTCCAGAATTCCCAGGGGCCAGAGAGTGGGAGGGGGTGGAGGAGGTGGGGGGTGGGGGGGAAATCAGTTCGGTTCCTTCCCACTTTCATCACAAGAAAGGAATATTTTGTCCAGTTCCCCAAAATAACAATAATCTAGACAAAAACAATTTGATTTCTTTTTAAAAGTAAAATATAAAAAGAATACCGGTGTCTGATTGGGTGGAGAAGATGACTAGCATTTTGTTTTGTTTTGTTTTGTTTTGAATGGAGCAAAATTGATTACTGTGCTCTTTCCATGCCTATGACAACAAGAAGAAAAAAAATTTAAGGAAAAAGAAAAGTTTGGGTTTTTGGCAAAATTTGGCAGCATTTGAAAATGGTTAACAACCTCGAATGAATGATGGCCCTTTTAAAATTTCATGAGTTATTAAAAAGGTTGAAAGAGCAGGTTTAAAAATCCAGTCTCTTAACTTGATTTTATAAAGACCTATATATTGTTAGGCAGGTGCTTGCAAGGGGGTAATAGGGGCCACTCAGCCAGCCATTTCTTTGATCTGATAAAAAGTGCTTTATGGTTGAATTTGCACGCAGATATGTTTCTCCTTAAGAAGCCAAGAGAGAATGTACTGTGTGTGTGAGGACAGAGATGTATATAAAAAAAGACGACAGGGGGAGGGAGGGAGGGAGAGAGAGAGAGAGAGAGAGAGAGAGAGAGAGAGAGAGAGAGAGAGAGAGAGAGAGAGAGAGAGAGAGAAAGAGAGAGAGGAAAATCAGACCTCAAGTTTTCTGTTGCTATTAAATGTTACCAGTAAAGTTTTTAAAGGCCCGCCTCATTTGAGGAATCCTTTACTGAAACAAACATCTGCTTGCATATTGAAAAAAAGAAAAAAAAATCTTCAATGTGTTGTTTACTGAAGATAGGGGTCTCCTGTGTGCAGCGATGGCAGTTCTGAAGATCCACTGAGGTACAGTAGGCTTTTGAATATATTGTTAAATTTCTTTTTCCCTCCACCCCCCCCACCCCAACCCCAGTGTACGTGTGTTACTGTTTGCATGGGATTCTGGATCCAAGGATCAGCAGGCCGAAGACTGGGGCAAAGGTAAGGCCCTTTCGTTCTTGCGTCCCCCATTCATGTGCGCGTAAGGCTGCCTTTCATCAAAGCTGGCCCTGAGGACCACCACACCAGGCCCATTCTCGGCTTTATGTCCTGAGTGTTTGTCAGCCGGCTGGAGGGTGGAGGAAGGGTCTAAGGGAATGCTCTCCATGTTCTCAGTCTCTAGGTCCAGCTCTTCGGTGTCTGGAGGCTTATTCTCTTCACTGTAGAAGAAGGAGACCTCCTTGAAGCCTGGGTCCAGCTCATCTTTGATGCTGCCGATGATCTCCAGGAAAGAAGGTCTCATTTTGGGATTGTACTGCCAACACATACGCATCAATTCAAACCTACGAGCAAAATACAAAGATATGATGGAACAACCCATACAGGTGGAGAAAATGGACACGACTCCATTTCTGAGTGTGTAAGTACATCTAGGTGCTTGGATCTACCTAGAGATATTGGTGAAAGGCTTTTTTTCCCTGCATAGCTTCTACTAAAGACCTTAATTTTGATGGCTCAAGTACTTACAAGTAAAACAGATGATTCTGATGAGTTACAAGTTAAAAAAAATTATTGTCTTTCTAAGTTATAGAAAAACAAAAGTACTTTTCAACATAGTAACTTAACAATAAGAGTTGCCTGCTGTTTGCCAACAGCTGGCACATACTGGTGTCTCAATTGGGAAGAAGATGACACTTTTGGAATGATGAGACAGAATATGAATTCTGCTCTAAGTATAGCACCAACCACCTAAGGAGTCAGAGAGCCTGTGTTTTTGCTCATTGGTCCCTTCACAGATCAGAAAGAAAAAGCCACATGTAGTTTCATTTTAATGATTTGTCTATGAGTGATACTTAGCAAAAGTGAGTATAAAGTCTTATGTGAAAACACAATGGTTACATGGGAAAGAAGGGTGGCTCATGCTTATCAGACAGGAAATACCAGAAGACAAGGTAGCACAAGCAAGATGAAAAGTATACTCTTGTTGATACTGCAAAAAAAAGAAAAAGAAAAAAAAGAAAGAAGGAAAAAGAAAAGAAAAAAAAGAAAAAGGTATTCCTTGAGGATTTTTTAAAGTGAACTTGCTTGACAGCCAAGAATAATTTCCTCTTTTAATAGGAGCCCATAACAACAGAAGACTTTTTAAAAGTTTCTCCTCCTGCTTTTATTCTTTTTTCTCCCCAAGTCTCTAAAGTTGGAACACTGATTGTATAAAAACAAAACAACTTGGTTAATCAATTTTCACAGAAAATAGGACTACAGATATGAAAGCTATAATTAACCAATATCCTTAGCTCGCTTTCTAATACTGCTTTTGAACTTCAGAGCTGGACAGGCAAAATCTTACAACAGTCTCCCCATGCCCCAAGAAATTCACTAAGGAGTGAGGTTACAACACTGCAAATGCCTTTCTACTTGTTGTGAAAAAGAAAATCTGCCATGTAAATAGAAAGAGTATGAAGGTCTGTTAGAGGATACTATCAGTTAAATTTGTGTTTGTAGTGGCAATATGTCCAGGGTAGATGAGTGAGGATATGAGACATAAAAGAAGGTGTACATAGAATGAGTTTTCATATCCTGTTTAGTCAATATATCTGTGATTACTTATCTATTCATGCACAAAGGGGAAATGGTATTCTCTAGTATTCCAAGAGTTAAAAAATGTTTATACATACAATTAAAAGCAAGCCTATTTTTCAAGCCCTAGTAGTATGGTAGAACAGAGCACTGGATTTAGAATTAAAAAACTCCAGTTTTTTCCAAGATTTGATGCTTATAATCTATGTGACATTGGACAAGTCAGATTTCCACTTGAAAATGAGAGAACAAGGCTAGATTATCTCTAAGGTTCTTTTCAGCTCTAAATCTCATGTTCGTAATAGGCATCGTTTATTTTTATAAAGCAAACCAAGAAATTGTCAAAAATCCCCTACAAGTCTCTTGGCTTCCTCAATAATCACAAGCAGTGTACAAGTTTTGCATTCTCTGACACACATTCAGCATTGATGGTTCAGTCAACTTCTCTCTATAAAGGAACTAAGAAATTGGCCTGCCCATGTTCCCTTTTCTCTTGTTCCACCATTTCCTAAGTGGGGCAGGGCCAGAAAGACAATGTATATAGAAATAAAACTCTGACATAAATATATAAAACTTATCTCTGTGACTTCATGGCAATGCCTTTCTAGCTGACTGGTATGTCCCTGAATAGAAGCATCAGCTGGGGCCAAGAACACTCACTCGATATTCCCTGGCTCAGAGCCCTGTGGCCTGGGGGCAATGCTTGGGAGATACCACAAAGCAGAAGAGTAATCCATGTGACATCAGCACAAACAAGGCCATGTGATGCTTCTTTTAAATCATTCCAGATTCAAAAACCTTCCAGTGCTTCCCATAAAAGGAAGTTGTTTTTTTTTTTTTTTACTCTGCGGGATTCAAGACCTTGTTTACACTATCTCAACAAGAAAACTTTCCAGTAGACTCTAGAATCTAGAGGAATATATGAGCTGATTGAAAAACAAATAAACCAACAAACTTATCTCTTCCTTTTAAGATGTCAGTTAAGAGGTTTTGTTTTGTTTTGTTTTTAGGGGGGGATGGAGATGAAGTGTTAAAACTAACTTTGGAGAAAGTCCATATCCCTTAAATAATATTTGTTCTAAGGCATAAGCAAACTATAGCAAAGAAAAAAGCTGTGATGTTAAAATGGTGAAAGTTTCTTTTCTTTTTTTTAATCCTGGCTTGTTAAATTTCATTATTTAAATGTATTCAGCACATAACTGGGCCCATAATTAATCAGAAGACATTAGGGACATCTGGCAAACTGGATGATCCTGAAGCATTATAACCAGATTAACAGAAAATTAGTAATCACTTATTACTACCGTACATTGCTCTCTTAATTCTTTGGGAAAAAAGGGTGGGGGGAGAGGGAGAGGCATTTCTTTGACAGACTTGTTTCTGCTCTTAGCACTTCAGCAGGAACTATAAAATGGACAAGTCAAAATCTGTGTAGGAGAATTAGCAAGCTAAGATGCATAGAGAGAGCTTAAGGATCAAAGCATTCTTGCTTGCAACAGAAGCAAGGACCTTCAATCAGATCTGATGACAACGAGGTCACAACACTTAGGACAACAAGGTTCCGTAAAAACAGAACATGGAGAGAGGATGCTTGTGTGTCTGCTTTTATGTCTATGAAAAGCTACCTCATTAGAATCACCACCAAACATTTTCATATGGAGTTCATGTTTCAAAAACAACTTCTAGGCCATGAAATTGCTGTGTGCTGCATCACTGCCTAGCCTTGGTATCCTAAATACTTCATCTAACTTAAATACTCCTGGGTTAGAGTAAGCAAATTAACGGTGTCAAGGTACACTGTTTACTGTAGGGAAATTTTATCCAAGTGTTAAACAGGCCAGAAGCATCAGTTTATTTAAGTTTGGTCTCTATTCAAGTACTTTGAATCTTAGCAGAAGCAGCCAAGAATGTTCAACAATGTATGGCTTTTCATCAATAAGAGTGGGGGAGATATGTCCATTATGTTTTGAAAACTAAAAAATAAAGCAGTCCAGTCTCTGTTGGGTTATTTTTTTTTCAGGTCTTCCTAAAGATTAGTACATTCTCCTTTAATTCTTGAATACAGAAGGCTGCCATTCACAAGAAACTCTATTTATAGTGGCTGTTCCAAAAGTCTTTGTGCAATATCAAGCTAGTAAAGTTTTGACACATACTAAGACTTTTAGAACACCCCATATATGTATGTGTGTATATGTGTGTGTCTGTGTAGGTGGTATAGAATTAGATTGGGGGGAGGAGTTATAAGGGAGTTCAAGGCATCAGAATATGGCCTGAATCCGGTTTTAAAATATTTTCTTCCATTTTGAGCCGATTTTCAATTTTTTATATCCAAAGAACTTGTCTCCTAGAAGATATCTTCCTTTACTAAATTTGTCCATAAGAGAGGATGAGAGAAGACAAATCTGTATACTATCTATAAAACTAAACAGCCTCCCTTTTATTTTGTTGTGGACCCAGAAGGGAAAGGAATTTTCCAGAGAACTTCTGGACTGCGAAATAAAGACATCTAACTGAATTAAATTTGTAACATCTAAATGCTACCTCTCTCCTCGATTTTCCTGTTACATTATGCTGGGAACAGGAAGTGTATGGATTTTCCCATAGCAGGTGGGCTCAGATTCCCAGGCATCTTAAATGAATATTAAAATACCATCCATCTGTGAGTGGATCAACTTTACGAGTCCCACAAATATCTTATAGACAAAATTTTACACCAATCACAAGAGGACACAAAGGAGAAATACTCATACCCCAATGCCACTCCTCCTCCTCCAAGACAAAACCAACACCTGTTCACTTGGACTCTTTTTTTAATGCCTCTCCAAGACACTACCAACTCTAACAATGAATATCATTGTTTAAATTAAGAGTCTTAGCCTTGGGCTCATTAACTTAAAAAAAAAAGCACAAACATTTTGATAAAACTGTATTTCAATATAATTATTCAGTCTTTTCAGTAGTGTCTGACTCTTCTTGACCCTATTTGGGGTTTTCCTGGCAAAGATACTGGAATGGCTTGCCATTTCCTTCTCTAGCTCATTTTACAGATGAAGAAGTAAGGAAAAAAGGGTTAAATGACTTGCCCAGGGTCATACAGTTGGAGTCTGAGTCTATATTTTAACTCAGGAAGTTGAGTCTTCCAAACTCTAAGCTTGACACTCTGTGTCACCTAGTTGCTCTTCAGTAGAATTCATTTCCTTGAAAATCCTATATATTTAAAAACGTTTTCATGAGAAAGGGTCCATAGGCTTCACCAAACTGCCAAAGGGGTCTATTAAATAGAAAAGGTTAAAAATCCCTGTCCTGTATATGCTAATGACATTTTGTTTGAAGTCAGTGAAAACTATCCCCCAAGTAATTTTCATTAATGGAATGACTCTTGGCAGATCTGGGTTTTAGGAAACACAATGGAAAACAAAGCCTAACATATATCTCACAGTATTGGTGCCTGCCCCTCCCTACTAACCAAACTTATCTTTATAATAAAGGTCTAAGCCTTACATTGTTAAAGAAATGTATCTTGTGAAGGATCTAACTAATGTCAGCAACCTGATTTCATCCTTTGCCTTTTACATTCATGATAACTGTTTAAAAGATATAACAAATGAACCAAATTTCCAGGGGCCCTTCATGTGCTAAAAAGCACAGAAATATTATATAAACCTTTTAACATTAATAGCCACAATGCTACAAGAATCAGGCTCACCATTTCAACACTGTTCCTCTGAAAGCATCTGCTTCAAACTTATCCTTCAGGTTCCAACATAATCTCACTCTACAGAAAGGGCAATGGATTATGTTTTTTTCCTGGTGGAAATAGCTTTTAAGAACAAAAAGGCAAGTCTGTCAACAAAACAAATGTCCCCAGAGGCTTCTTCAATGAAGACGGCTCCCTGGGTGGACATCAAAGTGGTGGGGCAGTTTTTCCATAACAATTTTAAAAGGTAATCCAAAATTCTTTTTGACAGGTCTTCCCAGAATGGATACTCATGGTTTTAACTTTTGTTTTGATGTGAAAATGCAATCTCTACTATTTTGAAAAGACCCACATTCATTCATGCCTTTCAGATTACAATCTGGAAACTCTATTTTCTATTTCTATCCTTGTCCTACAGGGTCTAATGCAACGGAGGACTTTCTTGTCATCCTCTTTCCAGTCTTGTGAGACTAGAAACAGCGTGAGAGGGGAAGTCACCAGGCTATAGTGCTGCTCCACTCCTCAGTCCCCCACAGCCTCCCATTTTCCCCAGCTCCTACCTCCCCCCCTCAAGTCACAAAACAACATTGTCATCTGATACCAGAGCAAGACCTCCAGCCAGAAACGCTCTTTTCACAAGAATGCTCAGCAGCTGAGGACCATAAGGAATCATATACCCATTAACGGCCTCAAACAAATTTCAAAATGACAAGTTGTAGGTTTTTCTTTCCAAAAAGCCAGTTTGAGAATATCAGAGTATTGAGTGCCCAAAATGAACTGAGACTGTGCACGCCAAGGGTGGTGTTCAGAGAGATCTAAAGCTAAGTTAAAGCATGTTTCAGTTCCACACTGTTCACTAAAATGAAGTTTAAGTGATAATATTAGTCATATGGCTCACACTCTTTTAAAACACTTAACAGAAAGGGGGAAATATTTACCTCACTAAGGAAAAAAAAAGCCTTGGTTGTAGCAGTATATTGAAACTACTCAAAGTAAAGAATTAATGTGTTTTTCTTCTGCAAGAGACACTAAAAATTCCTGACACCAAAGGGTGCTTCTTTTTGCTGACTTTCCACAGTTGCACACTTTAGCAAAAATCAGTGACTGAAAAGTTTCTGCTTAAAGTTATTTTAAACTGAAGAAATATGGATATTCACTGTCATTTTTGCATATACGCATGTGTGTGCATGTGTATGTATAGATTGTGTTGTGAGGGGTGGGAAAGAATAGGAAAAGATGGTCAAAAATTTCGTAGGTAGGCTTCACCTGATCAATCTAGCAAATGCTGCCAAACCTGCGTATACACCAAGTATAAAGCTAAATAAAATAAGATATAAGGGGGAAAAACTCAATAACAAAGATAATCCTAAAGTCAGATGTTTCATTAATCATGATTCCTTAGGGGTAAAACCCCCAACAGCCAACCACCAATGTAGAAGCCTGTTATAACACTGCCCAGAGTCAGATTTGCTTCTCTGAGTTTTGATCCTTCATTACTAATGGAAGGAGGCAATATCAGAGAATAGAAAGAAGAAAACTAAGAGGCCCAGGAAATACATACAGCATATCGGGGCAGTTGTCTGGTTTCTCTAGAAGGCCACCCTCCATAACAAACCGGAGAACTTGTTCATTAGACATGCCCTGATAGGGCTGCTCTGCTAATGTTGCAATCTCCCAGAGGACAACACCAAAGGACCTAAAATAACAAAGAAAAAACATTTAAAAGTCGAATGATCAAGTCTGTTATTGTTGTTGTTTTTTCAATTAGGAACTAGATCTTTACAAAAGTTCCCCTCCCATCATTTCATCTACTTTTGTGCAGAACAAATTTCTGGCTACATAGGCCAGTGTAAATAAAGAAATAAAGACTGAGTCACAATAGTTCATGATAGCTTTAACAATGATCCGGCCATAACTTCTTGGAGTGTAATATTCTATTATACTTTGGCTTAAGGGAATTCAGTTCAAAAAACATTTATTGAGTTCCTACTGAATGCGAAATATTGTACAAAGGTCTAGAAGGGATAGAAAGATTTTTCACTGCATTAAAAAATGACAAAGTCCCTGACCTCAACATATTTACTATCCAATAGAAGGAGTAAGGCCAACTACAAAAAAAAAAGCTACAAGACATAATGTCCCTAAGTTTCATAAAAGAAATATCAAAAAAGTACTAAGGAGATTTAAAAAAAGAAAGAGTTCACATGTATTTGCCAGTTGAGGAGAGGATAAGAGAAGCTTTTCTGGAAGAGATGGCCTTTGAAGGATGGGTAAAAATTAGGCATAGGTAAGAAAGAGAGTATGCCAGAAATAGACAATCTAAGCAAAGACGGGGAGGCAGGGGACTTAGGGCATGCTGAAAGAACAAGTAGCCTTGTTTAGCCAGAAAGTGGGATACATGAAGCAGTAGGAGATGAATGTATAGAATGGATAGGCTGGGATCAAATTAGGGAAATCCTTCGATGTTCCTCTATAAAGAGTTTGGAATTGATTTGGGAGGTAACAGGAAACTATTCAAAATTCTGAACAAGGCAAGGCAGTAACATTATTAGAGCTGCATTTTAGAAAGATTATATAGAAGCTATATAAAGAATAGATTTGAGGGAAGCACAAAGTGGAGGCAGGAATGAGCAGAGGCTATTACGATAGCTCAAGAGAGAGATAAGAAGGGTGAGAAAAAGGTTGTTGACGGTGGGAATAGACAGAATCAAGGAGACAGAATCAAGGCACTCTAGAGGAAGACAGAACAAGGGTTGGTGACAGATTAGATGTGAGAAGCAATGAAGGGAGGTACAAAGAACAAAAGTAAATATTTAGCAAAAAACATCCACAAAGAGAAATTAATTCTACCACACAAAGCTTACCTGTTAGTTTCATTAAAAAAAAAACCCACTACAAATTAAAGAATTAAAATGAATAATAAAAGACTACATAGATTTCAGCATATCATTTACATAATGCTAAATTTGGGAATACAGTACCTTTACAAAATTAAATTTTTCATATTAAATCCTAATTATACACCAATTGTTCTTCTATTTGTCTTTACATTTGATTTATGTCAGCTTAGCAAAGCATGATGGGCATCACTAAACTGTTAAGGGGCTTCTTTGGACTGGGCAGATATGAATGAAATGGTACCAATTGGGATTTGTCCTACCATATCATCTCCATTCAGGAAGCTGGTCCCCAAGCACAGCACAAAATTCTATAGAACATGTATAAAAATTTGTGACTCTTTGAACTGTAAAATTTTAGATGCCGCTTAAATAACTTGTATTTGCAATTAGCTTTGGTATAAATGGATACTCAAAGCACATGTTGGTATGACTTAAATAGAATCTTAGTAGACAAGGGGGGATTTACCCACCCCACCCACCTCATGGTCCTTTATAACTTCTATTGACTGTGAAATAGCATTTATGTTACACAAGAGTTCTAGAAAAGCTTATGCACTCAGACCCCAAAACAACTGCTTTAAAAAGAACAAGCAGATATTTCTCCCATCAGTTTTGGAATGGGAATCTCTACATTGTTAAATATGTAAGTTCGCATAAATGGCATGCCTCTAAAGTTTGTGATGCTTGAATTGTCAAACAGTACCATGAATGATATGCCTTCTATTTTTATTATCTCTCTTCTTGGTCACAGGAAAGGGACTCCAGAACTTTTCTTGAAAGTGGTTCTTTATCTAACATTTTCTCTACTTTAATTGCTCTGTTTTTTTCTTTCATTCTTCTATTATTTATTTCATAGTAGACCCTAAGAATACAACTTTCAAAAAAACTATAAAACCTATTTAGCTAATGGTCCAGTTATTCTTTTTCCTTGCTCAAAGGGCCTAGTAGGGTAGAATTATCTTGTCTTCAATTTTCATATAATAACGCTTTAAGAAATAACTGTATACTTACCCAATATCAATAGTGTGCAGATGAAAAAAAATAATTTTTGCTTCAATAACTAGCCAAAGCACCAGAGGACCTCCAAGTTGTGACTTAGAGACCATCTAGGTTCAATGAGATGACTTAACAGATGTTGAACAAGGTGAGGCAGTGATTAGCAGGTAAATAGTATGTTAGATTTTCAGATTAAGAATTTTTTAGAAGAGTTTAATATTTGGCAGGGTACTACACAAATTTTGAACATATGTCAACTTAATAGAGAATCTGAATTGATCTCACTCTTGAAGATTAAATGTTTCCTTCTCCATGGAGAACGTTTTAATATGGCATTTGGATTTTTCTCCACTCCCACCTCTTGCCAAATGCTCCCCACTATCTCTTTCCTCCCACACATATAAACATAAAACCCGCTTAGCATTTTCAGTGTCCATACTGTGTAGGTGTAAGGATTGTGTAGGATAAGAATTGTCCCAAGATCAAATGTAATGTTCCATTTGAAAAAGGAAGGGAGGATTATCCATGGCTTATACAGTGACATACAGAAATATACAAACCAATGGGCATTTCATATTATACAAAGGAAATAAACTGACTACTAGAAAAATGTGGCAAACTTTAAATGAGCACACTGATGCATCATTCTTGTTCATAGAAATGTGGAAAACTTTTGGACAGTGGTTTAAAAATGAACAGAAGCCAACAGCATGAAACACCAGCTATTTAAGCTAATATTAAATAATCTATAGCTGCATTAAAAGAACATGTTGTAGGAGAACAATTTTAATGAATGAATTCATGTTTTAGGGGCATTTATATAGATATTCGATAAATATTTATTGAATTGATTGATATGTGGAATATTCCCTTCAAATCTCAGTATCCTATTTTGACTGGCACACTGTAAAGTTGTTTAGCATTCAAAAGAGGTCAATCATGATGAAGGGGAGTTTAGCATCGAAGTTTTATATAAAGAACAACTGAAGGAAATTGGGATTTTAATTTGAAGAAAAAGCTATAAGGAAAAACCATAACTATATTCAAATCTTTGATGGGATGTAATATAGGAAAACGATGTTTTATGGAAAGTAGACTTGTTCTGTGTTGTTCTAAGCAATGGTGTCAAACTCAAGCAGAAAGGATTCCTGTCAGGCCCACATTGACTTTGAAAACCACAAATTATATTACCTATATTGTATTGTTTTAAAATTTATTTTGTTAAACATTTCCCAATTACATTTTAATCTGGTTCTGTCTCTGAGAAGGCAGTTTTAAGATCTGAGTTCTAGAATACAAAATAAGAGCTAAAAACTATAAGAAATAAGTTTTACTTCAATATAAGAATCAACTTTGTGACAACTACAGTTATGCAACAGTGAAATATGCTGATATAAATTAATGAATTTCCCATGAAGTATTCCACCAAAGATTAAGATTAAGGAATGTTTTGTTGTTTTTGTTTTGGAATTTCTTGGTAAAGACATGGAAGTGGTTTACCGTTTCCTTCTCCAGCTCATTTTACAAATGAGGAACTGAGACAAATAGGATTAAGAGACTTGTCCAGGGTCACACTGTTAGTTATGTGTCTGAGGCCAGATTTGAAGTTAGAAAGATGAGTTCCTGACTCGAGGTTTAGCGCCCTATCCACTGTGCCCCTTCGCTGACTTTATAAGAAATGCTACAGGATAGATTTTTATACTGGGTGAGTCTGCTTTGATTCCATGATCTAGATGATATGGGATTCTCTTTAGTTGCAGGTATGTTAAAATGATTCAGTACTTTAACAGGTCAGATGCCTACAAGAGAAGGCAACTTTACTTCACAATCAGAGTAGCAACATATATGAGGTATATTTTGATTCCTACCTAAATAATCAAATTCTCAAAATCTACAGAAAAAAAGAAACTTTATTTTTTTTCTTTTTCTTTCTCTCCCCTCTCTTCCAGAGCTGAAAAGCAATTCCACTGGGTTATAAAAGTGTTATCACTTTATACCTATTTCCATATTATTCATTGAAAAAGAAACTTTAAAACTTTAATATTGAATAAAATGAATACTTGGTATTTTGTTTCTATTTTTTCCCTTATTGATTCTATATGGCCAAAGAGTGAAATGAGATATTGAGAGTAAACATCTGTCTCTTCATGCCTGCTTTTAGCAAAAGTAACTACATAGTACTGAGAATAAAAAACAATTTGCTTTTTGCCCTCACTTCTAATGTCTAAAAATGGCACTGATTTGGTAAGTGGACAGGCTCCTTCTTGGATATCCTTATTTTACTACAGTTCCAATATCTGACCTCACAATGAAGTAACAATGTTTTGCTGTGTCATAATTAAATGCTATTTCTAATAGGCACCTGACTCTAAAAAAACAAGCCTGAGTCCCTGGAGGTTCATGAGGTTAAAAAACTGATGTAGGTTACTATTTAAATAGTTCTTCTGTGTTGTCATCCAGACAGTTGGAAGTAAACAACTGCAATTTCCGTAACACATAAGCAATAAGATCTCTTGCTAAGAAAGCCAAGAAACCATGTGATACTTTGGGAAGTTAACATGCCAGAATGTCCGACTATTTGCCAAGACCTTCAATTATGTTTTAGAAACTGACTACCTATCTACAAACTTGCTGAGAAAGTAGGATAAAGAAGAGGGCACAGCTTGAATTCTCTGAACTTGTCCAGAGCTAAGAGACTTTTATTAAGAAGGAAGATATTTTGTGTCCCATTCTACTCATGAGTCAGCAACAAAGTATGCCTACTGAAGGAAAAAAAAACAGATGGGGAACTAACGGGAAACATAATAGAGAAACATAAACTTTATATATTAAAAAAGAAAAAGCAATTCAAGATTCATAGTGGTAAAGGCACTAAACAAGGGTCAAAAGACTCTGGGTCTGGGACCTAACTGTTTCACTTAAATAACATGTAAGATCTTTGTGATCAAGTTTCTTATTTGTAGAATGGGGATGGATAATAACCTGCCCCAGATACCTCAAAGTCTTGTGGAGTTCAAATGAAATACTACATGTAAAAATAATTCATAAATAACAAAATACTATATGAATGAACCTGGTATGGACATTCAAATGAAAGGATTTTATGAAAGGAAGGGAAGATAGAATCAAATGCTCAAGTGCAAAGGAAAGAATTTCATAAATACATGGACAAGTTGAGATATACCCCTTTCCAGTACTAGCCATGCTTCCAATTGTTCTCTGCTGACTGGTTAAGGCAGGGGAGATGTAACACTCCTTGGTCCCCAATGCCACTTCCAGGTTTTCCATCTTCTCTCATTACTCAGAAACTTCTCCTCCCTTGAGGTTCATATATTCATCTTTACCACCCAATTAAAATCCTGGTAGCTATTATTTGCCAACCTCTAGGTCACTCCCCATCCTTCTTCAATGAGCTCAATACATGGCTTCCAGTTTTTCTCTACTTTCTAACTTCTGCCCTCAGAACTTCAACAATCATGACATTCCCTCAACCAAACCTTTTGGTTTCCTCAACCTCCCATGAGCTACTTCAGTCACACAGAAAGATAGTCCTACTCTTGCTCTAACCATTACCCAAAGATGTCCCACTTCTACATTCAAGAATTCCCAAATCCCCTGATCTGACCCAAATCTATTAGTTTTTTATCTCTCCCTTTGCCTTCCCTTAAAAAAAACATTTTTGCCAGTCCTGTGACTTCCAATTCCTTGATCAATTCTCTCCTAAGCCATCTCCCTCCACTTGTTACTCTCTCCTCTTTTCCCTATTGTGAATCTTTGGTGATCCAAATTCAATTCTATATTGTCATTCTTGCTTGAATTCCTAGAATCCTTATCATATCACTATTTTGCTCAGCTTTGGATCACTCCCACTATTTGTTGATTTTGCTCTGACATACATGCTGCTGAACAAAGGTGGTGAAAATCATACAAATATTCTGACTGTGTCTACAAATTTATGTTACATAACCTCACAGGGACCTCATTGTTACTAGGCAATCCTGCTTTACTTGCCTACCCTATCCCACTTCCTAAAACAGCTCTTTCAAAGCTATTCCTTCCTCCTCAAACCTCCAATGGCTGCCCTCCCTCAACTCTTTCAGTTGAGAGACTTACTTCATATTTTATAGAAAAAAATGGGGCCATTTACCATGAGCTCCTTCTAACCCCTTTCTCCCCATTTTATATCACCCAGGTTCCTTTTGTTACTTTTTTTCTTCTTTTACCTGTTTCTTGATGATGAACTATTCACATGATGACCTGTATTTACATTTTACCAACTCTAGTCCCCCATTTAGCAATTCCAAACCTAGTTATTTTTTCTAAGGTTGTCCCCTCTGGTATGCCCATTTTATTACTTATTTTCAATCATTCCCTGAATGTTTCCATCCCTACTACCTACAAACATGCCTGCATCTTCCCCCATTCTGGGAAAAAAAAACCCATCACTTGAATTTTCCATCTCCACTATAACTCTATATCTCTTCTAACCTTTGTTGTCAGATTCTGCGAAAAGTTCATCTTCAATAGGTACCTCAAGTTTCTTTTTCTTCTTACAACCTGATATAACTTTATCATTACACCCAAGCCTCTCTCTCTAAAAATGCCAATAACCTCTTATTTGCCAAATCTAATGATTTTTTTTTCAATCCTTATCCTCCTTCACTTCTCTGCAGCTTTTGGCAATATTGATCACTCTTTTCTTTAGTACTCTGAGTTTTCAGGAAATTATGCTCTGCTAGTTCTCCTCCTAATATCTCACCATTCCTTTTCTTGTTTCCTTTGCTGGATCCTTTTCCTGATTATGCTCTTTAACTGTAGTTACAGTGCGGTGTTCTGTCCTGGGAATCCTCTTCCTTCTCCCTGTATAATTACTTCATTTAGTGATCCCATCAGCTTTCATGGATTTAATTGCCACTTCTATGCTGATCATTCTCAAATCTACCTATCTTGGCTCAATTTCTCTGTTGACCTCCAATGTCGTATCTCCCACTGCTTTTCCAGCATCACAAACTAGATGTCCAGTAGATATCTTAAACTCAACCTGCCCCAAATGGAACTCATTGCCTCTCTCCCCAAATGTTCTTCCTTCTTTCAAACTTCTAAATTTCTGTCGAGAGCAAAAAAATCCTCCAAGTCCCTCAAGATCCCAACCTTGACTTATAGGAGTCATCCTAGACTCTTCACTATCTTTTACCTTCTGTATCCAATTTGAGGACAAGAGCTATTGATTTTACTTAATACTGTAATATCTCTAGAAAATACCTCCTTTTGTCTTCTTCTGTTGTCAGCACTTTAGGGCAGGACCTCATCACCTCACCTGGAATACTGCAATAGCCTGCTGGTGGGTTTGCCTGCCTCAAGCCTACTCCACTTCAATCTCCATTCAGCCCCACAAGTAATTTTCCTAAAGCACAAGTCAGACCCTATCACCCCACTAATTCAAAAAGCTTCAGTGGCTCCTTATTGCCTAGAGGATCAAATACAAAATCCTCTGTTTTGCATTCAAAGCCTTTCTTAGCTACTTCCTATCTTTCCAGTCTTCTTAAATCTGGCTCTTTTCCACATATGCCTCAACGATGTCATATCATGCCTCCTTACTGTTCCATGTACAAGACCCTCTATCTCTTGGATCTAGGTACTTTCTCTGGCTGTCTCTCCTACCTGGAATGCTTTCCTTCCCCAATTCTACCTAGTCAACTAAAATTTCATCATTTACAGCAAGCCTTTCCAAATTTCTCTTATTCCAGTGCCTCCCCTTGGTTAACTATTTCCTGTTTATGCTGTACATAGATTATTTGTATATATTTGTCTGCATGTTGCCCCATTAGACTGTGAGCTTCTTGAAAGTAGGGAATTGCCTTTTTCTTCTTTTTTATTCCTAGCACTTAGTACACTGTCTGACACATAGCAGGTGCTTATATACCTACAGGTGCATTCTACTATGAGAGGGTTGGAGAAGATTAAAGGATAAAAGGAAGAGGAATATGAATATATTAATGTGTGTGTGCATGTGTCTGTCTGTCTTGTGTGTGTTTCATTCTGAAATATCTCAGTTCTTAGGAGAATGACCTAAGTTAGCCCCCTTCTAAATAAGAATTGTCAGAATGACAATCTCATCATCCCCCATCCCTACAAACTTCAGGCTTCAAAATTCTAAAGATTAATTTCTTTTTTTAGTTGGCATAATGATAATGTAAGAATTCCAGAGAGGGCATTGGATTAAGGAAACTAGCTCAATAATCTAAGAAGAATTGGCAATGGGGTGATATAAAAGCAATAGGAGAAAGAAGTAAACACTCAAGCTTAATTTGGTATATGACTTATGGAGACAAAATGAGTTTTTGTTTGTTAAATGAAATTTCATTACCAAACATCAGAATGGGTTGTGAAGACTCCATCCTTAAGTGACTCTGGAGACATCCATCGAACGGGTAATAATCCTTTACCTCCTTTTCGGTAGTAATCTGTTTCATAGATATCTCTTGTCATACCAAAATCTATAAAATTGAAAGAAGGAATAATAGACTTAAATTATTCAAAGAATTCTTTTGAGGAGAAATGAGGACACATAATAAACATAAGGTTATTCATGTTATTCACTATTTTGTTAATAGCATAGAAGTGATATGAATGCATGCCAGTAATAGTTAAATATGGATATTGTTGTTCCATCATGTCTGATTCTTCATGACTCCTTTTGGGGTCTTCTTGGCAAAGATACTAGAATGGTTTGCCATTTCCTTTTCCAGCTCATTTTACAGATGAAGAAACTCAGACAAACACAGTTAAGTGACTTGCCCTGGGTCACAGCTAGATATTATCCTAAGCCCAGATTTGAACTCAATTCTTCTTGACTCTAGGCTCAGTTTTATCTAGTGAGCCATCCAGCTTGTCCCATAAGACAATCTCTTTCAAAATTTACCCAAAGAAAAATTTCTGGTCATTTTTTCACTTCATGTTATTACCACTCCACTGTGGGAGAAAAGAAGAAAAGATGATTATAGTAGCTGGTAGAGAAATGGCATTGAGATTAAGGACTCCAATTAAACCAAATTATGTAGTATGGTTCTCCCCACTAGGTTAAAAAAAAAGACTGGGTCTCCCTATCTTGCCCAGGCTAGAAGCACAGGAGCTATACCTGAGCCTGATCCCACCACTGCTCTGTATGGAAGCCCTTGACCTGGGCTAGTTTGTTCCTCCTTATAGACAACCTAGTCGCTCCCCTATTCTCAGGTTCTTACCACAATGATGCTAGACTTGTTGCCAATCCTGGATTAGTATAGCTCACCATACCTGTGAACTTGAGCTCAAGAAACCTACTGGCTCCCTCCTCTCACCCCTACCATAAGCAAGAAGTATTACACCTGGTTCCTGATGAGATTCCTAACAAAGCTACTATTTACAAGCTACTTAAGACCATTTTTCTATAATGATTTTCAATGAATTGATGTCATGCAGTTTTCCAAGTTTTCCCCATTTCCATGTCCTTAGCAGATGGTATGTAAATATGACATCTGGTTCTCCTTTAAGCCTAAATTAATTCCTTTCCAGGTTATTTTATCTAAAATATTACTATACCTCAACTCTTCCTTTCTTATGGCACTTTTTCTTTTTTTAAATCTTTCCTTTGCATCTATTTGCTATTTCCTCAACAGGTAAAGCTCACTTTTGAAAGAATGTAAGGGCAAAAGAATCAGAGCATCTTGGACCTTAATCAACATAATTTTCCTGCACTGCATTAAAGGCTAATAAACTTCCTCTTATAAAAAAATTAGTACATATCCTTTGCAATACATCAAATGTGGTTCTGGGAAAACATTTGTGAGTTCAAGATTCTGGCCTCAGAGTCAACACAAATCAGAGGATGGGGGATGGTGGGAGTGAGTAATGAGAGAGGGAAGAAAAGAAGGAAGGAAGAATGCTGGATCTTTCCACTGAGGAAAAGTTCTTGCTCAATAACACCTTTAAATAAATTTGAGAAAGACAAGGAAATTCGAAGAAAATATCTGCAAAAAATTGCAAAGTAATAATAATAATGATAATAATGATAGTAGTAGAAATAATAATTTTGAACTATCATTTACATAGCACTTAATCTGTCCAGGCATTATGCTAAATTTTATAATGATTAATACTATCTTCATTTTATATCAGAAGAAACAGTGGCAAAGAGAGGTTAAGTGATTTGCCCAAGATTACACATATAGTTAAGTGTCTGAGTCAAGCTTTGAACTCTGATCTTCCTGACTTCAACTCCAGCACTGTATCCACTGTTCTATCTAGCTGAAAACAGTGAAAAGCCACCTAGATGATTTGGTTATAAAACCTGTAAGGAACTGGGAGGCTAAAAAGCAGGTAATATGTAGGGATGGGCTGTGAAGCATACATTTGATCTATATCACTTTCTGTATAATTATTCCACATCCCCAGTTGAGGATGAACTTCATCAGCACTTAGCACAATGTCTAGTAGGTGCTTAATAAATGTTGATTAATCAAAAACTTAAAAGGCTGGTAAGAAAAAAATAGGCAAGAGTTTAACATGATGCCCTGGTGTATATATTAACTTAAATGTTTTCATTTTGGGTTCTGTGTGTATGGATTTTAAAAAAACAAACAAATAAGAGAAGAGTATACCAAGAAGATAGCAAGACTTTTGGTGGGAAAGGTTCCACTGTGAGGAACTCTAGAGAACAGCCACCCTCCAAGGGCCTTTTACTTACTCATTCACTTTTTTGTTGGACTCCCATTTCCCTCTTCTCTGGAAGAAGGGCTCTCAGACACTGCTGGCTAGTCTTGGTCTATATGGGACAGCTACACTCATCCTTTCTAAATAGGGTCTGTGACAGCAGCTATGCTGTGTATGAGATCTAGCCTAGACTCACAGGCTAGCAGGTATTGAATGAATATTTTATGATAATTTAGTTTAACCTATTCATTTACTCTGTGCCATGTATTTTATTTGTAAGAGCAAATGTAGAAACACTTGCTTTGGAAATAATTCTTCAGGAGCTATTCATAGTTCCCTGGAGGGGAGAAACTTATAATGGTCATTTAAAAATTATAGTTAAATGACATTGGGAGTGGTGGGGGTAGGGGAACATGTTTCATAAAAACTACAGAGCAAATACATGAAAAAGTTAACTTCTGAAATAGTTTTCTTGGACTACAATATTTTTCTTGTGATTTTTCCTTTGTGCTTATCAGAACCATCAGATGAAAGTGAAGAAGCTAGGCTGTTTCCACAGCAACACCAGTAGTTTTATTTGGTGTATGTTTTTCTTGGTGCACACTAAAAATAAGTACACTTAAGATGGAAACAGTGATCACTAGAAACAACATTACTAGCCAGCAACCTAAAATTCACTAAGGACCTCTACTTTTGTTTTTGTTGTTGCTGTTGCTCATCAAATAGGTCTCCTTGGTCTCCTCACAGTGGCATATCTTTCCCTGTTTCAATCAGAAATTTTATTATTAGGCATTCACATACCCAACACCTCTAAAAAGTTGGGGGTGTCTTTGACTTAGGGAATTCTATGTTTAACAGCATAGGAATGCTATCACAAACAAGAACTATACAAGGCAGAATGGAAGGGCATGTGGAAAGAAAATTTAAATATCACATCTAGTGCCAAAATATATAATACCTTAGAAGAGGGAAATAAGAACAACTGCAGATAAAGTAACTGAACTTTTGCACAGTTATTGCCGATCACATATTCAAAATACATAGACCTATACAATATATTGCTGCTATTTAAAATAGACATGCCTGGAAATGATCATTATACAAACCCCAAATATGGAGACAAATATGCTGTTTCCAAGAGCAACATTTATCCTTTAAAAAAACAAAAAACAAAAGTACTTCCAAAAACCAACTAAAGCTATATTAATACAAAAATATATCACAAATGTTAAAGAATATTTTCTTGACTCAGCCGTAAAGTTGAAAAGGTAAAGAAGAACACACCTCCGATTTTGACTGTGAAATCTTCGGCAACCATGCAATTCCTTGCAGCAAGATCCCTGTGGACAAACTTGTTGGCATTGAGATATGCCATGCCATCAGCAATCTCTCCAGCCATCTGAATCATCTTCTTTAAGGTTGGAAGCATCTGGCATGGATTATTCTGATGGATAGCAATAAAGGATTCAAATGTGAGAAAAACTGGGAATTTGTCCCTTTCAAAATCTGTAATGCCTTTTCTCAATCATATCACCACAAGTCAGTCTGCTAAGGAATCAGCACTAGCTTGAAAGTAACATGTTATTATGTAGACCATAGCATCTGCTTAGTGGTAAAATCATGTGCTCCCTCCCTAACCACATCAAGCTTAGCTACAACGAGAAATGCCAATTAGCCCTCCTTTAGACCAGGGATTTCTATTTTGGGAAGTACATCAAATGTTTAAAGTGAAACAAGCAATTTTTGGTATTAAGAATTCTATTTTACTCAAGCACCTAGAAATTTATATTCCTTTGAACTCAACGGTTGACCAAGGACAAAATATAAATAAGAGATCATTTTAAAACTCATTGGAATGTGCATGCTTTTGAAAAAAAAAAAAGCAGGACAAATGTTCAAATACATAAATCTTCCTGTCTCAATTTCTGCATAAACTTCCTTATGTGCCTTTTAATCCTTTTACATCAAAATTCCCCATTAACATAAACAACCACTCAGTTAGCATTTATTGAGCATTTACTATATGCTAAGCCCTACAGATAATGAAGAAAGGCACAACAGTTCCTATTCTCAGGCAGTTCACAGTCTAATAGGATAGACAGCATGTAAACAGCTACGTACCACAAGATTTATTCAGGATAAAGTGGAGATAAAACTTCTTACAGAAGATGGGATTTTAGTTGGGACTTAAAAGAACCCAGGGAAACCGGGGGACAGAGAAGAGTATTTCAGAAATGGAAAACGGCCAGTGAAGATGACCAGAGTCTGGAGGTGGAATAACATGCAAGAACACAGGAAGAAGATCAAGAGGAGAGAAGTTAAAGATGGCAGGTAGAAAGGAATCTGAGTGTTTGGAAGTATGGTGGTACTCCTGATAGTTATACAGGATTTCAAAAGTGGGGAGAGAGTTTTAGGGAAAAGACAAGTTTAGTTTTGGTCACGGTGAGTTTAAGATGTCCATGGGACATATCCTTCAAGATGTTTGAAGGTAACTGGAGATGTGGTTCTGGAAGTTAAGATCTTATTTTTTTCTGACTCTGTTCAAAAACATTTACTTTATAAACTGTATGAAAACTCTCTGATGATATATATATATACATATATATATATATTTTTTTTTCCCCCTTCTCATTATACTTCTATATTGTTTTGTGGTTCAGAAATCACTTCCTTTACATTATTTGAGCTTTATGACCCTGTGACTCCCTAGTGCCTACTTAAAATAATAAAAATCAGAGTAACAAAAATTGTATTTTAACATGCAATTTGTAACTTAAATAATAAGAAGAATGCAAATCTTTTCACAACTTTGAGGGAAATTTTTTTAGAAGTATATTTTTGGAGTTCAACGATCAACTTCTTTTCTCTATATACATTAAGAGAAAAAAGTAAATTTCATATCCTGTAAGATGCCCACACTGAATTTAATATAAGTAGGCCAATTCTTCAAACTATTTAATTATGTTGAACTGTCTCTGAACCCACAATAGTATTCTTCAAAGTCAAGCCTGGTATTCTCTACTGTTTGAAATTATTCATCATTATTTTAATCAGAAAATGCTGCTTCATGAAACTAAGGATCAATAATTTTATAAATAATCTTTCATTATATTTTCTTTTTTAGATCCAATATTTCCCTGCAATTTCCTTAAAATAGCATTTATCAAACTTTGTGGTCTCAGGATCTCTTTATACTCTTAAAAATTACTAAGGGACATTTTCTTCTCTACCTTCAAAGAGCTTTTGTTTATGAAAGTTACCTACAGACATTTCCTGGATTAGAAATAAAAATGTCTTAGTATTATTATAAAAATAATTTTTTACTCATGGACCCCATGAAAGGGTTTTCAGAGTTCTAGTAATCTCCCCAGACTACACTCTGAAAACCACTGTCTTAAATATAGTATACTTATTTACTGTAAAATTATAATTCATATCAAAATAGAAAGACTATAGATCTTAATTTTAATCAATTAGAATGCTGATGCATTGTTTCAGTTTACCATGATGTATGGCATCTCTTCCACCATATATCTTGGTGAGTAGGGATCATTATGCCTGTGGGTATACTAGAGAGTACGGATGAGGCAGGTCTCTCATTTTAAGTGTCTCACTATTGTGGTTCAGTGGTTACAGTCACCTCCAACTCTTCATGATCCTATTTGGGGTTTTCTTAGTAGATACTAGAGTGGTTTGCCACTTCCTTTTCCAGCTCATTTTACGGACGAGGAAAGTGAGGTAAACAGGGTTAGATGACTTGTCTAGGATCACGCAGCTAGTGTCTGGGGCCATATTTGAACTCTGGAAGACGAGTCTTCCTGACTCCAGGCCCAACACTCTATCCACTGCACCACCTAGCTGCCCAAAGTGGTTCATTAGGTGACATTAAAACAAAACGAAATGCTCCAGAATCATAGAACTGTGAGGTCACCATGAAACTCATCTTGTTTAACATCTTCGTTTTACAGATTAGGAAACATCTCCATAGTGGGATGACTTTCTAAAGGTTATAAACCTACTTAGAAGAAGATATAAGACAACCTAGGTCTACTCAATTCTCCAAGTCTGAGAAAGGAGTTGGTAGCTAAAGGGGAAAAGAGGAGAGGGTAGTTAGAGAGAAAAGGGGAGAAAGTAGAAACCTAGAAAGCTCATTGTGGATCCTCTTAAATTTGTTTAGAAAATACATGTACTTATAACCTTTCACTATTAAAAAAGTTTTTCCTCTTAACATAAGCTGGAGCACAACTGAATTTATCCTACAAGTTTAATTTTCAAACAAACCATCATCATTCAACCATAAAAATCGCACATGGTAAAAGTCTTTAAAAGCTGAATTGGGACTGTAGATCAATGGTTTTCAAAGAGGAAAAGGAGGTGAATTCATTTTAAAATACCCTCCTAGTAACTTTCCAGATACAATGACAAGAAATTATATACAACTTTTGATTTTATAGAAAGAACCTCTTGCAACCTATTAAGTTCTTTGGCTGGGAAGCTGTTTAGATTTAATTAAACTGTAACCACCTATGTTACAAATAAGTATAGACTTTGGGGGTGGGGAGGGAAGGCTAATGTTTTAAAGATCCTATCTTATCCCTAAAGATAGATTCTAAAAGTAGGACAGCTTCATAGAATCATAATCTCTTTAACAGCTAAAATGGACCTTCAATTATCTTGTGTAGCCCATCATTTTAAAGGTGAAAGAATTGAGACCCAAAGAAAAGGTGATTAAGGCTCAGATGGTTATGAATGGCAGAGCTAGGTCTCCAAACTCCCAGGTAAGAGAATAAAAATGTAGCAGTAGCAGTCAGTAGTGGTGGTAATATTTCTAGTAGTAGTAGAAGTTGTAGGAATGGTAAGAATACTAGTACTAGTGGTAGTGGTGGAGTAATAACAGTCATAATGGACACTGATACAGTTTTTAAATGAATAAAAATGAAAACTGACCTCTGTCTCTGGCCTCAGAGATCTGAGATAACTTTTGAGATCCCCTCTTGTCATCAATTCCATGATGACCAACGTTGGCTGGCCCTGGGACACTACACCGAGCAACCGAACCTGAAAGGGAGAACCAGATAACTCAGACACTAAATGCAGGAGATTTTGTTCCCATTTTCTTCTCCTGTCTTACAGCTCAATCTAAGGGATAAAGAGGAAGTTTCAGCTCAAGATAAACAAGAGTATAACATCCTCTCAATCACATCTAGTCAAGTACTATGCATGGACAGGTATAAAGTGATTATCAGTGATTTCTGAACACTTTCTCCCAAATCAGGTAGCTTAAACATAAACTCTAACTTTGTACACATAAGAAATCACAGATTCTTTTAATTTCTGCTCTCTGTCCCCTCCCTTCCTGCTCTCTACAATAGCATCTATAAAGACTTTCCTCTTACCACATGATGACAATTGAATTCTTTCATTACTGAAGCTTCATTGAGAAATTCAATTCTCTCTCGCATGCTTGCTGCCTCATTGACTGTTTTGATGGCTACCCTGGTTTCAGGCTCATCTTTCACCACTCCTTTAGCAGTTCCCTCATATACCATCCCAAATGAACCCTGCCCAAGTTCTCGACTCATGGTGATCTTCTCTCGAGGTACCTCCCATTCATCTGGAACATACACTGAAAAAGAAGAAACAGAAAGGGAAAAACCAAAACTAAACAAAACACTTTCAACATAGGGAACATGGAATGGTTAAACCACTGGTCAATTGGTGCAGGACATCAAGAATTAAAATTTATGGAGGAACAATATTGAAAAATAATGAGATTAGTTTATTTTAGTGTTCTAAGAGCCTTCCTTGAAAATAATCAGTAAACATAGTAAATCTCAGTATTTAGTGTATTAGGGATTTCAGTAGTATACTTTTTCTTCCCCCAATGCAGATTTTAATTTCTCAATATATTAGTAAATAAGAAATCCTGTAGCTCCAAACAACCACCACCACCACCACCACCACCACCACCACCACCACCACCACCACCCATCATCTAGTGGTCAAATTTCTAGTAATGGACCTCTCTGAATTCAAGCTGGTATTTAGATGGTGAATTTTATCACCATGCCCAGGATTTTCCAGGCTTGTTGATCATGTCAAATTATGTGTATAGGCAATTTTAAGAAGAACAAATCAAAGTTATGGATAGTCGAATGAAAAAAATATTCTAAATCACCAATAATTAGAGTAATTTAAAAAAATACTCTGAGATACCACCTCATACTAGCATGACAGAAAAGAAAAATGATAAATGCTGGAGGGGATGTAGAAAAATAGGTGCACTAAAGCACTGATGGTAGAATTATGAACTGATCTAACCATTCTGGAGAAAAATTGGAACCATGCCCAATGGGTTATAAAACTGTGCACAAATACTACTAATAGGTCTATATGCCAAAAAGATGAGAGAAAAGGGAAAGGACCTATTGTATAAAAATATTTATAGCAGCTATTTTGGTGGTGCCAAAGACTTTGGAAAGAGGATACCTATCAATTGGAGAATGGCTGAACAAGTTGTGATTTACGGTTGTAATGGAATACTACTTCAGTGTAAGAAAAGAGGAAGGGGATAGTTTCAGAAAAAACTGGGGAAGACGTATATGAATTAATGTAAAGTGAATTGAGCAGAACTAGACCAATGTACACAGTAACAGTAATGAAAATCGACTATGAAAAATATGCTACTCTGATCAACACAATAATCTTCAACAATTCCAAAGAACCCATGATGGAAAATGTTATTTACCTCCAGAGAAAGAACACTCTGAGTGAGGACTGAAGCATTTTTCCCCCTTACCATTGGAAGGGGGAGGGTAACATAACTAACATAGAAATAAGCTTTGCATGATTTCACATGTATAATGACTAATATTGCTTGCATTCTTAATGGGTTTAGGAAGGGCTAGAGTTAGAAGAGAATTTAGGGCTCAAAATTTTTTTAAAAGGCTGCCTTCCTTCAAAAATAAATAAGTTATGTGTTCTGCTGGATAAGGCGTTAAGATCACAGGGTCATTATGCTACAGTGGCTCACCAGAGAAGAACTTTAATAGAAGAGATTACAATAGTACTTGATCTTGGTTTTAACTCAAATGTCCTAGGTTTCACAAATAATTTATACTATCCTCATAAGAATAGAGAGAAAACCAAAAGGGAGGTCATTTGAAGTCCCACAAAACAGCAGACTGATAAAATGTTTTGGGAAGTAGTAGCTCTGTAGTTCAATGCCCAACACCAAAATAAATAGAGTTATTAAAAAAGAGTCACAAAAGAGAAAGGATAAAAAGAATTTCAGTAAGTTTGTGTTCTGCCAGTCTTCATCCATGTGGTGAGTAGCCAAACCAGAAAAGATGAGGATTGAGGACAACTTTTAAATGGGCAGGACAGCTATTTTGGGTTTATTTTATTTTTATTCTAACAAATATTTATTGAGTGCTTACCACATATAAGACACTACACATAAAACCCCAGATCTTTTTAACTTGAAGACACCAGGGGTTGTATCAATCTATTCAAGATCTGGATATAGAAAGTCTAAGGGAAAAGAAATGCTAAAAATAGTGTCAACAAAGAACTGGCTGCAACTAGTACCCAAAGGCACTGTTATTATGCAATATCTTGGGTGGGAAGAAGGTGGTTAGGACAACAGGACTCAGGATGAGCTTGTACTTAATGTGGTTTCACTCATTCAGAATTCAAAGTATTTCAAGATAACCAACTTTTGGGGGGAGAAAATGAATTCTCTCATGTTAGTATTTACTACAGCCATTGCTAATAGGGTCTTCATAAGATAATGAGGCCCCAAGTATTATATTGAAGTCTACAAGGTTTCAATATTGGCCAGAAAAAATACCACTGAATAATCACCTACAGCAATACTTACAAATTTGGGCTACACACTAGTTTCTAACTTTTTTCTTAAGAATTTAATACTCCCAACATATAAATCTTTAGAAATTATACAAAAGCAAGTTTGTACTCCATATGCTTAGATAATTCACCCACTAAAAAATGAGGAGGTGGCTCACTTAAAATGAGAACTACACAAGACTTCCCAATAGATAAGACTGTTTACAATATTCCCTCAGGGGCTATAAAAATCAGGGTCCATAACCATTTATCTCAGGAAAGTAGTTTGCTTTTTAATCAGAATTAACTGTGCAGTGTGCAGTAAAACATGGAGTTTAAAACAGTTAAAACTACTTTTTTGGAAGGATGGGCCTCTGAAATCAATAAATCCTTCCCTTTATGCATTTATTCATGTGAAAACTACTACACTAAGCTAAAAAGTATATACTTCAACCAAAAGCCATAACCAATCACCTGAAGGGCTGCATGAACAATGCTATCAGCTCTTTCCTGTTGGATATTTTCAGTGTGTTCTGGAAAATGGTTATAGGCAAGCTCATTTTGGGGGGAAAGTGGGTTTTTAAACTACTTTTGCAACATAATGTCACTTTGCCACCTTTTGAAGAAATCACCTATACTGTGCTTGTCAAAAGGCTGGAGCAATTAAGTTCAAATGAGGTGACAGTGTTCTAACCAACTGGTCTAGCTGACACTAAGGTTTTTAAAGTAGGTTGAGTGACATTTTGAAGAGTCAGAAGAGAGAGACCCCCTGTTATCAAAATTATTCATTATTCCCTCAGTGTAAAATCAAAATCATCAGAGTCTATTTTGCTACATTAATGCATTCCTAAATCTTAGTTGACATTTCACTGTCAAAGCTACAAATAAGCATGCACCTTTTGTGTTTGGTTTTATTCGGAAACAGTACACACATCCTCATCTGACTGGAATATTTTTGGTCTGATCTTTTCTATACAAAAGAGAATTTAGTAAATTATTTCTCATTTTATTCTTTAGTCTATGAAATTTTATTTCTCTAATTCATCTTTACCCTACATTGTTTGCTAATGTGAATGAGGATTTCTTACATTTATATGGTACTTTTAATTTTTAAAAAATGCTTTCACATACATATATAGTGTGTTAATAATCACCAATCACTTTTCATGGTGCTAAAAAAAAGGGTCTTCTCTCATATCTCCTACACTTTGTTTAAATTCTTAGAAAAGAAAGAAAGCCAATATTCTCTTCATGCTCTTCCTTCAACAGTCATGAAAACTTATTATCTCCTTTGATATCAATTAGACAAGACCAACCCCTTTAACTTTCAGGCTCTTAATTTGGTTACTGTAATAAAATACTTCAAGGAGTCATGATTTCACTGATATAGACAGACCTTCAATTGACAAAGGTGACCTACAACTCTTTACAACGCAAAAATTATCACCCAGACACCAACAATTAAGTGGTTCTGGGCCTTCCATAAATTAATTGGACCAATAACTGGGACAAAATTTATTTCTGAGCCCATACATAAAACTTTCTCAGCTTGGTAGGATCCATAAGACATTGTACTATGTTGTTCTGGCCTTTGAGCATCCATCGTGTCCTGTATTCTAAGAAGAAGAAGCATCAGAACTGGCCTTTGGTGAAATCTGACCTGCATAAAACTAAGGGAAAAAACAAACTGACCCAATAAACTATAATTAGTAAGGGCTAAAAGAAAATGGCAGGAGGAAGAGAGAAGGTAAAGTTTGTGATACTAGTGAAAGAGGAAAATAAGAAAGAAGGGAAGAAAACTAATTCTAGGAAAATGTTGAAATAAAGATAATAAATATGAAAATTACATAGAATGCCCTCAAGTAGACAAAAATGAGTTTAAACATATAAAACCCATCTGAATCCAGATTAAAATACTTTTGTCTAATGTAAAAATTTTCTCTTTTCTACATGTGAATATTTTAGTATCTAGAATTGCTTAAGAATCTTTGTGATTTCAGCATCACATTTCATGTAATTAAAATGATTTCTGTATGGGTTATATTCAGAAGTGTTCCTATTATGTGGAGTACTGAGGTTCTCTACTACTGTGATTTTTTTTGTCTATTCTTTCTTACATAGATGTTCTATGACTGAGATTCCTATATGTGTAGAATACCAAGTGAACCATTTAAATAAGACCAATCTCCTGGACTTTAGGTTTTAAAAAAATATTAGCGATGGAAGAATTAAAATCAATGCTGTTCTTAATTGTTTAATAGGACTTTGTGCAAAGCACTATCCTTATATGATTCTTAAGTTCTTCTTTAATAAGAATGTGACGAGACTTGTGAAATCTATCTCAAAAGGGTTGTATGTAAAATAATAACAATAATGATAATAACAGAAGCAGCAACTAACACTTATATATCACTTTAAACTTGGTAAAACACTATCATCTTATTTAATCTTCATAACAACGCTGGGGAGGTGGAAGGAAACTAAGGCAAAAAGCAATTTAATAACTTGCTTAGGGTCATACAACTAGTAAATTTATTAGTGGGGATTTGAACTCAGGGTTTCCTAAATCTGGTTTCTATACACTGTGCCACCTAGTGACCTCTTAATGCACTATAACCACAAAATGCCACAAAAATGTTTTCATAATTATTTTTGCAATACTATGAAGCATATCATTTTCATTAGTAATAGCCCAAATCTAGAAATTACATATGTTTGTAAATGTGTTTAAACACTTACCATCTGCAGCACTGAAGTACTCTGGATTGACAGATGCATATAGAACTCCATTCCCTAATCTGTCACTGTTTCTGTCGAAAGATTTAAAATATATAATTTTTCAAAATGCCACACATATGACATCTCCACCTATCCTTCTATCTCATTTAGTACCTCTTACTTTGTATGTTCTACTAAGTATTTACAGGGCAGATAAAGAGGGACAGGTTTTATTCTTATAATAATACTAATAAATTTATAACTTCTTTATGTGACTCAATGCATATCCTTGCATGAAATCCCATTAGTTTTTTTAGTAGTTTAAGACCATTTTGCCCCAATTATAGCAGGGTGGGCTATGTAGATCTAAAAATGTAAAGGACCATGCCTGGAAACACTCTTAAATTCATAAATCTATTCTCTTCAAGAAAAAACAAAAACGTCATTTGTTTATTCTTCTTCAACTAAAAGAGGCCATTTGGCAAAGGAGGGGGGCATAGAAAAGTTAAATTCAATAAGGAAAATGGCTTTATTTAAAGTACAAAAAGTTTAAAAGCACAGGCAAAAAATTATGAAAGATTTCAACAAGTTCGTATCTTACTTTCCTTTAAAGAGTATAAAAACTGAAGATATGTTTTCTAAATTATACCATTTTTCCCCTTAAAGGGCTACAATTCAAGTCCTCAATAAGACTGCTCTACAATGTCTCTTTACCTTTTTGGAAACTGCCATAATTCCCAACTTTACTGTTCAAACATTCAATGAGAACATGAGAAGCATGAGGTCCTTACCTTTTTTTATTGAAGACATACCACATTATCAGCAATCCTCCAACTATAAATAATCCTGCGATAGGGAGAGCGATCATTAAGTGAAGGAAGTTTTCATAATCTTGTCCTGCAGACATGAGGAAATAAAGTGCATTAAATAACATGGAACATTTTTATTTCAACCAATTAATGGGATTATGAAATCTTTAATGCACCTCCCCAAAACACTCTATTAATCAGATATTTTGGAAGGCAAACTAACATTTAAGGTCTTGTAGCAAAAACTATGAACAAAAAATTCCAGGTTTCTTATAAGTGAGTGTTTCTTATCAGAACTGTACCCATTTTTTTCCCCTAAGTAAATTAAAAAAATAAGGCATTCTGAAATAGTGGTACATCTGAAGAGGAGAAAGCATTGTATTTGCATTTTATTAACTCTTAAGTAGCTATATTGTACTAAAGATACAGCATTTAACCTGGAGTCAAGTATACTTGAGCTCTAATCCAGTCCCAGAAACTACCTGTGTGACCTTGAGTAAGTAATTTAATCTCTGCTTCAGCTTCTTTATCTTTAAAATGGGACTAATAATAAATAGCACCTACCTCCCAGAGATCAAATGTGTTAATTTTTGTAAAGTGCTAATGCCTGGCACATTGCAGGTACTCAATAAATGTTCATTTCCTACATTCCTTCCTTTTAAATCAACATTTCTAAAATCAAATTCCTTCTCTTTCTCTCAAAACTAGTTCCTTTTTCTCACTTTGCTATTTTTGCCAGTGGTACCATTATTGAATGGTACTTGTACTTTCAAGTCATGGTGTTACCTTTGACTCAATCATCTACTTCACTTCTCACATCCAGTAATTTGTGAGGTCTTGTTAATTTTTCTTCAAATCAATTAACATGTATTTATTATCCAAAAACATTTTTATATCTGCCCCCTCATTTATTTTGTATTTTAGATTTTTAATTCTATTTTGTTTTTCATCACTAAAACTGCTGCCCCTTCCCTTAGTGAGCTAGTCTTTGTAATAAAGAATTTTTCAAAACGAGAAAAAAAGGAGATTCACTAAAACTAACCAACAGATAAGTGAGTCTGACAATAAAGACAATGTTCTACTCCCAAATTTCCTCAACTTTGGAAAGAAGGCTGAATGAACATTTTATAAACTATAGGGCCAGGTTTGGTTATTTTAATTCATTTTCTATTTTGTGGATTTTGTTGTTGTTGTTGTTGTTTGTGGTCATCATGTATATCATTTTTCTGATTTTGCTTACTTAATTGTGTCAATTCATATGTCTTTTTTCATGCTTTATAGAATTCTTCATATGAATTGTTTGTTATGGCAGATATTACATATTATATTTGTGTACTGTAATTCATTAACCACTCTCTAATCAATGTTGTTTCTTCCTTTCAATTCCTATTGCCACTAACCTAAACAAACCTAAATTACTGCAAAAATGTCCCAACTGATTTTCCTCCTCCATATTTTCCCTCCCTCTAATCTAGGGAATCTTAAAAACTTTTTTTGACTTTGATAGTCTGATGACCCCCATGGACCTTTTATCGGAATAATGTTTTAAATACATGTACCATAATGCACTAGAATACAAAGAAAATCAATTATATTGAAATAAAGATGTAATATCTTTTCCTACCAATTTCAACAAGATCTCTTAAAATCTATCAATGGACCTTTATTTTTATTGGTGATCCCCCATGCCTGGAATGCTCTCCCTCCTTCCCATTATCTCCTGATTTCCTTAGTATACTTTAAATCCTGGCTAATATCCCATCTTCTACAGGAAACCTTTCCCAATTCCCAATAATTCTAGTGCCTTCTCTGTTAATTATCTGTCATTTATCTTTTTTATAGTTTGTGTGTACAATGTTGTTTGTAGGTGGTCTCCTCCATTAGACTATAATCTCCTTGAGAAGAGAGTATCTTCCATATTTCTTTGTTTCCCCAGCACTTAACATAGTGCCTGGCACATAGTAGACATTTACTGTTTACTGACTTAGGGGTTCTATGGACCTCAGGTTAAGAACCCCAGCCCTAATCCAAAGGCACTCTTCTCATACTGTCACTGCTCTGCTCAAAATCTTTCATGTTGCAATCCTTTGCAACCTTATGTCCTGCTATACTTCAGTTCATATCCTATGCTCCAAGCATTCTATCTCTTACTATCCCTGCCTTATACACAGCCAAGAGTTACCTGTCTCTTTGCTGTTACTTTGATCCACAGTTATGCCTGGAATCCACCCAAACCACAAGGTGCCAGTTTTTTTTTTTGTTTGTTTGCTGAAAGTCTAGACCTATCTTGAATGGTGCCTACTCTTCCATGAAGCCTTCTCTGATCTTCTCTACCTAGTCAAAACTGCCCTTTATCTCTATGAATCTTATTTGGAATTTTATAATGTTCATCTCTCCCTTGAAGCTTATAAATAGAGTGAAGTCAAGGATCACTGTCTTATTTCTTCTTCTTCCTCAGATTTTGACATGATTTAAATCATTGCAGAATAATAAAATTAACCAAGTACTTCGTAGTTGGTTCCATTTTTTCTTCAAGCCAGGTTACAAAGGCAAAATAAAATCCATTATTACTAATATATTGAAGGCAGAAGAGACTGCCATTTATACACTGCTGAATATATCTTCATGTCACTGATAGTGATCAGAGTTAGCATAGCTTTTTTCCTGGGTCTTTTTCAGAACATATTCCTGTCATTTATATCACTTATATTGATGGTCAGGTTGCACTGTGTTCTTTCGGGATTCTGCATTTCAAGCAGGACATGAAGAAAATGGAACATGTCCGAAAGGAAAACAAAAAAAAAATTTTAAAGGTCTAGTAAATTGGCCTAAGACATTCAGCTATGAGAAAAAGCTAAAAAACCTGAGATGATTGTCTGGAGAAAAGAAGAGTGAAGAGTAATTTAATAGTATTCATAAAAGGATTTCTATAAAGAGAAGAGTTGCCAGGAAAGCCATCATCTCCACTGAGGAGTAAATTGGAAGAAATTAGACTAAACTTGAACAACAAAGATTCTCACTTGACATAAGGAAAAATTTTCCCAATAATAAAATAAATATGTAAAACTTTCCATTGGGGTATATATCCATTTGTACCAGGGAAGTCACTTCTGGTTCTCCAGTTCTAGGCTGCCACTCCTGAGGTTAAATGGCTTCACCATGAAGGTACTGTAAGCCTTTTATCTTAATGAGAATAAATAAGACTAGTTGAAAATGAGTGTACTATCCTACAACATATATGTTTTGTCTAAATACACAGGAAAAAACATATTTCACCATCATTCATTATCTTCTCATTCCTCATGAAAGCCCTGGCATTTGCTTACTCTGTGGATAAAAAAAATGACACAGAGAGAAACAATTTGGGGAAGCTTACATGACCACTCTAAAGGGTTTTGGATGCTAGATCTGATGACAGGTTAATGGTAGAAACTTTTTCATTGGTTAACCTAGGTTAGACAACTTAAGTATAAAGGGTTTTTTATTTGTTTTTGTTTTTTTAATTTTAGGCAATGAAAGCAAATAAATTAATAAATATTTTAAGTTACTTTCAGGTTAATAATTTTAATATGCCTCACATTAATTTTGTCTGGTGGGACCCTAATTTTCAAAGGCTAATTACTTCTTTTTAATAATAAATATTATCTGGAACCCCTTAAAGAGTACCACCTAAAGTCCTGAGGATCTCTTGGGTTCTTTCTTTGATCCTTATGGCTCCAGATCATTTTATCTATTGCATTGACAAAATAAATCTGAATCACCTGGAAGGCAACAATTCTACACTGTCCAAATACTACTTTCTATGAGAAATAATATTTAACACTGGGATCCCCAATAAAACAGCCACGGATACAACACAGAATAAAAGAAAAAGCAGAATAACCAATATATTCAAACTAAACATAATGGAGGAGTCCAATTTTTATCAACTAGAATGTTGATTTGTCTAGGTCGACCAATGAGTTCCTACTTGGTGCCTACTATGTGGTTAGCTTTATGCTGGGTATTGGTTAATTTTTTTTTTCTAACACTCTTTCTGGTCATATTATTTTTCACCATATCATCAGGAATCTTCTAGAATATTTAAAGATATTTCTTTCATTTGAAACCTGTCTTTTATATAATCTCATTATCATAATCATTATTCTGTATCCTAAATTTCATAAATCTATGATTACTATCATAACTGGGGAAATTAAATAGTGCCTGGAGTTAGGAAGACCCAAGTTCAAATTCTCTCTCAGACATTCCTTTGGCAAGTCATTTAGACTCTCTTTGCCTTAATCCACTGGAGAAGGAAATAGCAAACCACTCCAAGTATCCTTGCTAAGAAAACGCACTGGACAGTAAAGTCCATGGGATTATGAAGAGTAGCACATGCAGAATAAATGAACAACATTATCTAAATTCTTACTTTTGGGTGGGACATAGAAGAATACAGGGTCAGTCCATGATCCATTCCCAGAAAGAGAGGTGGCCTGAACACGGGCTGAATAGTTCCCAGGGTTTAGCCGTGTAAGCCTGGCCCCTCCAAATTTCCTGTATTCTTGTCTGGAAACACATTCCCGCTGATCCTAAAAGAAACACAATAACCTGTATTAATTTCTCCCAAACTTTTGTGAAATCAAGCCCTGTGATTTTTTTTTTCAGTATGTGCTCCTGACTTCCACTCTGTGAATTCCCATCTCCCTAATTCCCATCTCTCACTGAGCTAATATCTAATAAAAGAGGGAAGGAGGACTAGAGAAAGTCATAGAAAGTAGGATTCTAGTAATGGCTCTTCTTCTGTATCTTTCCTTTTCTATCATAGGTGACTGTAACATTATGCAATATTTTAGAAATCAAATATAAGTTTGATTTAAGAATGTGGATTTCACATCCAACTAGAAAAATCTCTAAAATATTAGTTACCTGTATGCTAAAAGGTTTTTTTATGGCATGAAACTGTAAAAAAATTTTTTTTAACTCAAAATTTTGTTTTAACAAGTTTACCACCTATTCCTCCCTTTCCTCTCTTAATTCAATTAAAAAATTTCTGGAGTTTAATTTTTTAAAGGTCATAATAAAAGAGTTTTAGCCTAAATAATATTCATTAAATGATACACAGAACCCTGCCCAGAACTTACCTCTACTTGCTGACCATACTTTATTTCATACATTAATATCAGTCCATTGGGATTTTCAGGTTCTGACCACTTCAAGTGGACAGTATTATCTGGTCTTTCTTCCCATAGCACTGGCCCAGGAATATTATCTGCCCCTTCTGCAAAATAATTCCAACAAGTGAAAAAAGTAAGCCAATCAACGATGAGTGACAAAACTTACCCCAACTTATATGAACCAGTATAAGAATAAATTATGCTTACAAAGCACAATGAAGAACTAGAGAATTCTACAGAGAGCTAAACTGCTCATGTTAGGAATTGCTAAGAAATGAACGGTCTTCAGAACCAGACATGTGCAGATAGATTGTAAGATGTCATCACACAGAAAGCAATCTAGTCTATAGTCACTAGAATCTTATCAATTAAAGTATCATCTTATACTCTTGGGGGAGGAAGGAACTAATAACTAAATAAGTTCTATTTTTTTCTATTAGCTGCTTCTTATTGGAGGGCAAATACAAACAGTACAGTAAAGCCTCATTATTTTAGACTCCACTAACTTAGAATATGCAAGAATTCACAAGGGATTGAGCTGAAGTTTACCTTGGTATTAACTATGAAAAAAAGAGGCTTCCTAAGCAAACGAATAATGTAAACAAAATTACATGGGGTTATTTTTACCAACTGAAAAGAACGGACCATTTTCAATCATTTTGGTAGAAAATAGACTCAAGGCTCAGTGTCTTAGACATATTCAATTCACTAAACATTTATTAAATGCCTAATATTTCAAAGGTACTAGGGTACAGGTAGAAATACAGGGACAAGAAAGTACATATGTATATATATACATACACACATTCTCTTCTTCCTACTCATACATATATATACACACATATAATATGTATTTATATATATATTTCTTACAACCTATATATGTGTAATCTATATCATATGTACATATAATATATATATACACAAACATATATATGTATGGAAGAGAATTAAATTCACTACAGAATAGGTAGGTAAGCACTGCTTAAATTGGAAGTTTGATATTTTAATGATAAATTATTATTTTCTTCTTAACTATTTATTGATTAAAGCAGGGCTCTGGCTAAGCTCTAGCTTCCTTCAGATGCCTTAGGCATGGGATGATAAAAACAAACCAAAAAACTGTCTTCATTCTTTAAATATAGTCTATAATTCAGAGTTATTCATTCAGGCAAGCTTCCTAATTAGTTTTAATTAGCAAGATTTAATTCTGTTTAAACAGAGCTTTTGCTCTATAGGCTCCTACCTGCGGGCATGGTCCTTGCAAAGACAAAGTTAGAAGCGCTGCAGCCAAGAGTATCCGCTTCATGGTTGCAACTATGAATATCAATTCGGTACAGAGTAAAAGGCCTGAGATGAGAAATTAAAGTCCTCTCTTTATTATCCACTCTGCTCTCAAAGAACGGATATTCTGTTTCAATCTCTTCTGCGTCTGACATGTTGGTGAAGTGATCTGCCACTGTAGTGTTCCTGTTCCGACTGGGCAACGTAGAATTGGCAATTTGGAAGACGTCCCTCCGCCTCCGTTCAGGTCTGCAAGGAAAACAAAAGCTTGGCTTTAAAAAGCTTCCACTTTTTGTTTTTAGAAACACCTGCTAATAAAGTATCAAGCAGAACCATAAGGGAAAAAAAAAACGTCTAACACACAAGGGGAAAAATATGTATCCAGTTTAGAATAAAGTCAACAAGCGTTTATTAAGCTCTTGCTATGTGCTAGGAACTAGAAGGATAATAATCCCTGCCCTCAAGGAGCTCATAGTGAAATGGAGAAACAACATGCAAATAACTATTTACAAACAAGATGCAACTGGATAAACTGAATATTATCTCAAGGCGGGGGGAGACACTGGCATTAAGGGGTACTGGGAAAAGCTTCTTACAAAAGGCAATATTTTAGCTGGAATCAAGTTATGAAAGCCAGGAGATAAGGAGGGAAGACATCACAGACATATTGAAAAGCCACTGAAAATGAAGAATAGGGAGATAAAAGATAAGTAAGAAACAATAGGATGATCTAGGAACCTCTCTTTTTAAATGTGTAGATTTTATATTCTCAGATCTGGGAATCTTAGGATCTTTCCATTACACCCAAGGAGTTACCCAAACACACCCAAAGGCAAACCTGTTTCTAAGTCATTACCTGAGCATGCAGAATCCTTTTCATGTTTGATTAGAATGATACTGCCATCTGGTTCACAGACCACACAATTAAGCATTAAAGGTTAAAAACCCACTAGCTATATCTCATTAAAATTCATTAGAAGGCCAGAAAAGAGGCAGACAGGAGCCTTAAAACAACAGGCCTGGTCCTAGATGGGTTCAACATCTGGAGTCAAGAGGGCATTTAGGTGTTTCGAGGACTTTTATCCTTTATTTGGCTCTAAAGAAATATTATTTTTAAAAAAGCCATAGCCCATTCTCAGATTAAATAAAACATGTGGGTGTGCTTATAACAAAAATAATAACAACAACAAGGATAGGAAAAAGGAAATTCTTAAAAAAAAAGAGAGAGAGAGAACAACTGAATAAGTTGATGAGACACAAGAAGCCCAAAATTAGAATCTAGCATAACACTGATTTTATGGGATGTATAAAACTCAGATCTTTGGCTCAACCAACTGATTCTTAAAACCAGAATCCTAACATTAATCAACAAAATTTATGGGTAAAAATAAAGTGGAGAAATGGCAAATGCATGATAACCTCCACATACTCTTAAGGCAAAAGATTGTGTTTGTGACCATCTATTGGTTTCCAGAATTATAGGAAGATTAAAAAGTTAAAGTAGCAGAAAGAGAATAAACTGTACTTGGAAAATAATTTTAGAGATTTTAAGAAAATGGTGATAAGGTACAGAAGGAGAGAAACTGGAAATTCACTCATTTTCTGGTCCATTGCAATTCCACCTATGAGACACAAAAAACAACCAAGCAAAAGCAGCAAGTTTCAAATAACAAGGAAGATATCCTAAGAAATACTTTATTTATTTATTCTACCAAAGTTGGTTAGCATCTTGTTGATACATATTTGACTCTATGAAGAAAAACAAACAACTCTAAGTTTATAGAGATGGGGAGAGGGTCTGAGGAGTGGGACATTAGTGATTGCCCAGCCTACTGTTCAGACTGATTTTACTGTAGATATTGTTTTCATTCCTTGCCTTTGTGCTATAAAACACTGGGCCCCCCATCAAAATCACAAACAGGCCAGGGCAGGATGATGTCATAGTACAGATGTCTTCATTTCCAGCAGACATAAAACCACAAAGTTAAAGCTTTATGTTTATGTACTGTATTCTCTTTCAAAATATTAGGGGGAGGGAGGCACCCTGCAAGATGAAAAACAAAACCCACACCCACAAAGCAGAAACAGAACAATAGGTAAAATACTAAAAATCCAAGTTAGTGCTAAAGAGACATGGATTCACATTTAAAAATTTCCCCTCTTGCCTTCTCTGGAAAAAACAAACCACACACGGAATATAGTTGCATCTACAAGTAACAAGATGTCTAGATTTATCCCATGGAGAAATCTCACCATGTCACATCTCACATTTACTTGCTACTCAGAATTCTTACAGTCACTTAGTAGTTTAGCTATTTACAAGGCTGGTCTCTTTTGTTTATCATAGATCAGAGGTTGTTGAAACAAAAGAAGAAGGAAAACAACATCCTTTCAGGAAATTCGGCAGAGATGGAAGAAACAGAAATAATGACATGAAATAAAGTTCTTAGAAATGACTATCTATCCAAATAATGTTACCTACAGTAAATATTAACTAAGTCATCTGCCCTCTCTGGCAAATCCCCAGAGGAAAAAGGTTTTGCTTTTCAAAATCTAAGATGTCAGAGAGTAAAGCAAAATGATGGGCTTTTAAAAAAAATACTAGCAAACTCAAAACATTTACTGCCAAAAAACATGCCTGCTACTTCAAAAAATGTACCTAAAATACAGAAAAACTGATCTTCAACCACTTAGACAAATATCAACCACTACTCTAAAATACTTTGGACAGAGGCAGCTAGGTAGTTCATGTGGATAGAGCCACGTCTGGAGATGGGAGGTCCTGGGTTCAAATTTGGCCTTAGATAATTCCTAGCTGTGTGATCCCAGACGAGTCACTTAACTCCAGTGTCTAGCCCTTAACGCTCTTCTGCCTTGGAACCAATATTTAACATTGATTCTAAGATGGAAGGTAAGGTTTTAAAAATAATTATTTAGACAATGTTTCATATGATAAATCAAATTTGACTGCTGTTAGTCCAAAGACTAAATAAATAGTACTTAGAATGAATGACAGGCTTTAAAATAATTTTTAATGATTTAAGTTGCAAAAGAGAAAGCTCTCCTTTATGATTCAGTCTTATTCTGTCATTAGGACCACACCTGATACCCATAGCTTTGTTACAACTTGCACACACTTAAGATTACAAGGGGAAAAAATAAGTAGACAGATTTTGTTCTCTCCTTCCCTCCCATTTCTGTCTTCATTATTTCTTACAGTAAAAAAACAAGCAATTTTGTATTTCTCTTTAGTTGGAAGAACGAATGTCTTAACTACAATGGCTAAAATTGCACATCTACGTATTATACAATTTTAACTGCTCATCATTATAGGACACAAAGTGGAGTCTGATTATTTCATAAGTAACAAATAAATAAAAAGACTCCTTAATTTATAGTAAAGAATGCTTTTTTTCTTGGCCCTTAGGACCAGGAAAGTATGTAGAAGCAACTGATGAAATCATCATGCAGGAATATTTTTGCTCCCTAACTTTACCCATACAAAATAATTAGAATATAACATGGTATCTCTGTAGGGCACTGCATAAAGGATGATTTCCTATAGCTTTCCTTTGTCTTTTGTACTCCACCAGCATTTACATTTGTGAAAAAGGTATTGCCATAGATCTAGACTAAAGGGAGCTGCTACACTCATCAAAAAATAACCTCTTTGAGTAGTAAAGACTCAAAATACTGAGCCCTCTGGCATGTGCACACTGGACAGTATCCTTCAAATTTTGAGTGGAACAAATGTTCATCTATTCTTGTTCATCATTAGGACATCAAATGCATCCCCCATTCTGAAGCACTATGTATTGTTAGGAGGGTCACTGCCAATCTAGACTAAAAGGGTTACATTCAGGAAATAAATGTGATAATTTATATGGTATGTCATTGCAAGACCCTAAACATTGGCCCCACAGGCCAATTATCTTCCACTAAAACAGCTTACCAGAGAGTAAAAAGGAAATGTAAGCATCCAAATCAGTGACAAGTTCAATAATGCCTATTTTTAAATGCTTTGCAAAATGGCCTTTGATACCTAAAAATCAGCTTTAGTTGCACCAGATAATATTCTGAGCCCAGGGGACAGATATTATTTCTGTGAATACAAAAAACATTGATTTGGAAATGGTATTTCCACCACTACCACCCCAATTATGAAAGATCTTTATTTCTTGATTCTCAGTTTTTTAAAAGAAGATTGGTATCTTAGGATCATAGAACTTTCAAGTTCAAAAGGGCTTTAGAGATAGTCCAATTCTTATACATCTTAAAGACAGGAAAACTGATCTTCAACTCCTTAGACAAATATCAGAAATGTTACTTAAAATGCATTTTTAATTCTTTACAATTTAATAAAAGGCAAAGTGACTGGTGGTCTCACAAATGAGGAGCCACTGAATTAAACGGTTCTTCAAAATTTTTAAAAAATCCTGAAAGAACCAATGAGAGAGAGAGACAGAGACAGAGAGAAAGGGAAAGGGAGAGGGAGGGAGATGAAGGGGGGGAGGAGAGAGAGACAGAATAAGTAAAACAGAGAGAGAAAAGAGAGAAAAGAAAAAGAAGGAAGGAGGAAAAGAGGGAGAGAGAGGCAGAGAGAAGAAAAAGAATTAAAATGAGAAAAATTGAATGTCTACATGCCCAGAATTAGTCAACAATTAATCCATCAATCAACATTTGTTAAGCATGTCTTACATAGCAGGCACCTTGCTAAGCCCTGAAAATATAAAGAAGGGTACTCACAAAGGTTTTATCTAATGGAGGGAGACAGCATGCAAACAACTATGTACAAAACAAAATATATACAGAATAAATTGGAGACAATCAGTGTTCATCCACTCAGTTGTGTGCAGGGCTGGTAACTGAGTGCTACTGGCAGGTACCACGGGATTTTTATTTTAACGCAGTTTGGGGGATGCCCCCTGATTACTTCTTGTGGAGTGGCAATTTTTGTGAAATGGTCATATTTAACTCCTCAGGTAAATATGATGAATAGGAATTTCTTGAACCTTCTAGGAAAAAAAGGTTACAAAAATAGGCATGTCTAGCTTTCTATCTCCTTATTCATAGAACACTGCATCTCTCGACTGCTCTTTGTAGCTGCCCCTCTCCTATTCCCAGCAGCCAGAAGCAGAACAGTGGGATGCCATCAGGAATTGGCTTTTGTTTTAATGCTTTAATCTGTATGGCTGGTCTTTGGGACTGGCTCCCAAATACTGATGGAAGGGTGTTCCATGACCAATTCCTTCAGCTCCCAATTAACTCAAGAACCAATATGCATCACTGTGGATATCAGGAGATGTGAGAGTCATTCTGTGAGTTCTTACTTTATTCATTTAACCCTTAGCTTCTGTTTTACAATCAACACTGTCTATTGGTTCCAAGGGAGAAGAGCAGTAAGGGCTAGACTAATGGGGGTTAAGTGACTTGCCCAGGGTCACACATAGCTAGGAAGTGTCTGAGGGCATACTTGAACCCAGGACCTCTCTTGTCTCTGGGACTAGCTCTAAATCCTCTGGACCACTTGACTGCCTCTGTGAGTCCCTGCTTTAGAGAGATACTGAAAGTAGAATCAGACCTGGGTACAAAGATAGAATTGTGCAGAAAATTCTCAAAGACTTTTCTGTACTCGGCCTCCTCTTTTTCTGCCTGCTTCTCGGCCTCGGTCTTGGGACAAGCGCAGCAAGGTCCTTTCTCCCCACCGCAGACTTCGGTTTTAGGATTTTCAGTAACCTCTTCAACATCAATGGTCCCATCAGCATATTTTCTAATAGGGACTTTGTCTTGAAGGAAAAAAAAAGAGAGAGAGACTACTTAAAAACTTGAAGAAATAATTGTTTTTTAAAAAATATATTTTATTTTTATTTTTAATTTTTTCTTCTATTATCAATGCAAACTATATTTCCATATTATTTATTTTTGTAAGTGAATAATCTTATAAAACCAAAACCTCAAATCATATACCCAAATTAACAAGTGATAAATCATATGTTTTCATCATGCAGAAATAACTGTAAGAAAAAAAAATGACTATTGACGACTTCACTAAAGGAGTTTGCTTTTATCTTCCAACGAGAGGCTTAACAAGTTACCGATATGTATACTATGAAGGCCTCGACATTTTCAAACAATAAGAACTGACGTTTATAGGTCTCAGTGTCTTCTACAAGCAATGCATCCCGCATCCTTACCTTTGGAGCAGTAATTGTGTCGGTAGAGGTAACTATCTTGAGGCTGTCGCTGCCATCTTACTATGTAGTAAGACAAGTTACCGTTTGGGAGGGAAGGAGGATTCCACTTCACAATGAGCTGGGAGGATGAATTAGATGCTGAAATAACATCCAAGGGAATAGAAGGAACTAGGGAAAAAAGTAGGCGAGAGTTATAGCTCAGGATGTCTCTCAGACAAGCAGCTCAAGCAGCACAAATGAACACAAATACTATCTTAGGTGAGGCAGATAGAAAAATTAACCGAAAGTTGGTTAGCCACCAGGTGATAGCATTTTATTTTTCAGCTAGAATCCATTATAAAAACCACCTTATATTAGATCTCTAAGGGATGCAGTTGCTGGATCTGAAGTCCAAGCCTTAGCTGTGAAACTCTGGGCAAGTTATCTGACCTCTAAAAGCATCAGTTTACTCATTTAAAAAGTGGGGACAATCATAACACCTATTTTCATGAGGTTGCTGTGAGGATCAAAGGAGATAATATATGTCTAGAACTTTAGAAACTTTAGACTGCTATATGAACATATTAAGGGGTTGTAAACATTATTTTAAACTCATATTATCAAAATTAGATTCTTGAAGTATTAAACAATATTCAAAAGAAATATATCTACATATTTAATTTTTATAAATAAAAATACTGTGAGTCTCGTGATTAATGGCAAAAGGAATAAGAAGCCCAACATTTGAATTAATGACTATAAAATCAAAATCCTTATGAGCATTCTAAGTTTGACTACAGTTAGAATAAATCTGGTTTGTTTAAGCAAAATGTATGCAATGTAAATATTTGGAAGTTATATGTAACAAGACCATGTGAGGTGTTATCTTGTGAGTAAGGGAGAAATTACTAGGAAGTTTATGCTATTTAATTCCAAGATTTTATGGGGACGTGGGGGTTGGGGATGAGAATCTAATAAAAGCATTCCTACCAGGGTTTCAGAGATGCATAATGCAAATTAATTAGAATTAAATATTAGTGCAGATTTAAGCCATAAGGAAGGATATTTATAAACATTAAAAAACAACTTATGAATTTTTAGGGATAGGGACTAGATCTGTGATTTCGCTGCAACAAGGAACTCCAAGATAATGAAGCTTTCACTTCTAATATAGAGTATCTGTCACTTTCTCTTCAATTTCATTTTTCTTAGAGAGATGCCTAGATCATGGAGATATAAAGTTTCTTGCTAAGAATCATGGGATCAGTACATCAGATTCAAAACTTGAGCAGAGATCTTTCTGGCTTTAAGGTTGGCTGTCCATCCACTACTCCATGCTGCCTAATTTGAAGTTAATGTGGACAATATGAATATATCTTTTGTATTTACTTTCAGGTATTTTACGGGAAAAGAATATAGTACCTTGTGTTTATCCAGGGAAATAAGGGCATAACATTTAAATGGATGTATAAAATACAAAGCTAATCCCAAAACTCATTTAGTCAACAATCACAAACTTCCTTTTCCCCTTAAAAATCTTTAATTATAGCAGCTAGCAGTACAGATAACGAATTGGTTTGATACTGGTTTGTTTTAAATTTACCTTTTCATAGAGTGGTATCAATAAGTAAAGATGAAAAAATAGGGGAAAGTAGAATGGGATGAAGAAAAGAAGATGTAAAAATCAGAGGGGAAAAAATCAATCAAATGGAGAATCAATCCTGACTAGGTGCAAAAATTTAAAATATCTTAACTACTGATTTTGAGAAAGCAATAATACTAATCAAGAAAATACTCAATTCCAGGCAAATCATAGCAACTAGTTTAACTTTCTTATTCCTACTCCCCCCATTTTCTTCACAACCCAAACCTAAAACTAACTTGTGCAGAACAGGAAGGCTAAAAAAAAAAAGAACAGGAAGGCTACATGAGGCTCCTGTGAGGCTCTTCTTTTGAAAATTTGTTCTAATTTGAGTTTGTTTTTAAAAAGAAAAAAATTTAATTTGAAGTTTCTTCCAGAATGCAAGTCTTTCTCACTCTAAGACACTTTAGCAACATTTTTATCCAGCACATTTTTAAAATTAGAAGGGGATGGCCAGCTCCAGGGTACTTTAAAAATATTATCATGCACACACAAGGTTCTGTACACCTTCAAGGCATGATCCTTTTGGGAAAGGATATGACTAACCAGCTTTTTTTTTTCTTCAAAATAAATAAGACCACTTGATACTCAGCCACATGAGGGTTTCTAAAAATAAATATTTCAAAAACAAACAACTTATCCACACATATTTCATATGATAGATGATGCAAAAGAGTAGATACCTGAGGCAAAGAGCCAGGCATTCTCATTATCCCTGTCAATAATTATCTATTCCATTTCTGAAAGATGGGAAAACAAAGTATAGCAATGATCATCTCAGTATCGTCAAGTGCCAGTTTTCCATTTTTTTAGGGAGGAAGGAAAGCATCCTTCACTTTAGGTGTAAAAGTGCTCTTTTACATTTATAGATATTTCATTAATTTTTGGAAATTGGATATAAAACTTTCATAGTATCATTTCGTCTGCCAATTGACCTAAATGAGGCAGCTTACAGGCAGATGGAGGAAGAAAGGGAGAAGGCTTTACATTTGTAAGCTCAAAACAAATTTATTAAATTATTTATAAAATATTTGTTAAAATTATTTGTAAAATAAAATAGATTTATAAAAAGTCTACCCCTTTAAGTTCTCCTCCATCTGACCTTCATTGCTATTTAACATTCTTTTTACAGCAATCCCCATGTAATCAAAAATGACCATATGAATGTGATATTACAGTTCTTTAAAATAAAAAAAATTGTGTTTTTCTATTTCTCATTTGCTAAGCTGGCTTCTAGATATCTGGAGATAAAAATTTCTTACTCTATTAAGTACTTTCCAATGTTAGGAATTAGCAGTAAAAGGCTGGTTTGGGAAAAAATATGCCAAAAGCCAGTAAGAATGTGATTGCTATTGTCAATAAGCCATTCAGGCCAGCTCTAAATCTATGATCTGCTGAAATTATGATGATATAGAATTTTAATGCCAAATTATGTAATGGATATAACAAAAGGTGGGGCTTGGTCAACTTCAAGTTTACATTTGAGAAAAGCAAGATAGATAAATTATTATATTATAGATTATTAAATATTTTGAGTCCTTCCTTCCCTCTTTTCCTGAATTAGGATATAACTAACTAAATTAGCAAAAATCTCTGTAAAGACTGGATCATGTTGGGAAAGAAGAGGCTAGTTAGGTATGAAGTGGGAACTTCTAAGCATGGGAGGGCATCATGCACGAGCAAAGGAGTGAGAGGAAGATGATTATGAGTACAAAAAGACCAGAAGGACCTATTCTATTTCTAAATCCATTTCTATAATGTCTGTGTGTCCCTTTATTGAGCTAAAAGGAGAAAAATTGTTTAACATTGAAGGTCTAGCTGGAAAGTTCTATTTTCTACTACAGCATGGTAGATACCTGCAGCTTTGGTACGAATATACACAATTTCACTTTTTGCTCCCCGGATGTGGTCATTCTCCACCATTGTGAGAGTAACTGCTTTGACGTAGATAGCATACTGAGTCCAAGGTTTCAATCCCTGCAGTAAAATTCCAGGTTTGACATCTTTATTCGGAGGGAGATCCACATCAACCATATTCCAGCTATTAGAGCCACACGCATCTTGCCCGTCATACTCAGTGACATTCTTGAATGGTCTGAAAAACAATAATTAAGATACAAAGGCTATTTTGGAGCTCTTAAAAAAAAACCCAACACTTTCCTAGGAGAATATCACATCAGACTTTCTACCAGAGGGCTGCTAACAAAATAAGGAGTTTGGGTCTTGTAGAAGAATAATATAAACCAATATCTCTTGGTTTCACCTTATTTTCCCACTTAATAGAGAACTGATTATTCTGAGTCAGGTAGAAGATTTAGTTTTCATAACCACTGAAGTAGTAGAAGTATCCTTTAAGTATCCTTTAAGCATATGGTAATGTTCTTTATTTCCTTACCCCATTATAGCAATCTCTAGTATTTTAAGATATTTTTTTTTGTCTTTTAAAAGGCACTAACACATTAATTACTAGAGGAAAACATCAGCTATTACTAAGGACAAAGGGCAACATTAAATGTAAAATTATTTTTCTCCTTCAAGAAAAAAAATAAATTGCTACAAAGCAGCATTCGATGTTTAGCATCTCCTCACAATTATGAGGTTACAGATTTATAAGACTCATGAATTAAGTAACAGGTTATGGCAAAAACAAATAGAATTTCTAAATTCATTATGCTGCCCTTCTCAGGTCAAGGGGTATAAGAGAACCTACCTGTCCTTAATATTGCTTTTCATGTACCTCCAGGCTAAAAAGCTCAGTCATCACTACTATTCTCTTGCCTTTACCCTCTACCTTTGATTACCTACCACATTTTGTTTTTAACTCTTTCCATGCATTTGTCCCCCTGCCTTCTAAAACCACTACTCTAATATTGGCTCTCATTATCTTTCACCTATTAATAGCTTCTTAATTGAACTCTCTATCTTATCCTTTCCCCCACAAAGCTATAGTCTAGCTGGAATACTGGAATAGTTTCTCTCCTCTCCACCTTGTTTCATCCTCTTCCTTCAAGGCTCAGCTCAAATGTCATCTCTTCAATAAAATTCTGATTTTCCCTCCACTAGAAGTTGTCTTGAATTTTTCCAGAGCACTCTGGATCACAGATTAAGAGCCTGGAGGGAACAAAGGGATCACCTAGGACAATCCCCTCATTGTATAATTGGGCTAAATCCCAAGGGAGATGATTTGCTCAAGTTGACAGAGTTGGTAATAATATATCTATGATTTGAATTCAGATGTTCTGACTAATTTAAGCATTCTTCCTGCTTGACCACTGCAGACTCATTTATACCTTAGGGCTTTTTGAAGTTATATTTCTCTGTGTATTCTACCTCCAGTTCTAATTAGGATATATTTTCATTGAGGTCAGGGATGTTATCATTTTTTTAAAAAACCTTTACCTTCGGTCTTAGAATCAATACTAAGTACTGGCTCCAAGCCAAAAGAACCGTGAGAGCCAGGCAACTGGAGTTAAGTGATTTGCCCAGGGTCACATAGTTTCCTAGTGTCTGAGGCCACTGACATGGTATCATTAAAATTTTTTTTAATTCTTGTGCCTAGTTCCATACTTGGCATATGCATGCATATATACACAAATGCAATATATGCATGCATGTGTGTGTAAACATACATTTATGTATGCAACAATTTGGTCTAGAATTGTAATTTCATCAGTGTGGAAACTATTTCCCCAGATGCAGACCAGAAAGTTATCCTTAACATACAGTCTTAAGAGAGTTGCCTTAAGGCTCACCCATAAATTCTTCCAAATGTTTCAGAGGAAGACTTAACCCCAGATCTCCTTAGATACAAGACTATCTTTTATTCCCTATGATGCCCTACTTCTCAGCACACTGCCTAGCACATAATGTGCACTTAATAAATCTGAGAACTGACTGATTGAGGCTTCCCAAAGGGGAAGGAAAAAAAGAAGCCATCCCTTAAATTTTTTTTTTAAACCATTACCTTCTGTCTTGGGGCCAATAGTGTGTATTGGCTCCAAGGCAGAAGACTGGTAAGGGTAGGCAATTGGGGTCAAGTGACTTGTCCAGGGTCACACAGCTGGGAAGTATCTGAGGGCAGATTTGAATCTAGGACCTTCTGTCTCTAGGCCTGGCTCTCAATCCATTGAGCTACCCAGCTGCCCCTTGTCCCTTAAATTAATGAGTTGAGTAACTCTATTGTGGTTCTTTATTGCTACCCATTGAAATAAACCACAAAAACAGGTAAGCATTTTGCTATATTTGCTTTGTAGCAGGTGAAAGAGAACTTGATATAATGGTGAATTATAGCTATTACCCTAATATTTATTTTAAAAAATTTTTTTAGTATCACTATCACTTTCCAATTCTTCTCCAATCCTCTTGTAACAAGAATAATCAAGCAAATCCTTATATTCTGACCATTTCTGAAATGTATGTAAACCTCATTACAGGCCTGGAATCCACCATCTCTCTCTGAGAGGTGGAAGTTTTCTCTCTAAGAATTAGAGACTGATTGATCTCTTCCAATTGGCTGCCTCCTTTCCTAGTGGCAAATTATGGAACAGCCACTGTTCTTCAGTAAGCCAACAAGGAAGAAATGAGAGAAAGGGAGCATGAAGAGCTCCCTTCATTCCTTTTCAATGACTAGAGACCAGGAGCTTCAGAGAAATGAGCTAGCTGATTGGGGGTAAGACGGGGGGTGGTGGGGTGGTGGTGGTGGTGGTGTAAGACTAAGTAGATACAGTGATTGATTAGAAACAAAGAAAAGGGAGGAATCAAAGTGATTCTGTAGTTGCAAAGCTGGAGGACCAGAAGATGGAGAGTGCCATTCACAAGAATGGGGAAGCTAGAAAGAAAAGCCAATTTTGGAGTCCAAGTGATGAATTTAGTTTTAAATTTATTAAGTTTAGAAGAATGGAGACATCCAAGTGGAGTTTTTGAGATTTTGAAATATGAGTGAGGAGCTTAAGGCGAGAAATTAAAAGTTTAAAATGTAGGCTTGGGAGCCAACTGCATAAAGATGGTAGTCCATAATACAGGAAAAGATAAGGTCCTTGAGCAGAGGAGGTAGAGATTTAGAAGAGGAGAGGATCAAGTCTTAGAGGAAGACCACATTAGTGGTGAAATTAATGAAAGAGACTGATGTAAAGGAAGAATTATATTCCTTAGAGGTCTATTCTCAAGCTTGAGAGTAATCTTATCAATGGTCCTGAAGGTTGAAAAAATGGTATATCATAGGAGTAAGAAGAGTTTATAGAAGTGTGGTAGCATGGTAGACGTCATTTGTGGCATAAAAGCCTCTGAAAAGTTCTTTATTTTTGAGTTATTTCAATTAAATATCTCTGAATACCCACCAAATAATGCAAGACATCAAACCAACATTTTCCTATTTCTGTTTCTCACTAGATCGAGTGCCACATGATAGCCAAAGAAAGCTTGAACGGAAGGGCACTTGAGGATGAAAAGAGGGCACTACAAATAGTCGTGATCTCCCTAGGGCCCTCGCTGACTCACTGGTTTTTTTATTCAGCTAATAAACACAACTGTCAAAAGAGTAACCTTATCCACTCTTCACACTATCTACAGAATGACATCATTAGGCTCTGACCATGGATACTCACGCCTCTTTGAAGTAAACAGTAAAGCTAATAAGATCCCTGTAATCAGGAGGACGATACCGTTGCCATGTTAGCTTAATCCGGTTCTTCATTGTAGTGTTGGAAATGAAATGCAAAACGTCACTTTCACCTGAAGCACAAAGAAATGTCAATTAGTGACAAAATGTGTTTTGTTTTCCAAAGTCACAGGATGGCTAATTTCTCCACAGGATCCACTGAAATTAGCCATATCATTAATTTTTTTACTGAAGTTTCTAGATGGCTTTATTGTTACTAACAACTCTTAATTTTTAAGAGTTTGAGAAACTTCTATGGTCTTTTAAAAATGTTTTGCATGCTGACCAAATGACCTGGACACATATCTTAGGAAATGGAAGGGCTGCCATTTGTCATAAAATCTGGTGTCGTTAGTGATGAAACTGGGGAGTTTATCTTAACTTGAAATAGTGGGACCCACTTTAATGTATGAGAAGATGATCTGATCTTTCTAATCTATCCCCCCTAAGACTCAAGTTTTATTAATGCGGCTCAATTATGGTTAAAAATATATAAAATATATATAGTAATACACTTGTATTATCTATCTATATCTATATATACAAACTCTATCTATATCTATATATACAAATATATATACACACACATATATGTATGTCTGTACAAGACCAAGTCTTTATTTATTTTGGCTTGAGATTGTTTTTTCTTCCCAAATGAAAATGACAAATTATAATAATTATAAAACCTCGTCTTGACAAAACCACAAGAAATAATCTACTCTAATTCAGCAATTATTCATGAACAGATTGGGAAAATACCTTAAGTTTAAGGCTCTAGGCTGATTTGCACTAAAAATATGCACTCTTGGAACATAAAGATATTTTGTGGTATGAAATTGAAGACAGTAACATTCAAGGATGACAATTATCTAAACTCTAATGATTAAGATTGATGATGTAAAAAAAACAGCTAATATTTAAAGGAAGTACTTTAAAGTTTACAAAGTACTTTACAAACATTGACTTGTATTATCTCTTAAAAAAAAAAAACTCTTACGAGGTAGCTATTACAAGATAATCCCAATTTGTCATTTGTTGTTCAGTGATTTTTCAGAGGTGTCCAACTCTTCATGACCTAATTTAGGATTTTCTTGGCAAAGATACTGGAGTGGTTTGTCATTTCCTTCTCCAGCTCATTTTATACTAGAGTAAACTGAAGCGCACAAGGTTAAGTGTTTTGCCCAGGGTTAAGCAGCTAGTTAAGTGTCTGAGGCTGGATTTGAACTCGGGAAGATGAGTCTTCCTGATTCTAATCCTGACACTATCTACTGTGCTCACCATCACAGGGCTAATAAGAATTAGGGGCAGACTTCAAATCCAAATCTCTCTTGCCTCTAAGCCCAGAACACTTCTTAGTATGGATACTGTCTCATGAGCACACACACGTTTTGTTCCAATTTAGTCTGAAATAGGGAATATAAATTGCTAGGGAGTAACAACATTGAGAAAAACTGGTTCCTTTTTGCCAGTTCCTTCCCAGAACAATAGGAAACAAATACTGCATGTACACGGAAGAGAAAAGATATTTTGCCAGGCCCCTATGATTTTCTATTTCACAGTCAAATGTATATTAATAATCAGAAAAGAATTTCCAATCTGAGAACTGAATGCCTACATCATGGCCTCCCACTTATATATATCTACATGGTAGATAAGAAAAGGACCAAATGAAAAGAAATATGGTAGCTCCTCCTGAAGCCAATCTGTTCCTTTGAAAGGGGACAGGTAAAGACAAATTCTCTCCAACTCACTCTTGCCCTGTTTACAAGAGCTAGTTATGTAATCTTGGAAGCTGAAAAAACCCCGGGCTAAAAGAATGATAGTTGAAAAAATAACTCAAATACTACTAACATACTATGCCTTTGTTCACAGTGATGATGTTGCTGACCTGTCATCAGCAGAACATGTTGAGTTGTTTTTCTAGCAATCGCAGTGGAATTGTACTGACTGACCCAGAGTAAGGCATGCATTTGGAATTGTTTTTCTAGTAAAAACAATGGAATTATCCTGAATAACCCATCCATGCTCTCCTGCCTGGTCACTTGGGTAACTAGTAGCATGTATTTAGAAGACGGAAGGCTGAAATGAGAAGCAGAGTTTGTGACAACAAGATAGAGTAAAGTTAACAGAATGAAACCATTGACACACTGGGTCCTCTTACCATGCACAGATAAACTGAACTTGAAGATAAAATACATTAATTCGAGCTCAGGAAGATGCCATAGAAACCTATTTGATGGTCAAAAGTGTGGGAATAGTTTCCCAAGGTGGAGAATGTCTTCAATATTTATGATTTGCTAGATCAAACTAGTTAAAACGTTAAGAAAAATATGCTTTTAAAACATTGTTTTTTGGCATTTTGTGGTGTATAGGTTGTTTGTTTTCTTATGAAAATAGTATAGATGAAGAGAGCAAAAAGCCAGGAGTGAGAGAAAGAAGCAAAGGGGACTGGGCTTTTAGTTTATGAAGATGCTTTGCAGCTTTCCAGGTAAATCTCTTGACACAAGTTCTTCTGATCCAATGATATAAGAGTCTATCATGTTAATCCAGCTGCCAACCAAGCAAACTAAAGCTGAAAAACTACTTTTGAAGTTCTTTAGCAAACTATCTTGGTTTTTAAAAAATATCTTTCCCCCAAATCCTTTCCTATCATTTTCCTCATTAAAAGAGGGGATAAAAGTTTTTACTAACTGCACATCAACTTTTAATAATGGGGGGGGGAGTAAGCTTCCCAATTCAATTTGGCTTCAGGTTCACTTCCATTATTTTCTCCTTCTCCATCCCCTCTGGAAAATCTCCCTAAAAAAAACAAAAAAAATCTGGAAGGCAGGTTTGTATAAGTTTTGAGTACCTTTTTACAAATTAGTTACAATGGCCTGAAAGTAAATGTCTTACCACAATAAGTACCAGTCTAATAATATGCATTTTCAATTTCAAAATCAATTTAGACTCTGATTTTTCTGGCTCTCTCCATCCTTTCATTCCCCCTCCTGCCTCTGTTGAGAGGTTGGGAGGAGGAAGGGTGATGAAACCTTACTATAACAGTTTCAAGGAACTGTTGGTGGCTGACACTGGCTGTGGTTGTGTTGCTGGCTAACTCCACATCTGTAATTCCTTTAACATAGTAAGGGCTCAGTTAGCTAAATGCAGTGGCCCTGGTGAGCCATTGTCCCTTCTTTAAACAGGAATCTGTGCTGGATTCTGTTTATATATCCATGTCTAAAGAGACAGTCTACTGTGTGTGTTCCAGAAATACCATATTGCAATCTGAGCACAGACACACACTCTTATTTATCTTGCTAATACACATGCTTACTAGAGGAAATATACAAACTCAAAAATAGGATAATTTGCCATCATACTAAATTTGAAGGATTTCATGAATTTTTCTAAAATCCATTTTTATACAGCCTATGGTCTAGTTCTACAATAAGTTAATAAGCAGGGGTGAGGTACAGCAAAATGGATAAATTAACTAGAAAGAAAAGATGATTATTATACTTTTTTAATAATACTTTTGACCAATAACTTACAAGAGGCTCTTTCTCCATTGTTCCTAGTGTTTATGTCTCCTTTGCTCTGGCGACCTTTAGTTCCTGACACTTCTTCCATTCGATAAATTTCAGAAACACACAATTTGGGATTAAAAGCAAAATACATTTTCCCTTCTTTGATTGTCAGATTATGGAGGTTCCAGTCCCATAACTGCTGTAAATTCTGGTTATCAAGGACGTAGAAAGAGTAATTCCTGTGAAATGATAAATGAATATTAATGTACATATAGTTTTCTGTTGCTACACTTTGGAGTGTAGCTGTTGAACATATTTCTTTTTTAGCATCATGCTTTATAATGTATTTCCCTTGACAATAATGGATTTGGTTATTAAAAGCATGTAAGAATAGATAGTTACTATTAACAATGGTAACAAAATGATTCAAGGACAACATATTGAAATCGATAAGACACTAATTAATTTTTATGACCTCTATTACGAACAAATAATGTTTCTTATATAAGACAATGTTGCCAGTATCATTCCACAGCAAATGCCTCCGTCATTTTTCTTAGTACAGTACTACATATATATGTATACACACGAAACATACACATGCATGAAATAAGTATAAAACATGAGAGCAATACTCTTGTTAACCAAGCAGAACAACTTATATATTTGCTGTAAAAAAAAGTTGCCATTATCCTTGGGATTTAATACAAGTTTCCCATTAGAAGAGAATGGAATATTGGATAAGACAATGTGATGGAGACAGATCATGGGCTAGTAATTGCAATAGCTAACAGACTTTTAGATGAATCCAAAATGACTCTCTACTGTCAATATGAATCAACTTGGAAATAATTGTTCCTATGACTAGGTGAAAAAGATTTATAGTAGAAAAAATCCCTGTCGATGATTAGATTTGGGGGGAAAGTGTCATGTCAATGACAATGGTTCAAAGTCAGAAGAAAGAATCAGTAAATCAGTGTTAACTTTCATCTTAATACTTAATATGGCTTCCCTTATACCCATTTCACTAGCAAGAAAGAACTGCACTAAAATACCTTAATGAACAACACATTTTTTTCCCAAATGGGAAAACGTGAATTGTGATTCATGATTTTGACAAATGAGCGTTAGACACACTGAAATTTGTATCTAATTAATCACTTTAAAACATGATTATGTTTCTGAAATAAATGAAAGCAACTTTTACAATTTTTGGAAGAGGAGTCAGAAAAAAAGCCAATATTAGAAAAGCACAGGCATTTCGGATACTATCTAAAATTTTTATGTCCCCTGAAAGGGATCAAATCAACTACAAACATGAAATAGCCTCCCCACCTCCCCAAATCTATCTGGCCATATTGCTATAATATTTAAAATACAAGTTTTGGGGACATCTCTTTTAAAAAGTCTTATATTATTAACTTAGAATTAAGGTATAACACATACAAAACCAGACTGCTTTCCAAACCATTCTCCTGATTAATTTATGTTGAATTTTAAAAAGTTAGTGTTCAATTAATTTAATAAAAGTATGTAGTCTGAGATCAATTTCTGCTTTCATTGTTTAACCTAATAAGAAGTTTGCTTTCCTTCTGATTGACTTTTTCCTAACTACTTTTTTTAAATTGAGCAGTCAAGTACTTTTAAAATATATATTTTCTTTGTTTGCAAACTTTAAACTAAGGTTCCAGGAACCCAAGCTGTCTAGTTACTTCCAAATGAACATGTTTCTATATCCAGGTTTAGCTTTTTAATTTTATTTCAGACATCCGCAAATAGCTGGCCTTCAGAGGTGATTTCTGAGTTGATACCCTCAACACTAATAATTCACTAAAAGGTTAGAGAAGGAGGAAGGGACAATTACAAGTATGATTGCTGTTTTAGGAAAGAAAGGAGAGGCATAAGTGTGAGAGTCATAAAGTTAACAGGGTAAAAAAGGGAACAGGAAAATTATTCCCCCACAAAAATGAGAATAAATCTATCTCCAGTTCAAGGAAGCCTTGGTAGGGGTAGCACCAATGACAGCTCTTGCTTAAAGAATTCCTGGGACAGCACTGACTGATCTAAGCTTGGTTGATGGGACCTACCCAAGTACAAGAAAACAGGTCACCCTTACTGGAGAAAAAACAAAATTTAAGTTGCCTCTTCAAAACTGGCCCTAGGGGGCATCAAAACACAGCATACCAAAGGTGACCTGAAACTGGGCTCAATCTTCAGTTCTTCAATGGTCAAAGCCTTGCCCAATAAGGAAATTGAATACTTGGATACTTGGAATTTAGGTAGGTTTCCATTTTCCAAATTGTGATGATCCAACTATTAGCAAATCAATTCCTTTTTGCATAATAATAATAATGATGTTACTTTTATGGATCCATAAGAGAAACATTTATCTCTTTAAGGTTTGTAGAATATTTTGCATATATGGTGGAAAGTGCACTGGATTTAGAGTTGACTTGGGTTTTAAGTCAATCATTCAATCAAGAAATATTTATTGAATACCTTCCATGTGCTTGGCACTGGACAACATGCTGGGAATATGAGCACAAAATTTGAAACAACCCTTAATCTCAAGGAACTTATATATTGATGGACTCTGTAACCTAATATGTAGAATTTTTGCTAGTCAATATGAATCTCTGTTCACTCACCTCTAAATTGGGAATAATGTTACCTACATTAACTACTTCTTGGAGTCGCTGAGAGGCTTAAATGAAATAACTGCTATAAGGTGCATTGTAAAACATAAGACCTCAAGAGTCAAGAAGGCTTACATTTAAAACCTAACTTAGATACCCATGAATTTGCTATGTTGGGAAAGTTATTTAATTTTATCAGTATTCTTATGTAACCAAGAATCTGCACTAAAGATTTGCATTGGTAGAAAGAGTTTTCTATATTGATATAATCACAGGTCTATACCTCCCTATTCTCCTCTCTCCCTCCCAATGTAGAAACTTATATTTGATATTTAAGAAATCAATCTCTTCATTATAAGCTGGGAGAGGTGGACAGAGGAATGGTGAGGCCATCATTTTCTTGAAGACCTAAGATTTTTAGTGGATTGCAAGTTCAATGAGTCAACTGTGTGATAAAAAAATCCAATAATAAACATGTAATCTTGGGCTGCATTAAGATAAACAAAATATCTAGGACTAAGCAAGTGATCATGCATTCTGCCTTGATTAGACACATCTGGTGTTCAGTTCTGGGTACCATATTTTAGGAAAGACATTAATAGCTAGAGATGAGCAAGCAGGATGGTGAAAAAGGGTTCTAGAAACTACCAGTATCGAATTCAAATAAAAATTATTCCTGCAAGCTCCATACTGATTTAAAAAAACCACAAATTAACATTATCTATGTTATATTGTATTGTTAATTTTGTTAAACATTTCCCAAGGACATTTGAATCTGGTTTGGGCAGCACTTGGGAGTTTTGCAGTCATTGTGTTCAAAATCAGATGTTTTGAGCTTAATTTGACTAAAGTTAGTCTTTGGATGGTTTGTATTCAATAATGGATCAAAACAAGATGTTAGTGGGCTATTCAGTTGATAAATAGAGGGAGATTTAATTAGCCAATGGACAAAGGTCATGAAGTGGCTCATGAAACACAGAGCATGTGCTTAGAACTCATTCTAGCTGTTTTGCACTCATGACCAGAAAGTGATGTTGACAGCCTGAGCCAATAAAGTCCCATTAATGATTTTAATATATTTTAATAAAAAACAATCTTAATTTTTATTGGAGGAGAAGTTAGGGTGTTGCTCCCATCACATCATGCCTGATAAAGGAACTAGGTTTACTAAATCCTGAGGAGAAATTACTGAGAGAGCATAGACTAAGGAACAATGGGTACAAGTTGCAAAAAGACACATTTAAATTTGAGGCAAAACAGCAACAATAACAACAAAACTCATAATAATTAGAGTAATTTGAAAGTAGAAATTAGGATTCAAAATAAGGGCTAGATGACCATTTCCTAGGAATGTTGTAAAGGAGATTCTTGTTTGGATAAGGGCTGAATTAAAGAGGTGATATGGTACATAAGGAAGAGCAAAGTAGTTGGATGTTCTGAATTGGCACCATAGCCCCAAAGCTAGAATTCAGGCTTTTATCATTTATTACCTGCGTGATGTTGGGCAAGGCAAGTAATCTCTTGTAACCTTTACTTCCTCATCTGTAAAATGAGGTAGTGGGAATAGATGACCTCTGAGATCCCTTTCTTATCCAAATCTATGATTTAATGATTTTCTAATATTCTGATTCTGTGATTCATTAAGTATATTCTCTATTGACCCTTCCATGTCATAAAAGGCAATTGTCCAAATAAGGCACTGCTGAAAGTTACACCGAGCAAGTCCTGGATATCCTAGGAAAAACAGTGAAAATGATTCATAGGCAAAAGTATCTCTCTACTTTTATGAGTTTGAATAAAGCTTCAAATGAAAGTCACTTTCTATATCTGCTTAAAATACTGATCAAAAGCTTAGCTACTGCCTTGTCTCCACTACACAGAGGGATGAAAATTAGAAGCAGAGAGCAAAAATTGGCAGGATTGGAATAGTTCCTTTCAAAAAAGTCTTCTACCAGTAGAAGTTTGAAGCAATTTAAAAAACAAAAACAAACCTGTATTGCAGCATACCATTAACATTCCTAAGGGAGTAAGAAGGTGGATTGTTTAAGGATCTAAGCTACAGTATTGGGTGTACTAACCTGGGGCCAATTGGTAGATCCTTAATTACTCCAAATGGGTAGGTACCAAAGCATACTAACTAGTTCTAAAACCAATCCAAAGTAAACTTGTCTTTATAGCCCTCTATATAACCTCCTGGATATATAAAACAAGGGCACTAAATAATTTAAGATTTCGCTACTATAAAGCCTCATTTATTCAGCATCTTGAAAAAAAAGGAGTTAATCTTTAACAAGATAGAGAGAGAGATGGAAGGAGGGTCCTCAGGTCATCTAAGTTCTATTCTTCAACTGCCTTAAGACTGGAGATGCTGGTACTGAGAGCTCAGAAAAGTTGCATAGGTAATAAACAAAATAAATGTGAATTCAGGTCCTCTGACTCCAAATTTAGTAATTTTTTTTACTTTGTTGTTCTATGCAAATAGCCAGAAAACTAAAGCTTATTTTTTCCAACTGATACAACTTTTCTTGAGTTGTTTTCGTGAAAATCATTCTAAAAGTTGTCACACATCTTCCTGCCTTTGTAAAGTAGACAGAACATATACATATATTTTGTTTTTAATCTTGGCATGATTTTTTCATTTGATTATGGTATAGCTGATCAAACAATATGATGGATTACTGATTTTCAGTATCAATAATTGTGCTAAAGTCTATTACAACCATATAAATATGAGATTATTTGCCCCAAACTAAATAGTCCTAGACTACTATACTTTCTGAATCCTCACCTACTTTATATATTTCCTGAATCGTCTAAAGAAGACTGGGTCATCTAAACCTGGTAGATTTTATTCAAACTTTACATGGTAGAATTTACTTGAATACAAGAAAACAGGTCACCTTACTGGGGAAAAGGTAAAATTGGTCACTTGTTCACCTGAGTACCAAAAAAATAGCCACAACGAGCTATGGGTAACTTGGACATGAGAATTGTGCTCCTCTTTCTATAGCTAATTAAATCTTATAGTTGTTGTCTTCTCTCTTGACGAAAGGCTATATCACATCATACTGTTGTCAATGTGTTTTTCACTGGCATTGCTCTAACCCCTTCTGTTTGAATCTGTTACTTCTTATTGGCTGAGACCAAGAAACAAGGTAACCTTGCCAATCCTAACCCTCTATTCAGCTAAAAGTGATGCAACTGTAAGGAAGAGGCTGTAGTGTTCTCTTGTGCATAGGCTTTGTGTGATCTATTTGGCTTACTAAGGGTCCTTTTACAAAATTATTTTTCAAACCAAACTTGCTATTTCATCACTGCAGGGAACTCTCAAAAGTCATTCTACTTATAGGGATCCATATGTTTCTTTCTTTTAATTTCTTTTTTTTTAAACACTTACCTTCCATCTTAGAATTGATATGAAATATAGGTTCCAAGGCAGAAGAGTGGTAAGGACTAGGCAATTGGGGTTAAATGATTTGCCCAGGGTCACACAGCTAGAAAGTGTATAAGGAAATATTTGAACTCAGCACCTTCCATCTCTAGACCTGGCTTTCTATTCACTAGCCACCTAGAGCCATAAGTTCCTTGTAACCTATGGGTACAGAAAAGGTGATTGTTTTTGCCAGGGTCCCACATGCAACACATAGCTAAAGTTGGATGTGAACCCTTTTTGACTCTAAGACCACTATCCACTGATAGTGGATAGAGACTCACTGCCTCTCTATAAAAAATTATTCATTTACATTTCTTATGTATGATACCTAAATAAACAAAATGGCATTATAATTTCATTCCTTATGCTCTTGATCAAAATAGTCTTCAGAACTTGTATCCCACTAAGAAACTGGAAGATAGTCAATAAGCAAATATTAAGGGTCTATTATGTGCCAGACACTGTACTAAGTGCTGGGGATACAAAAAGAAGCAAAATACAGTCTTGATCTCAAGGAATTCATAATATAATGGGGGAGATGAGCAAATAGATATGTACAAACAAGATACAAATATTAAGTAGGAAATAAGAAAAGAAAGGCACTAAAATTAAGACTGGTTGGAAAAGGCTTCCTATGGAAGATGAGATTTTAGTTGGAATTTAAAGGAAGCCAGAGAAGAAAGTAAGTTAGATGAGGGAGAAAAGTCTAGGCATGTAGAAGAATCAGAAAAAATGCCTGGAGTCAAGAGAAGAGAGGGTCTTATACATGGAACAGCAAATAGGCCAATGCCAATAGATCAAAGGTATGAGAATATTAGAAAGATATGGGTTATGAAAGGCTACAAATTCCAAACAGAAAATTTTAAATTTTATCTTGAAGAAAATAGTCACTGGAATTTATTGTGTGTGGAGGTGGGGGGAGGGAAGATTATACGATCTGAACTTTGCTTTAAGAAAATCATTTTGGTGGCTGAATGGAAGATAGATGAGAGCGAAGGAGAGACCTGAGGCAATCAGACCCATTAGTATACAATTGCAGTGGTCCAGGCATGGGGTGATGAGGACCTGTACCAGAGTGGGAGCATGTCAAAAACATTGGTTTGAGTGCTCTTTCTCCTTCTCTCCTTCTCTCCCTCTTCTCTCTCCCTCTCTCCCTCTTCTCTCTCTCTCTCTCTCTCTCTCTCTCTCTCTCTCTCCCCCCCCCTCCCCTTCTCTCTCCCTCTCCCTCTCTCCTTCTCTCTTTTATTTACCTCTTATCTCCAACTATTGTGGTTTCTGATTATGTTAAAATAAGTCTCCCAAAGGATCACAGGGGGGATTGTGAAAGAGAATTACTCTGTTGTCTAATCTGAATTAACACTAATTTAAGTACCCCTACTTAGTATGGCACTAGACTGAAGACAGGATTGGTTTCTACTTGGACTTTGACTCTTGGATTACTCCGTTGGGACTACATAATTTCACATAATCATTGTCCAACCATTAATTTTAGCCTTTACATAAGGAAAGAAGGGCACATATTCAAAAGTGCTATTTCAAAGGTGAAATCAAAATAGCAATGGACTGGATATGGGAGGTAAGAGATAGTGAGGAACTGTGGGTGCCTCCTAGGTTGTAAGCTTAAGGGACTAGGAGAAGGATGCTGCCCTTAACAGTAACACAGAAGTTTGAAAGGTGGGAGATTTTAGGGGGAAAGATGAGGAGTCCCATTTTGAATTTGTTGAGTTGAAGATATTCACTAGACATCCAGTTCAAGATATTTGAATGGCAGCTAGAAATGTGAGATTGGCAGTTAGCTGAAAGGTTGGTTGATTTGAGATGAAAATTAAATCTATGAGAGTTGATGTCATCACCAAGGAAAGGATTATGGGGAGAGAAGAGCTCTGAGACTTCTTAGTTATGTGACTAGGGACAAGTCACTTAGCCTCCCTAAGACTCAGGTTCTTCATTTGTAAAATGGGGACAATATACTTAGAGTGTCTACTTCGCATGTTTTTTGTGAGGAAAATATTTTAAAACCTAAAAGTGTTGTTAAATTACCTGAAGAACAATCATCTTAAATATGAGATTGAAAAATAGACTTTTAGCTTCTCTTTGCTTTGGATCTTACTTTTTAGCTTCCCAGGTCGAAGCGTGCAAAGTAGAGATATTAATAGGGTACACTAGAGAGAATATTGGACCTAGGGTGTCAGGAAAGTTTGAGTTTGAATCATGCCTCAGACACTTACTTTCTGTGTTATCCTAGGCAAATATTTAACCTCTCAGTCTAATTTTCCTCAATTGTAAAATGAGGACGGACAGCTGAGTGGCACAGTGGATAGAGTACCTGGCCTGGAGTTTCTCAGGAAGACTTATATTCCTGAGTTCAAATCTGGCCTCAGATATTTACTAGCCATGTGACCCTAGGCAACGTCACTTAACCCTATTTGCTTCAATTGTATATCTGTAAAATGAGCTGGAGAAAGAAATGGCAAACCACTCCAGTATTTTTGCCAAGAATACTCCAATGGGGTTTAACAAAGAGACATGACTGAAAAAAATGACTGAACAACAACAACAAAATAATATATGTAAAGGGACTATACATTTTAAAGCAATATGATTTTTAGTTATTTCCAATGTGTTCAAATTGGTATAATGCTGAGTCACTTTGTTGAAAGAAGACACAGGCAATACCAGCTGTAAAGAGGTGCCTGAAGCAAATTTGTAGATTTGGAGTCACAATTTAGGAATGATTAGACTTTGTTTCACTTCAATGAAGAATGAAAAGGAAAATATGTTAAGCATACCCAAAGATACTCAGATGAACTGTAGCTAATCAGTGATCTTGATCAGGGGGGAGGAATGGAGAGGAAGAAGAGTTAGAATTGATAGTTAATCCCAGAAAAGAGCAAACCAGAGCACTTACTGCTACCATTTTTGTAGCAGAGTATAAAAATCCAATGGGTTTTTAAATGAAATGGAAGAAAGATGAATAAACTCCACTGTAAATCAAAGAGCCTGAATTCTTCCCATAATATCTGGCACTATAATCTATATTCTAAAATTCTCCCACTTCACAGTTTATCATCTGTTTACACCATACACTGGAGAAAATGGAATATATTTATATAAATTTCTCTCAGAAAAAAAATTAAGTTTTAAAATTTTTATGAACTTTAAAAGTCATCTTCAACCCTATATATTCCAGGTGGTCAGGAAGAATAAGTAAACTAGCTGCTATAATTTCCCAATTAAATGGAGTAAATTCTTCTCTCTGCTTCATTTCTCCTGTTCTGCCATTTTCTAGTCTCAAAAATTTCCACTCAGAACCAGAAGGAAATCTTCACAACTACTGGTCTTTTAAACCAAAACTGCTTACTGATAGATACATCGGATTCCAGAAGCACAATTACTACTTGCAAAGAAAACTGACCTTCATGTCATTTTAAAAAAATCCTAATTGGTGAATTTCCAGGTTGCCACATCCCAAGTTACTGGAGGCAGCTTGGAGCAAGGCAAAGTGACAACCTTCTTGAATTTGCAATTAGAAACAAGCTTTTCCAAAGAATCAATGTTCCCAGTGAAGAAGACAGTGTGCTTTTCAAAAGGAGAATGAAGAGCTGCCCTTTAACTTCAGCTATGTCAGATGATGGAATTTTAAGAATTTAAGACTGACCAAGGATTAGCCTGAGAAAAAAATGGGAGGTTGTGAAGAAACCCTGATGCTGTAACTTTATCCAGTTGGGGCAGTTAAAACAGTGAGAGACAACCTTTCCCATGACCTTCCCACCTCTTTTTCCTAAATTATTTCCCCAAATTTTCATTTAAAAGAATTCTCTCATTTACTAGATAAGTCTCCTTTTCTTTCAAAGTGTTAACTTTTGCAAGTGCTCTACTTAAAAGGAGGAATGCTAGTGTACATCTGCATAGGCTCATTCCTGAAAAGCAATATTGTTTCTAATAAAGGAAGAGCCAGACTCTACTTTATAAACTATTTTATACAAGACTTACTATGTGATGCAACTATTCAAAAAGCAATATTCTGGCAATACAACAAATTCTTTATACTCATCAACAGACATAATCAGTGAATTTGGATTTCTATTCAACAACATGAAATAAATGATCAACAAAAACTTCAGGGTTTTGTTCAGATTATTTTTAAGATAGCATTTTTTAAGTATAATAGAAAAAAAAGGTCCTGGAAAGCACAAAGATAATGGAAATGATGATATTCATTTAATGTTTCTTTTACCCAACTACTAATCAACTTTCTCCTTGCAAAAGATACTACTAAAATTTACCGCCCATTGTTATTTCACAGATCACTGATATAGGCAAAATATCAAGTCAAGGAAAATCCAAAGATTAAGGTTTAAATATATAAAGTCAAAAGAATGAGAATATGCCCATTTTTTAAGAGGAGTGGAATCCAATTATAAGGGTAGAACATCAAGCACACTTGAATCAGTCACTGTGGAATATTATCAAATGTGTGTCATGGTCACAAAATAGTTTTAGTGTCTTTTCCTTATGAAAGGAAAAGGGAGGGAACAAAAGGTACCTTGTTGCAGCACTTAAGCTTAATGTCAAAACAAGTTTATCAAAATATCCACACAAAAAGAAAAAAGATGGAAAAATCATTTTGTTCTGAACAGCAACCCAAGAAACTTAGCCCACTTACCCTTCCAGCTGTTCTTCTCCTAAAATATACCGTAGATTTTTCAAGAAAGACAGAGAGACTAAGGCATGTGAATGGCGAATCTTCACATATCCTGTAACAGTCTCAATCAGGCCCATGAAATTCTCCAGTTCAGAGGCTATGTTATCTATATTGGGAGAGAAAGACAATCTTATTTACCAAATTACTTGGTAAAAGGCTGATTTTCCACTTAATTTTTTTTTTAACAGAGTGAGAGAAGGATTCTTAGGGAGGGCTCAAGGGTATGTTACTTTGAGGAATAACTGATAGGCTTCTATTTCCATAAACACTTTTGTGACAAGGTCCAAGGATGACACAATGTGTGTCTGGATCAATAGGCACAACTTTCCTGTTCTGAGTGGGCTGACGCTTTTAGTTGGATAATGCTGAAATAGATAACACTATATACTAATCAGTTATCTAAAGCCACACACCTGGAGAATGGATTGCAACCTTCCAAGCCTTCATACAGAATTCTTTCCCTAAGTCTAAGGTTGGCATATAAGTAAAATATAACCAAATAACAGATGAATCTGGATTCTTCTCATGAGTCCTAAACCATAGAAAGTCTACGAGTGTAGAGTCTGATTTTGATTTCACTTGAAAATCCTAAAATTTAAAAAGTACTACTCATTTCTAAGAGTGATGATAGCTCAAACTTTAATTTATCCAAAGTCTGATTAAAAAAAAAAAGCCTAGCAGAAAAACCATTTGGTTATGAAGTCAGAAGTTACCTGCCATTGTGTTAATAACCAAGACTGAAATTTAAATGTGAGAGAACCACCAGTTTTAACTTCATCAGAAACTGTCTGGGAAACTCCTTTTTGGGAAATTTTCACACCCTCTTAAAATGATCTAATTAATTTCTTGTATCTTCTATTTGGCTCATCACCAGAATAATGATTTTTTTTTAGCCACAGCACCTCATGAGTATGGTCTACTGGGGTGCGGAGGAGTTGTGAGTTGCTTTTGTGGAGAGAGTACCCACAGCATTGAAATCATGGATGTTTTAAACAATTATATATCTTATATTTAAAGTAAGAGGCAGCATGGCGTCTTCAGTGGAGAATGAGCCCTGTCTCTGTGCCAAGAAGACCTGAGTTCAGGTCCTATTTTGAGTGTGTTGACTGTATGACAATGGGTTGGTTATTTGTCTTTTTGGGGTTTCCAGGACACTTTGACTACAAATTGCAGCACTGGTAGACTTCTTATATTCCAGCACTGGTAGACTTCTTATATCCCAGTGAAATCCTAAGCTTGAACTAAGTGTTTCTTAAATAGTGGTTCAAAATACATAGGATGAGAATGTGTGATGGGGATGTTTAGAAGAAAGTCAAAAAACATTAATAGGACTAGGGGATAAAGTAAATCTTCTTGAGAGAAGGAAATGAAGACTGTATGAGGAAACAAGCAAAACAGTCATAGTCATTTCCCCCATATCTGTAGGGGGGGAGAAAGTCAATAGATACTAAGAAGTTTACAAAAATTCTATAATCATCCACAAATGCCAAATGTATATCTTTAACAAATAATGTTTAAAAGGAAAATACAATTTCACAAAAAGAGATATATTAGTAAGTGATTTTTATTCTACATAAAGGATTTCCATCCTACAAAAGGATTCATCAGAGAATTTCTTTAAACAACAAGCTCAGTGTGTTTATCTTTATTTTTGGAATATTGATTATTTGGCCATGTGTCTTGGGGACAAAGAACTTAAATCTAATGTGTTTAGATCTTCTGTCAGAGACCATCAAAAATGAAAGTAAAATATCTCTAAATTATAAAAGTCAATGGGAAAATGATTAGATTTGCCAAAAAATTCAACTTAGATGAAATTTTTCAGGGAGTTCACTCTTAAACAAATTATAGCATCCCTAGAGAAAAAAATGAGGGGCCTACTCTGAATAATCTCAAATGTTTCTTTACAGCTCTAAAGTTTTTAGATTTCTAAGAAACCATCTCTAAAATATAAAAAGACCTTCTTTGATTCTCAAACATATTTTGGGATCTTCAATCCTTGAGGTAGGTAATAGTTCAAACCCTCTCTCCACCCTTCTAGATAACCAGGCATTAAAAAAAGAAATCCTTTGCATTTAAAACAAAACAAAGTTTTTGGAGTTTAGTATTGGCTGGAATTTTCCCATCTGATGAGTCACAGTCCTGACACATCCCATTTAGGTTTATTTTGTATGTTAGGACATGCACTCATTGCATAGGACGTGACTCTAACCATAATGATGAGCACTGTGAGATTTTCAGTGTTCCCTTGTAGGAAGAAAAACTGTGCCAGAGGCTAAATACCTGATCTACTTACGTACTTGAGAACACCTCAATTAGGGGGATTGTGAAGTTTTGCTCAATCTCTCAACACTCGGAGGAGGGAAAAGCAAAAGAGAAAGATTTAACTGACAAATATTCTTTACTGTATTTGGTTTTTTGAGGCTATATTTTCACTCAAATGTATAGAAAAAGTAATAAAACAAAATTAAACAAAACAAATGGTTCCTCCAAAGAAATTTTTTAGGAATGTTACTTACTGCCTCGCCGGATATTAATGAGCAAATTGCCTTTGAAGACAGTGCATCCCTGCAGCATTTGTGCTGAAGTTACAGAATCAATTGTCTTTGTCTTCTTTTCCCCCTCACAGACTTTGGGGCAAGGGCCTTCACAGGGGCTGCAGAACATACTGGTATAGGGAAAGAATTAACCAAAATGTGAAAAATTCTGCAATTCTCCTGAATTACAAAAGAAATTAATATACAGTTTTTATACATAGATATATATATATAACAATAAGTGAATCTTACTCCTAGGTTTGTGTTTATTCAAAATTTAAAAAGTAAAACATAGAGGTTAAGTAAATAAGCAAAAGAAGTTACTATAATCCAGTTGAACAAAGTGGTATATCTTTGAGGCACATGCCATGGACAGTAGTAATAGACACTAACTGGACCCACACAAAAGAAACAGTCTCAGAAGGAAAAACTTTCAGAGTTGAGAAACGAATCTGTTCTCTGAATAATGGTGCTACTCTGCCTGTGCTACCTGTGAGAACTAGCAAATGAACAATGATGATGATGGCAGAATGAACCCAATTACTGTGATGTTATTAATAAAATATATTTCTACCACCAGTGCTCTAATAAAACCAAGTAAAGAATTTCTAAGAGGCATTGCTTTTTTTATTTTTCAGGGAGATAAAGATGGTAGGTTAGCAAATACAGGTCTATGGTTTCCTTCCTAAAGCACAACTAAACTATTTTGTATCTTGAAGAATTTGCAGAAAATTATAAATTGACATAACAGTTGTCTTATCTTTTTTTAACAATAAAAGAGAGGTGTTTTCATTACTCAGCAGCAGGCTCTTGTTTTCAGTGCAGTAGAAAAACAGACTGAAAACCACCAAGGAATTTAGGACTACAGGAGATACATTCAAAGTAAGTGAAGAATGATAACATCTCTTGCCTTCTGTGACACTCCTGTTTCTCTGGCAATTTCTTTTCTGGTTTTTTTTTGGGGGGGTGTTTGGTTGTTATTATCTCATTTTATTAACTGTAGAATATAAAGGTTCTGTCCTTTGACTCTTTTCTGGTTTCTCTCATTCTGGATCATATCATTCATACCATGACTTTGATTACTACCCTCATAAATAAAATTCAGATACAGATGTATGGATATATTTAAACTGAGAGGCAGCATATATATATATATACATATTGGGGTATACAAATGTATATGTATGTGTAAGGACACATACATATATATTGGGGGGAGACAAGAGAAGGAGGGAGAGTGAGTGGGGGCGGAGAGGGGGAGAGAGAGAGAGAGAGAGAGAGA
>NC_058131.1:587070549-587175487 GCF_016433145.1 Gracilinanus agilis | reverse complement strand
GGAGAGAGAGAGAGAGAGAGAGAGAGAGAGAGAGAGAGAGAGAGAGAGAGAGAGAGAGAGAGAGAGAGAGAGAGAATATGAATGTGAATAATTCCTTCTTAGAGTTCTAGGGTTCTACCTGTTTCCACCAATATGTCCCATTACTACTGCAAACCAAACATATTCAAAATAAGAGTGTCCTTAAAATCATTAGGTGGACCCCCTCATTTCTCTATTTCTATTTGATACTTTCAATACTTTATGAACTTCTGTTAATTCAGTGCCATCTTTGGCTTTTCAGAACCCTATCAGATCCAGAAAGGAGTTTTCTTTATTATATCCTAAATTACTTTCCTGTCTTCATTCTAGAGACAGCTAGATGGTACTCTAAATAAAGAATAAAGTCCAGAGTCAGAAAGATCTGAGTTCAAGTCTGACCTTGGACACTTAATAACATCTACCTCTCAGGGTTGTGTGTGAGGACCAAATGAGATAATAACTGTAAAAAGGTGGTTAGCAATTACCTGCTACATAGCACTATATAAATGTTAGCTATTATTATTATTATTGTTGCTGTTGATACTTGATCCCCTCCCTCTTAAATCCATTCCTCAGAGCACTGTCCAGGTAATTTCCCAAATACTTCCTAGCATTTCTCTACTTGATTTTTCCTAAAAACGTTCAATGGCTCTTCACTTCTTAATGAATAAATTATAAATTCCTGATCTTGAGCTTCAAGGTCTACTGCAGTCTAAACTTAACTTTTCTAGAAAGGGCACTGCACTTGGAATCCAGTCCTTTTATCACAGCTCTGCCATTTTACTCAGTGTGCCATAATGGGCAACAACAACTCTGAACATTAACTTCTTCATTTTAAAAATGGGGATCAGAATACTTGACCTACTTAGCCTCACAGGACTGTTGTGAAGTTAGCAGAGTTAAGACCATAAAGTGCCATGGAGATTTGGGTGGCTCTTATCATCAGTGCTGCCACCTTCTTTGAGGTATAATATATTCTAGCAAACAAGGATTTCACTCAATACAACTTTGCTCCTGACTTCTGTTTCCATTCCTTCATTTACACCATCTCCTGTACCAAAGGTAGATCCTCTCCTAATCCTAGTTTTTGAAGTATCTTTCTTCCTTTGAGGCCTCCCTGGGATTTCCCTGCCTCTAAATTATTTCCTCTATCCACAGAAACTGATTTCTTCCTCTTGCAGTTTCTCATAACACTTGGCTCAAACTTCACCTTTGCACTGATTGCATTTTCCCTGAATACAGTTATTTATATATGTGCAGTGCCCTAAAAGATTATAAACTCCAAAAACATGTCATATCTATGTGAAATTATAGTTGTCATACTCATATGTATTTTTTTTTGTACTCCTACCACCTACGACAATGGGATTGTAAATAGAAAGGACTAAAATACTGAGCTAAATAGGATTATTTCTAAGAAATGAGGAAGCAAAATTAGTTAGACCCAAGTATTCCCAGCTAGACATATCTAGATCCAATTAGAATTTTGATTTTCTGTGGTTGATACTGATATATATAACAGAACAGTGCCTATTTCTGGATAAAATAAGGCCTATACTTATGTATATGGAATATATATATTATTGGGTTATAAATAGGAGAGACATTAATTTTACATTAATGTTTTAAAATTATTTCAACTGACTTAATGAAATGATACAGGCAAGCAACAGTATTAATTATAGCTTTTTAAATTTACTACATTTTCCCTAGAACCTCATTACATAATATGTAAGCAATTGGGCAGCAACATGGCTAGAATCCTGGATTTGGTATAAGGAAGACCTGAGTTCAAATTATGCCTTGGACACTGTCTAGCTGTGTTGTCTTGGGTGGGTCACTTAAGCTTGCCATACCTCAGTTTCCCCATCAGTAAAAATGGATATAATAATGGTTCCTATCTTCCAGGGTTCAAATGTGTTAACATATGTAAAGGGCTGTGCAAATCTTTAAAAAACATATAAATACTAGCTATCATCATCATCATCATCATTATTAATTATAACAAAGCAAAGGCACAGAAATAACATCCACTTAATCCTATTTTTTAATTCAACCTTTTTCTTTTATTTTATATACAGCTTGTGTGCACAATTTTTGCATACTGCCTCCCCTATTAGAATGGGAATATTGTGAGGTAAGGGACCAAGCTTTTGCAATTTTTTGTATACCCAGAACCCAACACACAATAGGCATAAGAGACAAAGACACTAGCCCTAAGGAGGCTCAGGAAACGCTTTCCTATAAAGGAGGATCCTTGTTTAAGCACAAGTTTAAAAGAGAGATTTTAAGAGGCAGTGATGAAAAAGTAAAGTATTTCAGATATGGGGGAGGCAGGGTTGAGGGGTGGGGAAGAAGGTGCAAAGGTAAAGAGGAGATAGAGCATCCTGTGCCAAAAAAAAAAAAAAAAAAAAAAAAAGCAAATAGACTACGAAGGCTGGGCTGCAGTGAGAATGAAGAGGAATACTGTGTAATAAAGCAGGAAATTTAAGATAAGCCCAGGTTGTAAAGGGCTTTAAATGCCAAAGAGGTGTATTTTGATCCAAGAGAAGCCAATGGGACTTTTAGAATACTGGGGTGAAACAGTCAAACCTATATGTGAGGGAAAACACTTTGGCAGCTGTGTGGACAGAAGGGAATGGGGAGAGACTTGAGGCAGGGAGACTTGCCTTCAACAAAAGTGATGAGGACTTGAATTAGGATGGTGACTGTCTGAATAAAGAGAAAGATAGAGATTCAAGAAATGTGACAGCTAGAGGAAGAACACCATTTGCAAGTAATCTTGAATGAAAGGAATTTAGGCTGATAATGAGGTTGGGGATGGTGGTGAAGAGAGACAAAATATTTGGATATGATGAGTCTGAGATGGCTACAGGACACGCTATCTGAAATGTCTAACAGGAACTGGGCAATAGGGAATTAGAGCTCAGGACAGAGGTTAGGGCTGGATATATAGATCTGAGAGCCATATGCATAGAGATGATCATTAACATCCTCCCCCATCCCCTCACTTGCAGCATTAATAAGTCATCAAGAGTATGGTACATACACCTACAATTAGAGATGGAGATATACCTATAATTAGAAGGCACAATATAAAAGATAATACAGCAAATGAAATTTTAAAAAATTACCAGATATTATGGGGAAAAAGAGAGCAGTGTCACAAAACCCAAAGAGGAAGAAAGTATTTCTTTTATGTTTCTTATATAATTATTGTATACTTTGCATTTGTGCTTATTTCTTAGCACAACGAAATTTTGCCTTTTTATAATTACATTTTATCTTTACTTAAAAATAACATTTGTCATGTCTTTAGTTTTTACTAATTTATAGGTGCTGCATCTTTGGCTTTTTGAAATACTGTTGGACATGCCTCTCATTTATTTGATCTCATATGTTTAGTCAAGAACATAATTCTAAATGAAAACACTGTACCTAAAGAAAACATGATCTACTTTATAATAATCCACTTTATGGTATAGTTTACATGAAATTATTATTCCTATAAAACTGCAAAATGCCTTTATTTAATAACATTGAAAATAAACATCAGCTTACCTGGGTCATAATCTTAAAGGAACCATTTTTTCACAACTAATGATGATATTAAACGGAACTATTCTGTCTCTAGTTTAATGAAACAGTCATTTAAGTGAAAATGCTGCTCATGACACAGAAACACAATGAAAACATGTGAGAAATAAGTTTGAATCGTAGAAACTGGGAGTTTTTGTATTAAAATATTTTTATGTTAAGAAGGGATCCAGCTAAGCATTACTACTAGGATTCTAAAACATTTTTTTAAGTAAAATAAATTCTGGTCTTTAGATGAAATATAGAAGGTAAAATAAATACTATGGTGACAGTGCTGACAATTAACTTTGTAAGTGATGGGAAAATGAAAAAAGCAATGTCTTCCACATTTCAAGCCTGATAGTACAAAATAGGAGGCGGCTTAGTTTTGACTTTCAGGATTTCAATACCATTGCCTCAGCTCCTGTCTCACCCTGGAACTTTCCTCAGCATGTGGGACCTCCTCACCCTACAGCCTACATCATCCACTGTGTCTTTTTTTTCATTCTTGAACATCCCTCCAGGATGCCAGGCACCATCTTCCTTCCATTGGCAAGTTCCACCTATCACCTCCATTTTAAGGGAAGGTCAATTCACCTTTCTTTCTCCTCTTGGTTCTCCTTCCTAATCCCTTTTTTGGCTCCCTCATTAAAATATAAACTGAGGGCTCTTTTCTTTTTTTGCTTGTATTTGTGATCCCAGTGCTTGACATAATGCCTGGCACACAGTAAACATTTAACAAATGTTTACTGATTTTATTTGAAGAAAATTTCCCATCTTTTCTCCCAAAGAAATACTATAGAAATAAGGCTTTGGTTCCATAACTGAAAACTGATGGCTATCTGATCTCCAGCTGGCACACCTTGTTTTTAAAGACTATGACTTACCTTTGGCTCCCATTCCGTATGAACCCAGAGGGACACTCCTGCATGCACTCATCATTGTGGATCACAAACTTTTCAAATTCACTGGTTTCAGCACTGAGGACGCTGGCACAGAAGTCTTTGTCCACACACCGCCAACCCTCAAACTTGTAAGTGTTAGGAGGGCACGTGGGCACACAAGTGCCTGCGTAGTAGTAATGGCGGCAAGCCACGCAGGCTGTGTTGTTGTCGGGTGCACTACAGCTTCCCAAGCACTCGGGGTGGCAGCATTCATTCTGGTCTGTGCAAGCCCGCTTTCCACATGAGCTAGGACACACTGAAAAAAGAAGAAGAGAATGATTAAATGCCTTTGAAAAAAAATTTTTTTAATAGTAGGTAGAAAAAGACTGATCAAAGCCAAGATGGGGCAATAAGAGTTCAGACAAGAAATCTGCTATCAGGACAAGTGAATGGATCACAGGGCTATCATTTCCCCTAAATATCTGGATAATCAAAAAGTATTCCAGACTCTATACCCATAGATCATGAAAAATATTTTGCATTAAGTATACATGTTGGGTTAAAGAAATTTTAGAGTGATGATGGAGTGCCGTGAAATTAATACTTGCAATCCAGATTGCTGTAGTTTATGCTTTTCTGTATGTTTCAAATCAGGTGTGTACCATTTGTACTAAGCACACCACAGGATGAGAATTATCCAAAGTCTGTTGATTTTAGTATGTGTTTTGGTTTGTAAACAAAATTATAGTAATTTCTTGTACATTTTTTGAAAATAATTGTATAAGAACTTAGTAACTGCTTCTAGATACAATGTGTAAATAAAAATTTAATTTTCAAAAAATATCTGGATAATATTAACTATGGTAATTTCCCTTTGAAATAAGAAATAATTGCAAAGCATCTAAGACTCATTAAAAAAAACACAAACAAGAACAAGGTAAAATATTCTGTCAAGACACTGATATGTTACATAACTTATACTGAAATTAAGAATTTTCCCATCCCAAATAGTATTCCCAAATACTATATATGACAATAAAATTTCTCGAATAAACTCTTTAAACAGCATTAATTTTCAAAAGGTGATGCTATACATCAAAAAGTTTTTCCCTCAATGGGAAATGGGTAATTCTTACATATTGGCATCTATTATTGCATTTACCTAAACACTGAAGAATGACTAAAAGTAGTTATTCTTTTGGTGTTGAGAAAGTTGGGTCTTTTGCATGTATGTCAAATGAAAACAAAACCTTTAGTAAAGATAAATTCACAAATGATCTCCCCCAAAATATGATTTGGTGTTTAGTTAAAAAAGTAATGTTGCAATTATAAGGTGTTATAGTCTGTTTGCTTGCTAGCAGGAAGCAAAGAGATACAAAATTAGACAGATATACAATCTGGCTTTCATGATACATTGCCTAAATCTTATTTAAGCTAGAAAGATAGGGCAAAATTATTTCAGTACATAGATTTGTAGAGATATACAGGGCATCATGGAAACTCTTAGTGCAGTTTTAAGCTTTAGTGGCTTAAATTAACAAGCTTTGTTGGTTTAGAACTGCACTGACTTTTGGGACACTTTGTATACATTTATTATTTACCTGAGCTGTGACTTTAATGTGAGATTTTTACTTATTTGCTTATTATTCACAAAAAAGGAAACATATGGTGGATAAAGAGGCAGGATAGTAGACAGGCAGCCTTGGAGTCAGGAAGACTAAGATTTAATTCTAGCCTCTGCCATGATCTTAGGCAAGTCACTGAAATTCTCTGTCTCCAACAACTATCAAACTATATGTTGAAGAACAGATGCCACATGTTTTGGAGTACTGGGAGTTCACTTGCTGAGAGTTCTTTATACCAAATGAAATTATAGGTTGAATACAAAAACAAAAACTTATTTACAAACATTCCAGAACTTCAACACAGCCAAATGAAAGTTTTCCATTCCAAAGCAGGCACCTTTCAGAGGCCAGACATATACAATAAAGATGCTAGCATTGCTCAAATAGTTAATAGAACTCCTTCCAGAATTTTCTTTTAAATAGACTTCCTGATTGCAATATTATGATCCTTTGAGGATAGATGCTACCCACCCACCCCCTGTCCCAAATCCTTCAGAACAAGATCTAGTGAAAAAGTAAGAATCAAACTAGGTGATTCTCTTTAAGGTCAAAAACAAGATGTGACTATAAATGTGAGCAAGACTTTATTTCTCGAGAGTCTTAGAAATAACTAGAAAGATAATTCCAATAGAAGAGTTCCAAAATTTCAGTGAGAGTTTCAGTGTTATAAAGCTAATGGGATCACTTTCATGGCTCCCAGTCATTGGGGTATACAGGTTTGCTATGATTGCTAAAAATCAACTAGAAGACCTTTCGAGTTACTTTATAGCCATACTGATCCACCTCTCCCCAGCCCAATGATAGGATGTCATTTAAAACAAAACATTCGACATGGGGATTACTCCAAAATCTAGAACCAAAAGAACAGTGCCATTTAGGTTATCAGGCTTCAAACAAATGATGATAATCTTTTTTTCTTTTATACAGATTACCAAAAGAAGAATTCATTTTTTAAGACTATACTGAAAGATAGACTAAAATAAAGAAATGATGAAACTTTCCTGAAATGCTGCTGGAGTCCTTTACATGTGGTAATAATAATTAGTTTATTCTCAATTCTATGTCCATGCCCTAGGTTTTATGGTACACTGACTAAATCTTAATATGCGACAAAAATAAGGGGAAACATGGTGCAATATGCTATTCAAACTTCAATAATTTCCATTATTTGTATTTGAAAAAAGAAAAAAAATACCATTTCTTTACTTAGGTGTTAAGGAGCTTACAATAATTATCAGGGGGATGGGGAACACCAAGATGACTTTTCTTAGGGCCAGACAGCTACATGAAAATGTTTTCCCCCATTTTTTATCCTTCAACAAATCTATATTCAAATAATGTTACAGAACTAAACTCACTTCAACAAATATTCTTATATGCTTGTTATATGTAAAAAATAATGTTTGGCACAGGAAATCAAAGATCAAAAAATTCATAATAGATTCAACCCTTATTCTCATCATCTAACAAGGTTACAAATAAATAATACAATGAAAACTATGAAAAGGGAAAAGGAGATATCTAGAATATTCACGAAAACGTGCAAGAAACCTAAAAAGGAAAAAAAATCACTATTGGAAAGGGAGGGAGGGAAGGAAAAGACATCAAGGACTGGAAAAAGTGACAATAACCAAGTTATGTCTTATGAAGCAAGAAAACAATTTCAAAAGGCAAAGCTATGAAAGAAATCTGGTACGACCATGGAGGATGGATTATATAAGTGCATGAAGGCAGGGGGAAAAAAGGCAAAAATCTGGGACTTTCCAGTATGGCTTAAACAGAAATAGCATAATGGGCAAAATAGGACTGGAAAGGTCAGTCGTAAGGCCTTGAATATCCAGAATGAAAGATGACTCAGAGTTAAAGATGAAGTTATAAACTTAAGTGACAAAGAAAATGGTGGTATCAATCACAAAAAGTGGGAAGATGAGAGAGAAGTAGATATTGGAGGGGGGAAAAAAGATGGGTTCATTTGTGCTAAAACAAGCTTCTAGGATATTCAAGTAGAGCTGTCCAGTAGACAGCTGGAAATTAAGTCCAGCAGCATTAATGAAGTGAAGCAGTCTTATGTGATTCAAGGAAAACAAAAAGAAGACTTGGATTCTTGTACCCATTGTATCATTTTTATTGAAATGCATGATTCATAAGATTTATGAAATTAAGGGAAAAAAACAGTTTGTCCACTGTGGGTTCTTTGCCTCAGAGACTATTTTGAAAAGTAGCTTTATAGACCAGAAAAAAAGTTGTATATAATGGAACCATTAACAGATTCTAGACCAAAGTAGTGGTAGTAAGTGATTAGCCCAATTAGCATGAGGGAATTCAAGGGACAGCTTCTCATGGAGTTATTTTATTAAATCCTAAATCTGGTCATTAAGGAGCATAGTGTTTCCTAGAGATAGGCAAAATGGTTTCATCTTTAGATAAAATAATTCTTCCAAAAAGAATCTAAGGTAAGGTGACTTATTAAACTAGATGATGTGATCTGTATATAGTGGACAATTAAAAAGGAGAGAGACACTGAAGGGGAGAAAATGATCTTTATTAGAAAGCAAAATTACTAAACAGCAGGTTGTTGGAGAAGTAGGAAATAATCATTATCTGTTTCTAAGTCTATAGTTTGAAGAAGAATCCAAAATTGGAGCATTAGGCAGCATGAAATAGGGAAACCTAAGGTGGCATTATATGATGATGATCACAACAGACAACTGTAAACCATGTCTCCCATTTTAATATATAAAATGTCATCAGGATCTATTAAGAGAGTTTTCTGAAGAAAAAAAACTCAGGTCAGCATATTTCACTAACCAATTGACCCTTTTTAATGGAGTTCAAAAGTTAAAACATAATACATTCCAAGTTTTAGAATTCTATAAGGAAAAAAAGTAAAGGGAAGGAAAGGAGTACTGATTTCTTTTCCTTTAGAATAAAGGAGTGAGTGTGTATGCTGGGAAGAGGATTTTGGGGGAACTAGATTTGTTGTACGGATCTATAACTTTAAAGTATGACAATTTGGAAATATGATTCTTAGAGAAAATAAAAGTTGATTTGCAATTCCAAAGCATTCAATGTAATAAAAAACCAAACCATAACAATGTAAAGGACAGTAACAATTAAAAAACCCTCAAACCTTAACACTAATTGCTGTGCAATTATAATAGTCCAGCTTAGCTCCAGAGAAGAGATTTGAAGAGTTATCTCTCCAATCTACTTTGCAAAGATGAGGAAGTATGGATAGGTGTGAAACTTTGTTATGTGTCACACTTTTTAAAATCTCCTGGTTAGTTTTACTGTTTTTTTCTCTTTTTAATTCTTTGCTGTAATGGATGAGTTTCTCAAAAAAAGGAAGTGGATATAATAGAAAATATAGCTGATATTAAAAACAAAGGACAGTTAATGTACATTTTTAAAAATTCTGAAGTTTTATCTTACACCTGTAATTTGACAAAGGAGATGAAAGATGGGGAAAAGTCTCTATTAGAGAGGCCCAAAGAAGATGGGCACATTAATACGATGTTGGTGAATCTGTGAAGTAGTCCAATAATCCTGCATCTCATACATGCCCTTTAATCCAGAGATCTCCAATATTAAGGCATGCACCTGAAGGAGGTAAAAAATAGACAAAGGGGCGCTACATAAACCAAAATATTCATAGCAAGACTATGTGGTAGCAAAGAATTGGGGAAAAAAGTAGCTTCATAGCAGTCACTATAAAGAAGAACTCAGAAAAACAGGAAGGCAGGCTTACATGTTCAGATACTGATAATATTGTAAGCAGAACCAGAAAAACAATATACACAATGACAAATTTGGTCTCAGACATTTACTAACAAGTTGTTTAAGTTGTGCTTGCCACAGCTTCTTCATTTGTAAAATAGGGATGATATTAGCACCTACTTTGAAGTGTTGTCAGAATCAAACGAAATTGTTTATTAGCTATTATTCTATAAGTAGAAATAATAAAAAAAATTAAACTGCAATTAAAATGAACACTCTTGGAGTTCAGAAATGCTACCTCTCTCTCTTAAGTGCTAGATGGCAGATTATGAGTGTGGAATATTACATTTACTATCAGATGGTTGGTTTTGTTAAATTGATTTTGATTTTTTATTAATATCTATTATAAGTGAAAGGTCATTGGTAGAGGAAGGAATATATTCATAAATATAGTATTACACAAAAGTCATCTATAAAATATAAATAAAAACAACATAAAAAGTTAATATACAAATTATATTAGTACATGTGAAACATTAATTTTGCCTTTAAGATTATTAGTTGCACAAATAAATGAAATCTATTTTTCTCAGTTCCAACCTTTCAGTGGCATTTGAAACTATTGATTATTCATTATTCTTGAGTCTCTCTCTCCATGTCTTCTAGAACATAATTTTCTTGAATTTTACCTTCTTCCTATCTGATAGTCCTGTCTCAACCAATTTTTATGGTTCATTGTCCTTTTGACCCCTGAAATGTGGTTATCCCCTTCAAGTTCTTACTTTGGTCTTCCTTCTATATTCTTTGCTTTACTTTCCTAATGTACAACCATCAGCTCTATTACAGACTACCAAATCTATACACTTAACTCTTTCTCTAAGCCCTAACCTTACAAGTGCAATTGTCTGCCAATAAATGAATTCTAAGAGATGTACCAAGGAACTTCAACAAATCCAGAACTAAAATTCTCATCCATTGTTCCCCCATCTCAAATCTGTCCCTCCTTCAAACTTTTCTATTTCTTTAAGGATAGTACCATCTTACCAGTCACCCAGACTTGAAATCTTAGAATTGATCTGTTTGTTCTTTTACCTCATCTCACACCATCCAATCAATTTTCAAGTCCTGTCAATTCTGTTCCTGTGATCTTTCTCCTCTGTCACCTCCACCTCCCTCTACTACTCAGTGACATCAGACTAATTCAAGCCCACATATTTGATCCCACCAGGTCTTCCTAATTAACGTTTTTCTCCTCTCTGATCCATCATCTTAATGGCTGTCAAAACAACCTTCCAAATGTGCAAGTGTGGCCACATCACTCTCCTCCACCATTTTTATGAAAGCCTCAGAAGGGTTAAATTAAATCCATAGTCATAGTGTGATATCTGAAATAATTCTACCTCTTTCAACTATGCCTCACTGTTTGCTACAATCATTCTGGAATATTTTGTGGTATGTTTTTAAAACTCATTCATAACCTTTTTAACTTTGAAAAACAACTTTATACAACATGCTGTGAATGCTACAGTTGGAGGAGGGAAGAGAAGATTATAGGAACTTTCACAAGTGTGGGGAAAAAGACAGACAAGAGAATATCCAATTATAAAAACACTTATCATACATCATCATTACTTTCTTTTCCCTTCAATAATTTAAATGTTACAAAAAATACATATAATTTTAGGCTAAATAAGGATGTTTTCACACCAGGTAAAATATTATTCTACCCAAGAAATCAATCTTTTCTGGCATCATACATTGTCTAATTCACCTGGGTATTGACATCTACAGAAAATGGTTCTACCTCCCATACTTGTGCCATACAGTTAGAATTAGAATATACAATAGTGTAGATCATATTCCAGGACTATCCTACAGGGGAAAAAACCTGGGGACATGAAATTAAGGGAAAATTCAATTGCTTCGTTGACAAATTAATATTTCTCCTGCATATCTACAATTCTAAAGTGAAAAGCATTGACCCTGATAGATCAGTTGGCCTTCTTGGAGAGGGTAGGCAGAGCTTGTATAGAATACCACAGAATATATACTATGCGCTTTTATAACTGTGGAAAGCATTGCTTCATACACTCTGATAGGGATAAGATTAAAGTATCATTCTAATGCATTATTCAACAAACCTGCTACAACTTTAAAATCTAAAGTTATGTTTAAGTATGCCTCCCCACCCTGAAATTTATAAACTGTGCTATTATTCAAAATACTCAACTGAAACTGATTTTATTGATTTAGATATTCCCTGCAACAAAGTGGACCATAACCCAACCAAGCCTGTGCTACTATGTAATTTAATTCCTCTTCAGGTTCTACTCCTCACTACAGACTTTCTTTACCATTTTCCTTATCTGGGTACTTTCTCTCTCAATGGTGCTTTTCAGCTTTCTTTTATATGTCCTCTTCCATTAGCATGTAAGCTCCTTGAGGGAGGGGATTGTCTTTCTTTCAACTTGTATTTCTATTTCCAGAGTTTAGTACAGAGCTTACATGCACTTAATAAATGCTAATTGATTCAACTTATTGACCTTCAACTCTTGATCATTGTTCTCCAAAAAGTTTGCCTCAGAATGTACATTCAAGGGTCTAGTGACCTTCTTCAGTTTCTCCAGATATCAATCAATTAATAAACATTTATTAAGTGCCAACTATATGCCAGACACTTTGCTAAGAGCTATGGATACAAAAAGAGGCAAAAGATAGTTCCTGTCCTCAAGGAGCTTACAATTTAATGGCCAAGATAACATGTAAACAAATATGGTAGGGCAGGTGGGAAATAATTAACAGAGGGAAGTCACTAGGATTAAAAGAGATAGGGAAGGCTTCCTTTAAAGATAAAATTTTGGTTGAAACTTAAAGGAAGCCAGAGAGGTCAGCAAGAAAGGAAGAGTGTTCTTGGCAAATTGGACAGCAAGAGAGAGCATCCAGAATCAAGAGGTGGAGGCGCCTTGTTCAAGGAAGAACCTAAAGGAAAAATCAAAGCATACACTGGGGGCAGAAGATGAGCAGATTAAAGAAGAATGGAAAGGAATTTTGGAAGCTTTGAGTTATCCTTCATTCTTCACATAACTAGTCCAGCTTCTTTTTCTTTGACATATTTCCTTGATTATATCACTCACTCTAGTTCTTTTTCACAGCCTTTTATTCTAGTTATTAAAAGATCCTCATTTGTTATGTGTCAAAGACTATTCATATTCTCCATGAACTTCTTTATTACCATCAGAGTTAATATTCATTTTTAAATTTTGTGATAAACATGGTATTTCCAGTTTGGTCCCAAGAGATATAAGAAAACCTGCCCCTAAAGAAAGGTCAGGGTGCACAGGAATGTAGCACTGTATGTAACATCAGATTTGGGTGGTGGTGGTGGTGGTATTGATTGGCTTTTCTGGTTTTTTTTGTCTTTCTTTTGAAAAAAAAGTTTTTTTTTTAAATTGGGGATAATTCTGTGGGAAGGGAGAAGAAAACAGGTAGAGAGAAAAATCTAGGTGATATAAAAACAAGATAAAAAAATCTGTTTTTTTTTAAATGGTTATAGTGTTTCATGTGTTGCATTCAAACAACACTGATAAATTACTGGCATTACAAATATGACCCTTTGCTTCTGAGAAAAATTTGAGGTCATTAGAAAAGCATTTCAACTTCCTTAAAAGAATCCAATTCACTCTCTTTATGTTTAGGTCTGGAGCCAATTTATCTCATTGTATTGCATGTATAAAACACATATCCTGACAGAGGGGCAAATTGTGGAACACATCCTATGAAATGTCATGATTTAAACAACAGGCATTTTTTATCCATTTGGTTTTCCTAATGCAGATGACAGGCCAAATGCTTTTTGTTGTTATAGATCTTCTCTAAGAGAATCTAGAATGTTTCAGGGCTTGATTTGACCAAAAAGAGCAAATCTGACTTGTTATAGCAAAAAAAATCTGAATTAATATAATGTTAGAAGCTATTGATGATTTTTTAAAAAAGGAACACAATGGAAGAAAGGACATAGGCTATAACGTTCTTTCATACAGAAGTTTGACGAAGGCAAATCAAATTGTTATAATAAGGAGATTAAAAGAGTCTAAAAAGTCCCTTAGTCAGCAAATATTTATTTGCTAAGTAGGGAGAGATATGGTAGCGAAAAACAACAATGGTTTAAAATACAAACTTATTTGTAAAATCTTGTGACAGTCTTGGTTTCTCTCTTTATAGCGTGTCATTTGGCAGCCCTTCGTATGGCAATTGCTCACACATGGCAGCAACAATATACGCTTGTTTAAAGTAAAGTTGAGACTGCATCATTTCCTTAGCTACCTCTTCTGCTTTCTTTTCAGCAAAGATTACCGAAGATTCATCTTAAGATGGATGTTCCTAACTTAAATGGCTTCCTATTGAGCTCAAAAGGCCTGGAGTCACTGAGTGATCTGAATGCTGGTTGCCTAGTAGAAGGTACTTCCTGTAGCTCCAGGAGATGTCAACTTCCAGGAAAATAAGTCATGAATATCTTTTTGGTCAGAAAATGTGAGCTTGGGAGTTCTTCAGAGAATATAGATCTTTAGGGAATGTGAAATGCCTTTTCAACAGCCCTATGGAATATTTCATATTTTAAGTATCTGCCTCTAAGAAAACATAATGTATGATCTGATCCACATTGAAATATCTGTCAATATGTTCTTGTGAGTCTTTTATAAAAGTTTTGAGCATGTTTTTCTTAGTGGAAGAAACAAAGAGCTGTCATATCTGGGGTGAGGGGAAATCCTATTGAAAAGGATGATGAAAAATGATGATGAACAGTTATTTCCTCATAAAACACAAAGAAGCAATGGAGGGTAAAGTAAATTTAGAGAAACTTTGTAAAAGACCTAACTAAACCAAAGTATTTAAAGATGAAAATGTAGAGGGTGATAACAAAGAGAAGAAAACCAGAAAAGATCTGCAGAGACGTTTATATTTGCTGTTTGAAAATTACTTGAAAAAATTCTTTTTCCAAGTTTCATGACTGTAACATGGCGTCAAATACCTAAAAATACTGAAATCAAATCGTAACAGCTTCCTTTCTTCTTTATGGTCTCAAAACTGGAGAGGGGACGGAAAGGAAGGGGACCTCTCTCAATCACTAAAAGTGGCCTCACAGAATCCCTGCCACTTTCCTCAGCACATGGGCATTTAGGAGTAGAAAGATTGCTACACATACACATATTCATATATACTTATGTGTGTGTGTATATAAATTACATATATATATATATGAAATGGCAATATTACCACTTGTTTCTGTATCTCTGTAAATAACATTTTTAAGGTATAAACCTTTATCTTCAGGACACCATAACTTAGGAGAGCATAGAGTTGTAACAATCAGGTGAATAAACATCCAGCCACATGGAGCAAAAATACAGCCAGTAGAAGAGGAACATTTCTGGCAAACCTGTGAGTCAACCTCTGCCAGCAATGGCATGGTGCCAGTCAAAGTTGGGCAAGCTAGAGGTTACAAAGCGTGGGATAACTATTTTTTAAGGATGTTCTCCTCCTTGTAAAATGTTATTCAATCCTTCCTTTCTTTTCCTTCTCATACATGCTTTTACCACTACCACCCTGAATGCCTTTTTTTAAGGCCATCCATTAAATAAGAGAGAAGTGAAGGGAAAATAATTGCTATACTCATGGAAAGAGAAAGTATTTCAACCTATCCTACAACTGTGGTGTTGTCTAAATAAATCAGTGAAGAAGGAAAAGCAGGCTGATCTGGCTAGCTCACTATACATGATACAAAAAACTAAAACTGCTAAAATTACTTGAAAAAAAAAATTTAACTGGTGCAAAAGCCTCTCTAAAGAGAAATGTTATTTCTCTGATTTGCCAGAGGAAGAGCTAAAGGGAAATCCCACAAAGTTCTTACCCAGAAATTCCACTTCCAGTAATTCAGTCAGAGTTGAAAACAACTTCCAATTAAGCTTGTAAATAGATAGATGTGTTCATTATATTGAAACGGTTATTCATTCCAAAAACCACCATTGCTTTGTGTGCCTTACTGAAATCTAAGGCAACAACACACATTATCCACGTCCCTCACTAATTCATTCCTCAAACCCATTAAAAAAATCCCAATACTTATCCTAGTGGCCAAAAAAGAAGATATGTCGTAGAAGTCCAAAGGAAAGAGAAGCATTGGGAAGTGAGGTTAACAAAATTCAGGTATTTTAGCACAAATGAATTTTATCCCCTCAATCTGTATGGCAATTAGAAAGAGACAGTATTAGACTCTCATATATACAGGATAGGCTGGTTAGAAATAACATCAAACAACAAATCTACAAGTATTTATTAAATGCCTATGATGTGCCAGTCACTGTACAAGATGCTGGGAGTACAAAGACATAAATGAAAAAAAATGACAACACATACAGATAAATATGGATATAAAAAATAAATCTATGGCAATTTGTGGAGACAAGCTCTAACAGCTAGGGGGTGTAGTAGAGATCAGTAAAGACTAAAATATTGACTATCATGGGAGTCAATACTTTATTCAACACAAGGTTGCCCTTAAATTTTGACTCTACATTTTCCCTTCCAAATTTCCCTTTTGAATTCAGTAATTTGTAACTTCATAGCCATTATAAAAGGGAATCACAGAAGTTAAGACAGAATCAAGTACATGCTAGGGAGAGGTTTATAGTCCAGACTTACATAGAGAACACCTTTATCACTTACATACTAAAGTCAGGATTTAAGAACTAAAATGCTCCTTTTCATATAAATACTTGCTTTTTCCCCTGACTTAAAGCAACTTTAGTTACAAATAACTTCAAATGTTATGTAATCCACATATAGGCTCTATAAGTCTAAAGTTACTAGGTAGACATAAATTATGCTACAGGAAAACTATTTTTGAAACAATTTTTATCACGTTCAAAGGCTAAGAGAATTGGAAGGCAACTTGGAGGTCGTCTAGTTCGAATTCTTATTTAATACTGAAAGACCCCTATAATATAAGCTGACAAAAAGTCATCTAACTTCAACTTGAACACTTAAAAGTAAGAGGAACTCCACTACTTCAAAAGACAGACCTTTTCACTGCAGGACAATTTTTTTTATTTTGAAGTTCTTTCTTCTATTAAATACTTCCATAGAGTAAATAAAAACGTGGTACCTTGTAAAATTCCTCCTATAGGTGTTTTTTCCCACTAAAGTTGATTCTGGAACCATGTAAGGGCAGTTAAAAAAACTGTTGAAGAGAGGTGATTGAATCTCCCCTAAATCTTCTCTTTTCCAATCTAACTTTTTGTTCAAAAATGTATTAAATATTTATTATATGTAGTTATATGCAATATATCTACCAATATATATGTAGTTACATTAATTAGTTAAGCTGTCAGTAAACAAGACCAATATGGGGTACTGTTGCTCACTTTCCGGAAAAAACACATTACACCCAATAACCACCTAGGTACAAAAAATTAACAAAAGGAGGCAATATTGAGTTTTATGCTATTTGAAAATAGTTTATATGGCTCAGCAAGACCCAAAATTGACTTTGCTAAAGCTCGCATTTGAAAGGAAGGAAACAACCTAGTCCATTCTGTGCCTTTCCTATGGCATGAGCTTATAAGTACATAAACAAATATGATATTAAGGTATATATATATATGTATGTATATATATATATACATACACACAAGGGACCAATATATTCCAAGCAGCTTCCAGGTCTACCATACAAGATAAACAAATGAGTTCAAAACAACATTTCCTATTTGCTGCTACATGATTCTAGAAATATTGCATTTGCAAGTATAGCAATATTTTCTTCTAAAAGAAAGAAAGCAGAAAGAAGAAAGGAGAAATTTGGCACAACACTGGAAAGAAAGATGGGGGGAGGGGGCCCAAGGGAAAAGGGAAATTAAAAACCCACTTACAAGGTATGTCATTGCTTCCACCAAAATTTTCTGAAACTGTTAAAAATTAAATAGCACAGAACCATCATTAGAAAGGCATAACCCCCCAAATTAAAGAATACTACCTGATGAACTGGGAGCAAAAGGGGGCAGGGGAAGCCCAGTGTACCCGCATGACCACTCTAGGAATGGGTGATCTATTCTTATGCATTTTCTGGTTTTCTTTGAAAAATTCTGTCTTTTCAGTGTTATATGTGGTTTAAAAAACAAAAACAAAAACAAAAACAAGTAGGAAACAACTCCTCTTCCATTATGGCATGGCAGTAACCTTGAAACCAAAGCTGGGAAAGCACAAGATCTGGTCAATCTGAAGAAGCTAGAAAGATTTTGAGTGTAGGCCCTTGGGTGGAACCTGTATTCCTTCATCCAAGCACTAGACTAAGTTTGGAGACACACAACCAGAATTTTGGCACGGTCATGGATCATCTCAAGACATAACGCAGTAGTTCGCTATGGACTCTTATCAATTAAATTAAAGATCTCTGAGTTATCAAAGTTGATGGTGCATCACACAAGTAACTCAAGGGCTGACAAAAAGATCCTATTAGGACCACAGATCATAAGTTACATTTCAGATATATCATAAATCAAAGAAAACTCAATAATTTTGTCTAATTAACCTAAATCCCAGAGCTTTTTTGATTTAAGGAAAACATAACCATTTTTATGTATCAAGAAAAGAGCATCAACCTTGTAACATGGATCCACTTTTATTTCTAGCATGCTAACTGTCCTGCTGAAGGTGAGTAAAATATACCACCAAATTTCATATAAAGGGTTGGCCCACAAAGTTAATGTGTTCTAAATTGCAGCATGGGACTTCTTCAGATGGAAGTAAAACTATTAAGGAATTTAAAGAAGAATTCCCCCAACCTTTAAATTTGCAATACATTTTGTATGGAAAAAAATGTTTCTCTTGACAAAAATGAATAGATTTACAACGATTTAACAGATTTCATACTAAATTTTAAAAAATTAAATTTAAAATTAGATTTTATCTAAACCACAGTTTTTTAAAAAAACAACCTTACTTTCACTTAGAATCAACCTTGTATATTGGTTCTAAGGCAGAAGAGTGGTAAGGACTAAGCAATGGGAGTTAAGTGACTTGCACAGGGTCACCAAGGTAGGAATTGTCTGAGGCTAGATTTTAAAACATATTTTTCAAGTAAAAGTAAGGACAGTTCTAAGATGAATCAATGAACAAGTATTTTTTATGCATCTGCTTATGTGTCAGGCACTCTACTTCACACATAGAAAGCAACAATTAAAAGGAAATGGTCCTTCACCTCATTTCTTAGAGGCAGGCAGCATGTATATTAAAATATATATACAACGTATGTGTATGTAATATAATTATCAGAAACAGTGACACTAGAGTTGAGCTTTTACAGAATCTAGTAAAGAGGCAGACTAGGTAAGCAGGGTATGAATTCTAGGCATGAGGAGCAAAAAATCTGGGGGGAAATATGGAAAAGAGAGTCAGAATAACTAGAATTTTCTATATGAGGGGCAAAAAAAAATATCAGTTTGGCTGGATAGGGGAGTGCATGATAAGGAATAATTTAGAAGACCTGAAAGAAGGGTTTTAATTAGTGAAGTAGGCAGGTGGGGTTTTGCTAACTAGCTAATTTAGTGACTTTGTCCAAGTCACTAAATCTATGCTCCATTTGTCATCTCTCCCTTAATTTCTCTGAGCCTCACTGGTGAAATGAGGGGCTGGACCAAGGGAGTATTGGAATATTCCAACTTTAGGTTCTAGGTTCTTTGCTGCTTCAGAGTAAAGCTGGCAAAGCTAGGTATCTGTTGTGAGGTCATCAGAAGTGTAAAATGTTTTTACCACCCAAGCAGAGAAGGAGAATGGAAGAGAAGAAAGGGTGAATGAAGAATGAGTAATTTTATTTATCTTGCAATTATCTTCCTCAATGTTGTGAGTGAGTTTATGTTCTGGCTTTGGTTCTAAAGCATTTACTTGCATTGACATGAACAGATAAAAATACGAATAATTAATCCTGCCTATTGCAAATGCTTAAATGGACAGGGTGGAAAAAATCTTTTTCACACACTAAAAAAAAAATTATACAGAGTTATTTTAAATTCAGAACTGTTTGTATATTCCTTATAAGTTTATAAAACTCACACTGTCCCTCCATGACTAACTTAAGTGGAATTGGGAGAGTATTCTATATTTATAACTTGTCTGGTTGCTCATGCTTATGGCCCGATTTCCACTCTCTGTTACTGTACACAGAGCTATGTGAGGTATTGTGGGTTCCCAAACTTCACTGATTTCCTAACAAGGCAGGCCTGTGTCCCGGAGGAACAAACTGGGGGCTGTTTAGTCCAAGTGGAGGCCAAATTCAGAGGGAGAGGCCCCAAGCTTTGTGGTTTTGGCAGCACCTCTTAAAACTGGTGTTAGGGACCATTTCTGGGCAATTACATGCCTAACTGGTGGTGTTGGACTGTGTATCAATGCTACTGATACATCGTCTACTGTACATACCCATTAAAAGCCCAATGTTATACAGCTGTTGCTACACACTTCACGTTTTCATATTTATTTTAGAAGTTGCTAGTCCAAGAGGTGCAATGCTTCAATTAACCAGTTTTTCTGGTGAATGAATTTAAAAACAACAATATACACACTAACATACCACTCTCTGACAACTGTCATTTACATAAAAAGTAATTTAAATACCTAACCAAACATAGCCACTCACAGAGGGGGAAATTATTAGCTCTTTTTAGGATGGAGAGAAAAGGGTTTTAGCTACAATTTCTTTCAACAACAAAATCAATGTCTTTTAAACCACTGAGACTGAGAACAAGAAACTAGATTGCTGAGGATGGCTTCTGTTTATTAACATCTGTCTGTTGTAGGCGGCTTTTCCTGGTCCTTTCTACCTTTTTTCCTACCCTTAACTGTTAATGCCTTCTCCCTAAAGCTATCTCCCATTTAATCTGTATGTATTTGGCTTATTTACAAGTTAACTTTTCTCATTAAAATGTAAACTCCTTAAAGGAAAGAATTGTTTTTTACCTTTCTTTTACCACAGAGGTGGCACAAGGTAAGTGATTAATAAATGCTTTTTAATTGACTGTTATCTATAAGTGTTAATATGCTCATATGTTCACCTAATACTCTAAAGTATTCAGATTTATTTTAATCACCAATGATAGAATTTACAAGTTTGCCTTCAAGCTCCCTTACTTTGGGACTTCATTTATTCCAGTGGTTCCCAAACTTTTTTGGCCTACCGCCCCCTTTCCAGAAAAAAATATTACTTAGCCCCCTGGAAATTAATTTTTAAAAATTTTAATAGCAATTAATAGGCCATCACTGCTCCCCTGGATCGCTGCAGCACCCACCAGGGGGCGGTAGCGCCCACTTTGGTAATCACTGATTTATTCCAACATTGGTCACTACTCAAAATATTATTATAATTACTTTTTTCCACAATTAGTTAATGACTCATAAATATGATTCTTATTCTATAAGAAAGAAGTACTTAAAGAAAACAGTTAAGGTTTTAGAGGGATTTGTCTTATACTCTGGGGATGAAGAAATACCAGGAATAAAAGTCTGTAACAATTTTACAATTCTGTGATGGAAATCTATCCTAAAGTCAGCTTGATATCCCCAGCCTTCTTTCCAAATCCAATACTAAATAACAAACATCTATTTAAATAAAAAGGCACCTGTAAATTATCCTTTGAAAAAATGTACTTTAATGGTCTACTAGAGCAAGAGTTAGTGTAATATGATGGGAAAGGAGCCAGATTCCAGGCCAGGAAAACCCAAGTTCAAGCCTGACCTTTGACATAGAATAGTTGTATGACCCTGGGGAAACTCACTTAACCTCTCCAGTGCCCCAGGCAAACTCCAAAACTCTAGGCTGAATACAGGTACTGATCTGCATAGTTTCCACATCTCTATATAGACAACTAAGATATATACAGAATAAAGATGTTGAAAAATAGAACAACAGGAAGCCCACAAGTGGGATGAAGTCCAATTATAATCAAGTTCCAATCATTTTATCTGTGAGTCAACATGTTTGACATACCATGAGAATGTGTTTTAAGGAGAGGTCTAGAGAATAGAAAATTCAGTTCAAAGCTTTGGGCTTTCAAAACAGTCATTTTGACCAATGACAAAGAACATTCTAAAAACATGATATTGGTCCAGGCGATGCAAAAAAAAACAAATGACCTTTTTTTCTGAGTCAATTTAAGTTTTTCCTACAGAAATCTCAACCCCAAATCCTAGACTTAACTATATTAAAAACAAGGACGTGGAAATGATAAACAATCCCTTTTACCCCATTAAAGGAGATCTGCAGCAGCTTCCTTGAAATATTGTTTTAAGACCAAAACAACTGTTGTCCTTCAAGTCCATGGGAACATCCTCATCTCCTAGGGAGGCCTTTAAAACAGAGTGCGTCAGGAAGGTACAATATTACAAACTGATATAAAGTACCTCTTTTGATTTGTTTACATTTTACTCTTTCAGAGAACAAGAACAGGCAAGTGCCAAAAAAAAAGGCAAATAGTTAAGAGTGACCTAAAATAAAGGGTAAAGGGTTGAAGTAAGCATTTGTTAATTGTTAATTGTTAATTGCAATTCACAGACTTTCTACAAAGCTTGATAAATTCAACTTTCTACATGAAAACCAATAAATTCATTTCTTATTCCGTCTCTCTTTTTCATCCCTGAATCAGGGATGTTTTTCCAGTGACCGAGCAGGAGAGTCCACAGTGTCCCATTCTTTTCATCCAGTCTATGTTTCATTGTTTGGTTATCTTCTCTGAGATAAATGCTCAGAGAAAAGAGTAAAAGTTACTTCATTCTTGCTAACAGAGAAATTCTGCTTTCTGTTGCTTCATATGTCACATTGAAAACAATACTAGCACTTAAAGGAAAATTGTCCTTATTTCGTTTTTCTAACCCAAATGAGAAAAAAAAATCTGAGGTCCAAAATTATTTAGAGGCAAGGGGGAAACGTTTGTGAACCTATCTCTCAGCTTCTTCCTACAAACACCCCACCATTCCAAAACACTGAAACTTCATAAAATGGGCTGAGCAAGGTATAGCCTCATAATCTTAGGGCTCCCTAAAAAAATGAGCTCAGTAATACTCAAAATCTCTCGCTCATAAGGTATTTGAGATACCAAAATCTTTGAATTCTATAACGTATTTACAAAAATGATTCTGTATGGCCATATTTAATATGCTGAATTTCTAAATTCACTATTCTACACATTTATTCATTTTCTTTCATGCTAACTGTGAACTTTCAACAGAGAGACACTGAAAAGGTTAGCCTTGCAAGATCCAACATCACCACAGGTATATGTTGTAACAAAACACAGGATTAGGTAATTGCTTCTTATATCATTCCTATCATAACAGGTTTCTATACAAACTCTCCTTGCCCTGGAAATTACAAAACTTACAGGAAATCTTTAACCACCTACATAGATGAACTACTGCCAGGAAAAGTGAGCTGTAAACATTTTAATTTTAAATTGTATTAACTAAGGTGTTTATAACAGCATCCCACTTCAATTGTCTCAAAATCACACATACGTTTATTGTATTTGGGGAGAAGGGTTAGGGTAATATCTTTACCCTCCTCTTCCTTAGGCAAAAAAATAGTTTTGATTCTTTAATGAGCCAAAGCTACCTGTAAATGAATGCAAATCATACGTAGCAAAACACATGAAATCATATTTATATGCATGGCTTATCTGTCCTTTAGTTCCTTCAGAGAATACCAAGAGATGAAGAACATAAATCTATTTAACCTCTCCCACAAAAAGTGCAAAACTTTATAAAGCTTTAACTTTGTTTCAAAAAATTTTATGCAGGTTTTTCTGAAGAAACTGGATGCTAAAGATAACAGAATAGTTCTTTTGTACAGGATGGAAAATAAGGTATATAAACTATGAACCTACCATATTTTATAAACCTTTGTAACCAGGAAACAAAATCACTGGACTTTAAAACAAAATCAAATCTCCAAGAGATTTAAAATTCTCAGCAGTCTCACCCATTCTTCTTGGTGCCAATTTTGCATTTAGCACATACGCCACTGTGTGCCCACCCTGGAATATACTCAGTGAAGATGAACATAAGGATACATTGTAACATTCCTTTTTATACAAAAATGAGCAAAATAATATTAAAGAGCAAATACAAAGTATTAAAGCAACCATTTAAAACCAACCCACACTCCAAATATTTGCCAGGCTAGCAACATTTTTAGGGACCATAAGTATGTAGGAGCTTGTTCTTTGAATAAGGTTGAATTAACTAATAGGGAATTTGTCACTGTTTAGAATTTCCAAATGTTGTGGGACTATACCCAGTTCTAGAGAGACAGATTATAGTAGTAGAAAGAATAATGAACTTGGAGTTACAACATCTGAAATTTTGGTCCTAGCTCTGCTATAATCTCTATGATCTTGGTCAAGTCATAATTTTAGTTCAATTCAACAAATACCTAGCCCGTGTTCCCTGCCTTCTTTGGAGCTTGCAGACTAATAGTGAATACAATATGTATGATACATGCAAAAATAAGATAGGAAACAGAAGCAGCTGTGGGACAGTAGGAGTGCTGGATCTGGAGACAAAGAATCTAGATTTAAATCTTAGCTTTAGCAATTAGTTATGTGTGTGACTTTGGCCAAGACACAGACCTTCCAGGTGTCAGTTTCCTCTCACATTAAAGGTTACCCCAAATGAGCACCAAGGTCCTCCCTAGTTATGAATCTATAATCCTCTGGGAGCCAGGATAAGAGCTGAGAAATTATAACAGGGAAAAGGTAGAGTTAGGGGAAAGGGAAAATTTAGGGAAGGCATTTTTGGAGAAAGTGGCATCTGAATTAGATCTTAGAATAAGAGAGAGCCTTTAACAGAAGAAAAACAAGAGCTAAAGCATATTCTATTTCAAGCAAACAAGTTGAATGGAGTCACTGGGATGGGGTAGAGCCTTTTGCTGGAGCATAATCATTTAGGGGACAATGAGTCCAGATTGTACCAGATTTTAGTTAAACTGTGGTAAGCATTAAATGTCAAGATTCAGAGTTTTAAGTTTTATTTGGTAGGCAATGGGGACCCACTAAAAGTCTCCATAATAGAAAGGAATCATGGAGGTACATAATGAAGATTACTTGGACAACAGTGTGAAAAGACCAGAAAGTCTAGATTCTAGAAAAAGGATAGCCAATAAGGAGACTATTATAATAGTCTAATAAAAAACCAAAAAACAAAAATTTGATTCAGGGTAGCTATTATATGAAACAAGAGGAGAGACTCTTTATAAGTGATATTACAGAACTAAAAATTTTAAGACATGTCAACTTATTGTGTATGTAGGGTAAGGGAAAGCTGAATTGAAGATGACTAAAGTTATGAGTTTGGGTCACTTAGAGAATGGTAGTATTATATAGCTTTGCCATGATCGGAGAAGTTATGTAGAGAGAAAGTTTTGGGTATATGATAATCAGTTCAAAGTTTTGGATATATTGTGCCATCAAGCTGGAGAGATTCAACAGAGTTAAAACAGGATTGGGGCTCTGAAGATAAGTTGTTGGTGGAGGCAGATTTTAGGTTTTCTTTCTAATATTTTTTACAAGATACATATAATTTCACAAAAAATTCATAAACTGCCATCTTCTTATAAATGTAGCCTATATTTAAACTATATGGCAGTTCATTTGAAAAATAAAGAAAAAGCCTATTGCTTTGAAAGAATTGTTTTACTAAATGGTCTTCTGAGATATGTCCATAATTGTTTAATGTCATCACCTCCTTTCTCTATTACATTAGCAGTTCTGGATAGCATGACCATCTTTTTATAGGTAAAAGAAACTATAATCCATATATAGGTTTTCCTCATATTAAAAAGATATAATAATGATAATTGAACAAAACTCCATTGTGATAAGGGGCTACTAGTGTCTGCCTCCTCCTGTTCCCTTCACAAATGGGGGAGGGAAGAGGAGATTAAAAACAACTCTAAGAACAACTTCACTGTTTAACAATTCATGAATTAACAAAGTATAGTACTGCTATTTTTAACATGCAAAACAATTTTTAAAAACTTTATCAGAAATCAAATAATTTTTAAGATGAAGCATGACCACTCCCCACAAACCCCAAAATTTATGATACCAAAATTATAATAAAATATAATACAAAGCTGAATGGATGGTGTTTCTTGCTGATGCTAGTAATTTAAGCTAAAAAGTAGCCAAAAAGATCATCAGTCTTGAATCTCATACTTAATAGCTGACCTTGGGCAAGTTCCTTATCCTCTCTGAGTCTCAGTTTCTTCATCTATAAAATAGTCAACAAAAGAGCATATCTTTCTGGGTTGTAACACAAAATGTTTTATATACATCCTCTTTTGATTGCCATTACAATCTTGGAAGGTATGTTCTCTTACTGACAATTTTAAAGGTGAAGAAATTGAGGCTCAGAGAGGCTAAGAGATTTGTCAGCTATTAAATATGAGAGTCAAGACTGATGATCTTTTTAGCTCTAAGACCCATGATTTTACCTACAAATATAAACTATTTTACTTTAAGAATGTAATAGCTAAATAAAAAAATAAAAATGTTTAAAAAGAGAATGTACCCATTTGTGTTTACCATAATCACTATGTGAAGGGTCAAGAATGCTTCATTTTTCCAAAATTAAAATTGGTCAAAGATAACTTAAGAATCTAAGAGTGTATTCTGATAGAATGAGTTGGCATTAACTAGGAGTCTTGACTTATTGAAATTCTCATCAAATACATCCATATGGACCAATGGAATACTTCAGAGCCATCTTGGTTAATAATTGGGAAATAATTTTATCCTTATAAAGCAACTATAGATTTACAGAATAAAAAGGAGAAAAAATGAAGAAGGGATATAGTTGACTATGAACTGCAAATACCCTGAAAACAGAAAAACTACATATGATCCATCATTCCATTCCTGTCTCTCTCCCTCAAGTACTGATAAAAAATAAAATAAAAATCATGAGATAGTAGGAAACTGCAGCTCTAAAGAGATAATTCTCCTGCATTCCTATTCCTGAGCAGTGGGCTCTGAAGGTCTGTGAAACCACATGATACACTTGTTTATGAGTGTAGAGTGAAGTCACATGTCATATCTCCTCCTCCACATACTTACACAGGCTAGCAACCGAGATAGATATGACTGAATTGCTTAGACAAATGGAAATATTGATGTTGTTAAAGCAATAATTTTTTGAGAAAAGTTCAAAATTCTGAGTTCCCATTGTACATCCATATTGCAATTTTTAAAATAATTCAATTGTATAGCTTTATGATAACATCAGGCTTAGTATGTAGTAATAACGAGTTTAGAAAAAAATATACCTAATTCATTCTTGGTTTTGTAGTCTTTTATGAAAATATCTTATAAAGAAAGGGGTGCTTTAACATAGAAGATAATCAACTTTTCCTTTAAAAGCCATATGCATCACCAACACTAGCCTAGTCGGAATTTACTTAAATTCTATCCTCAATATTCAATTGAGCTTAGTGTACACACATACACACACACACACACACACACACACACACACACACACACAATATAAGCATTTACTATTTTGGAAGGAAGGAAGGAAGGAAGAAGGAAGGAAGGAAGGAAGGAAGGAAGGAAGGAAGGAAGGAAGGAAGGAAGGAAGGAAGGAAGACTAATCTCAAATTATTTTATACTTGATCAATCAAATCTCTTTACATATTAATAACTAAAGTTAATAGCATAGGAAATGTACCTATTTTAGAATATAGTCATATTTAAGCTCCTAAATTCTAATATGTCAGAAGTAGTCATCTGAATGAAGAAAAAAGAGGGTACCAAAGTAAGATAGTAGTGTAGCAAAGTAGCTATTTTGTGATCTCATTTTTGTGCTATAAAATCAGGGATAAAGACAACATGCAAGATTTTAAAGAAAACAGCCACTAGTAGTTCCATTACACAAATACAAAAGATGTTGCTGGATTTTTTTTTTAGCTCAGGAACATAAAAAGCTTAATTTATTACAAGAATAAGTAGTCCAACAAGTACATTAAATATGTTAGAAGAATCATGCTAATATATAGATATATTCTTCAAATTTCTTCATTTCAACTGCTGCATTTTGGTAACTATTACAAATGTTCAGCTCAATGAAATTCAGAATTATATATTTTCTTCACGTAATACTGATTCCAGTCTACTTAGACATAAAAAAACTACATTGTTTCCAATATCTGTATTAATCTATACTGTAAGGGACAATCTCCTAAGCTTTCCTATTCAATTATAGTTTCAAAAGTTCAGAGATAAAAACTACATTCTATGAATACAATTACTCTTGTTGGACTTAAACCTTTCTAATCCCTTCAAAACATACAATACTCTAATTCGGAATTCTATTCTTCTCTAACACATGATTTTGAACTCCTGATAGTCCTAAAATGCAAGTAGAAATTTATTTGCAGTGAGAATCAAAACTAAATTGAACCACTGGTACCAAAGAAATCAAACTCCCTTGTTCATTTTTTTTTTAAATTTCCTCTCTCCAAGTCGCAACCCACTTCACTCCTAAGCAAAAAAGTCAACGGTTCTCCAAATTTTAAATGCACTATTATATCAAGTGCAAACCTTTCTAGAACTGCTGACATTTCTACTGTTCTAGTTCTAAACAGTCCAGAAAAAATTAAATTCCCACTGGTAATAAAATAATTAAAAACATATTAGATCCCCACAATTGCCTATGTAGACCAAGAACCTGAGTTCAGAATTCACATCATTTATTTAACATCTTTGTGAACTTAATTAAAGCACATCCTTTAACTTCTCTGGCCTTCAGGGCCATCAGTGGTAAAATAAAGTGACTGGTTAACATAATCTCAAAGATCTCCTGATCTGAAAACTTTAATATTCTGATAAAACATGATATGAACACTTTCTAAAAAAATGAAAAGACCACAAATTTTTATTATTCCTGTAAGACAGACAAAAGCGATACAGAAAACTTCATTACTTTAAATAAAGAGTCAGCGAAAAAAGAGTTGGGATGAGATGTTTATTTGAAAAAAGTTTGCCAATTTCTTATCTTATTACTGACCACCGGGGTCTTAAAGCTTTCCAGTCAACCCTTAAAAATTCAGTTTTTACAAAATAAATACCAAACCACCCAAATGAGAGAAATTTTCTGACATTAAAAGGTTGTATATTTGTAAAAAGTTAATCTTACAAAGAGATTCGGTGAAGTATAGAGTACCAGTTACTTGAAGTAGAGTAAGGTAAACCTGGGTTCAAATCTTGCTTTAGACACAACACTTGTGTGACCCTGAGCAAGTGTAAAATGAGAGGGTTAGACTTATCTCCTTTTCTAAGAGCCCTTTCAGTTCTAAATCAAAGATCCCATGATATCACAGGACAATCAATGGAATGTTGTATAGGGGTGGGGAGGGAGCGAGAGAGAGAGAGAGAGAGAGAGAGAGAGAGAGAGAGAGAGAGAGAGAGAGAGAGAGAGAGAGAGCTGAGGAAAGAAAAAAAAGGCAAGACTTGGCACAGCTCAGTCAAATCAGCTTCTTTTGTCTGCTTTCTCGGCTTGAGCTTGAGGAAAGAAACCGTCCTGGGGCACAGAAAAACCCAGAACTTTTTGGTTTTCAAACTTAGAAGGCTTTTTAAGTCTGTTGGGCAATTTAAAAAGTGGTGGTACATACAATTCCGGTCAGTCACCAGTATTAAGGAAAATAAGAGGCTTTTCAAATGAAGCTTCCACAATGTCCACACATTTGGGAAATGTTGCATTTGGTTTTTGCAGGTATGATAACATGGTAAGGGAGACAGNAGAGAGAGAGAGAGAGAGAGAGAGAGAGAGAGAGAGAGAGAGAGAGAGAGAGAGAGAGAGAGAGAGAGAGAGAGAGAGAGAGAGAGAGGGGTTGCAAATAGAATGCAAGATCCCTGTTTTGTTTCGCATCTCTGGAACCCAACACACTTTCTGGTATATAGTAAATCCTTAGCATGTGCTTTTGGGATTTAAGTAAATCACCTGCCTCCAATGTGGTATGAAGATTCAGTAAAAATGGTTCTATGGCTAGTTAACTAACTAGAGGTAAGAAAAATACATAGACAAAGAAAACTGTTGATTGTATTCCATCATGTCTCCCCTAAAAGTTGAATTTGATACTACTGAGAATCAAAATGTATTTATAACAACTGTTATTTATCGTCTCTGTTTTAATGAGTCTTCTTAGATATATTGATAAGTATTTTTTTAGGTTTTGAAGTATATTCTGTTCTGCCATCTGCTACAGTTAATATATATCATTTCTCCCCTCAAGTCATGTAAAAAAACATACAAGTTTTAAAAAATATTTTCCTAAATGCTGTAACAGTTGCTAATACCCCAAACATTATAGATTTTTGATCTACTATTAGAAGGTCCAGAAAGCAATAAAAGACACATGTGACCCTTAGCTACGACATTTGAAGTCCAAGGATCCATGTTCAAATCCCAGAATTGTTGTCTGACACCTTTGAGAAATTTTAATCCTTTGTTCTCTCACATGAGAATCCCTTCATTCTTTCATATGTAAAATAAGGGTATTGGGCTAGCTCATTACTTTTCAAACTTTTTGGTCTCAAAGTTAAGGGTTTAAAATTAAAAAAAAATATTGCATATATATTATAGGGAATATGTCTTTTTTGCTCACAAATTAGACCTCACCTATGAGACAATACACCGAAGTACAAGGGTTTAAAAAAAGAAAGAAAATATAGCTTCAGACAAATATGTATTTGGAAAGGAGAGGTACATTTTAATAGGCAAATAATGTCTTAGTGTATATTATGACGAAAATAATTTGGACTTCACAGATCCCCATGGGGCCAATATCTATATTTTGAAAACCTCTGGGGCCAGATGATTAAAAAAAATCTTTTTTAACCCTAACCTTCTGTCTTTGAATCAATACTACATGTACTATGCATTGGTTCTAAGGCGAAACAACAGCAAGGGCTAGGCAATGGGGGTTAAGTGACTAGCCCAGGGTCACATAGCTAGGAAGAGTCTGAGGTCTAATTTGAATCCAGGACCTCCTCTCTCCAGGCCTGCCTTTCCAGTGAGCCATCTAGCTTCTCACAGGCTAGATGATTTTTAAGGTCATTTGATGATCTTATCAACTTTCTCCTATATGAATCATTTGTATTATATAGACCAGGCCACTTGATTACTGGAGCTTATCATTGGCATTTCTGCTAATGTCCCCCTGTTGCCTCTCTGTCCCCCTCCATGCTGCCTTTCTAAATTCTGGCCATTCTTCAAGTTCTATCTTCCATGCAATCTTCCCAGATTACTCCAAAGCACAGTGATCTCTTGCTCCTCAGAAAACATAATGTTGTACTGCTCATCTGGCACTTAATCATGTATTATGTTTTGTTCTATTGTTCTTTAACTATTATACTATTTTCAACTCTGCCTCTCCAAGTAGGGTTTTGGTCCAGGCTCTTGAGGATATTATGTATTATACTTCTTTGTAGTGCCCCAAGGCAGGAACTGACATTTAGTAAATATTTTTGAATGAACAAAAAAAAAAGTTTTCCCTGATATGTGATTTTGAAAGGTCTCATGCTTTTTGAATTGTGATTCTCTCTGAAGATAAGGCTTTTGATAGGCTCAATTATCCCAAATATCACCCAATCCATCCAGGATCTCTTAAAAAGCTTTGTGCCATGAATAACTCAACTAAAGTGGCTGAAAGACCACACGAGTTATAGATGGCATGAGAGCAGTTTGCCAAGTGGAAGGAAAGCTTTGGTCTCTTTTGCATATAAGAGAAAAGCCCCACTAGCCTAGAAAGATGAGCAGCTCAGGAGGATCATCAGAGAAACAAGATGGAGTAGGAAAATAGGGGAAGGGGAAATGAGCAGAGGAAAGAAAGACTAAGAGCAAAGAGGCAGTGGGGCATGGGGCAGGGGACAGAGTGTAGGACCTGGCATCTGAAAGACCTCAGTTCAAATTCAGCCATAGATTTGTACTAATTGCATGACTCTGGGCAAGTCATCTAACTACTGTTTGCCTTAGTCTACTCATCTGTAAAATGGGTATCATAACGGCAACTACCTTTTAGTTACCTATACTGTAAATAGGTAATTGCTAAGTTAAAGAACAATGGTACAAAATATAGCACGTGATTAAGTGCCAGATGAGTGGTACAGATATTATATGTTGCAACAGGGTTGTAGCAAGGATAAGAAAATACTTGTAAAGTACAATAATAATAATAATAATAATTATTGTTATTATTATTATTATTATTAATGTCCAGTCATGATTAGAAGCAGACATTGAGATGATAAGCAACCAATAAATCAATCAATTAACAAGCATTCATTATGTGCTAACTATGTGCTTGGCATTGTGCTAAGCCCCCAAAACACAAAAGAAAAAAGTCCTCAGAGTTGACATTCTAATGAAGAGACAGTTGGTATCTATATAGGTACATACAAGACACTTAAAATCAAAATAACCTGAGAGGGAAGGCACTAGTATCTGGGAATGTGTGATCAGCAGAGGGTGGAGGGTGGGTAAGTAGGTGGTGAGGGTAGGTAGGTAGAATGGGTACCAATCAGGGAAAGTTTCCTGGAGTTTGTACCTCAGCTGAATCTTGAATCCTGAAGGAAGTCAGAGATTTTAAAGGCTGAAGATAAAGGGGAAGGCATTCTGGGAGGTATGGAGAAGAGCCACTGAAAATGTACAAATGCATGCTGTGTAGAGGGATGAAAATGAGGAACAAGAAGGCCAGCATGACTTTGACCACAGAGTGTAGAGGAGTAATGTGCAAAAAGGCTGGGAAAGGACAAAGACAAACTATGGAGAGCTTTAATGCAACAGGTGTTTTTATTGGATCCTAGAGGAAATAGGGAAGCACTAGAGTTTATTCAATAGGGAGAAAAGGTGGCTATGATCAAACTGTGCTTCAGGAAAATCACTCTGTGGCAGTTGTGAAGGATGAAGTGAAGAAGGAAGAGACTTCAGGAAAGGAGATGAATTTGCAAGTTATTGTAATAAAAAAGGCAAAAGGTAATGAGAGGCCTGGGGACAAGTCTCTTATTAGCTATGTGATCAGAGAAAATAGGTTTAAAAAGGTGACAATAAATAAACTATTCTTTTAGACCCATATCCTACACATTCAATAGTTCCTGAGATTATCACTGTATCAAATCACATGCACGCCAACTGCAGGACACATCCATAAAGGAAGGAGGAACAAACAGGCCAACCAAATCCTACACACTTTAACAATCTAGGAGGTAGCCTGATATAACAACTTTCACAATGATAACCCTGAATCTTGAAGAGTTTAAGTTATGTTCACTGGGCCCTTAGGGAGGGAGGGAAAGGAAAGGGAACACGCATTTAAATATCACCTACTACGTGCCAAGCGCCATTTGATCTCACAATAACTCTGCAAGGCAAGTGTTATTATCCTCATTTTACTGTTGAGAGAACTGAAGCAGAATTAAGGTGGCTTGCCCAGGGTAGTAGCTAGTGGTAGCTAACATTTATATGGTGCATACTATGTGTTGAGCACTATGCCAAACACTTCACAATTTTTTCATTTGATCCTCACAGCAATCCTGTGCAAGGTAGGTGCAATTATTAGCCCCATTTTACTGATAAGAAAGCTGGGACAAACAACATTTAAGTGACTTTCCTAGGGTCATCTAGCTATTAAGTGCCTGAGGCTGGATATGAACTCAGGTCTTTCTGACTCCAGCCTCAGAGTTCAATCCATTTCAACAGCTACATACCTCTCTGTCCTAATACATTATAAAACTTAAAACATTTTAGAAAGATTATGGAAAGCGTAAAAATAGTACTTTCCTCCCAGGGTTGCTGTGAAGATCAAATGAGATAATATTTGTAAAGAGCCCTTAGTATGGAGGCAGGAGCTTAGTAGGAACTTTACAAATGCTAGCTATTATTTTTATTAATTATTATTATTAAACAAACCCTTTACTAGTATCAGGGATCATAGGAAGGGACCTGAAAGGCCATTTAATCAACCCTCTTCATTTTAAAGATAAGAAAACTAATACCATTGATGGCACTGACAAATAAAAAGGTTATACTTCAGTTTTCTGGGAAATCCACTTATGTTTATATGAGGCAGGCTGTGGAACATGCCATTCTCTTAATTATCAGGAAGCTAATATAATAAGCAAAAGGGTGAGGATACACATCAGAGCCGATTTTTTTCTCTAAAAACACAGATTTAGTTTGATCATGAGTTTAAATGGCTTAATACAATTTAGAATTTTTTTGATTCACTTTAAAGGCAACTTTTTTGGGAACAAATATATTCTATCCTGCCTTTTTGTTGCTCCATTTCCCTCTCTGTGAACATTGCTACATTTATGTTATTTAGAGACCTTGTGAAGTTCTTTAAATAGAAATATTTTCAACTGCCCATATACTTTGGTATGGTTGTCTCTGAAGGCAAGGAGATGGCCTAGATAATCTTTTAAGGCCCCTTCCAGGCAATGATGTTATGACTGATTCTTATCTCCATCTTTCTTACCTAAGAAAAACTCCCATATGGAGAAACCAGAGTTCGTATGTTGATATTCTGCCTTCAGGATAGAGTCCTACTGAATTCAAGCAATTATAGGAATAGAACACATTTGCTCTGACCCATCCTGGTCATTTTCAATCAAGTTAGCCACATCCCCCTGCCTCTTCCAATGCTATTAAATGTAAACAATTTCATCACTGCAATCTCTAAAAGGAGGGTGTTCTTTGAGTACATTTGTTTCTTCTCAGGATGTTGATGCTGTTGATGGGTATACATTTAGCATGAGAAGATCTTTGCTGCTACAGAGTAATGATTTCTTCTTCTCTATAAAGAAATCTTTTCCCTAAAAACAACACACACCCTGTTCTCTGTTGACTTTCCTAAAGTTGTGTACAATAAGATTTCTTAAGTACTTGCCCTCTAAAGGTACAAACCACACCTACACCTACACCTACACCTACACCTACACCTATACCTACACACACACACACACACACACACACACACACACACACACACACACACATATCCATGTACACATTGTTTCCTTTCCCTTAAGTAAAGCCATGAATGATTTCCACAAATTATATGATTGTAGTTATGAAACTGTTTCAGAAGGGAATCATTCTACATTTTGGGGGTAGAAAGAGATTTATGAATGGGGTTCAAAACTGAAACGAAAGTAACAAAGACTTGATGCAGAGGGGATCAAAGGAAGTAAACTGTGTTTGCCTTGTGATTTTTTTAAACTAAATGCTACATGGCTTTGTGGGTAGAGCACCAGGCTAGGAGGCAGGAAGACCTGAGTTCAAAACCAACCTAACATTTTATTAGTTGTGTGACCCTGGGGAAGTTGCTTCACCTGTTTGTGTTAATCATCTTAAATTAAAATGCAAATAAGCTATGAGGAGGATCAAAAGAAGTAATAATTGTAAAGTGCTTAGCATAGTGCCAGACACATAACGAAGGCCATATAAATGTTATCTATTCTTATTATTATCACCATTAAATTGTCCAGTAAAAGGGAAAAGCCATATTTCACATGGGGAAGAAATTTTAAGAAGGTTGTTCGAACTTGTAGGAGACAAAACTGAGGCCTAGAAAGTTGAAATGTTTGTCTAAACTCATATTATACAGGTCTTAAGTGGTAGAGTCACGAGTTCAATCCATTCAATACCAATGCTCCAAATCTAAAGCTTTTTCTCTGATTCACACCAAACCAAATTCTCACACACTTCAGTGACTAAGTCCTTTTTAGAAATCTTTGTGTTCCTCCTATAAAAATACAAGTTAATTTACTATTTAGTGCAACTCCTTTGTGTAACTTTTGTTTCTTCAGTATCATTCTGCTGATTTCTGTGAGTTACAGATAATATTCCCAAGAAGAAGAAGAAACTTATCAAGATCTAAATATTTCAAATTTTCTATTTTTACTGATTATTCTTCATCAGATATCTCTGGTAGATATCTCAGAAGTCAACCTAATCAAGTAGAGATAGATTTCAATTCAAGGGAAAAATAATTTTTAAATAATGTTTTTTAAAATCCAGTAAAAATACTAAAGTATTTATGTAATTTGAAAAATATATTTGATTTATCTTAAAATATGTGTGGTTCTGTTTTAGTGTTGTGGCTGTTTGAACAATCTTGGAGAGTAAAACTAGACTGGTCAGTCTCAATTTTATTTACATTCTACCTTTCATTATTCCTTCTAATCTAACATCAGTCTATAATATATTGAGACCAGAGTTCCCTTGGGAAACATTTCAATAATAAAAAAAACATTTTCATGAAAATATTTCCATTTATATATAATTCTTCTTCTCAATGGAAAATATTATCAACTTAATCCCTTCTTTTAAATGAATTGTGTACTTTAAAAATACCATTAATTCACCAAGTATACAAGGATGATCTAAGCCATTTAATGTACTTATAAATGCAGGGAAAACACTGGACTCTAGAGGCACATATTTAGCCCTTTTTGACTCTTTAATAAATGTTTGGCAATGCTATTGCCTAGGATTTCCATTCTCAGTCAAGTAATATACAGTCTCTAATACCTGGAAAAAAAGTAAATACTGTTTTCAAAATTAGAACCTCTTTACTAACTTTAAAATGTCTGTCAAGGGAAAAAGGGGTCAATAAAGTTTCTTTTTACCTAGCCAGAATTGCCATCCTATTTTGGATAAGACATATGAATGTTTGCTTTTGGGACAGACGTTTAAGTAAGTATATTTCCATATAAAGGAAGAAGTGGTATAAAGTCTTTACCTTAGAACCACCCCATACCTTGCTCTCTTTAGGATCTCTCCTTGACCATGTGCTATTTAACATTTTTATGAATAACTTGAAGAAGAGACTTGGGCAGATTTATCAGATTCCTACAAGAAAAGAAGTTATATATGTTGAATGACAGAATTAAATTAAAAAATGTTTCTCTACTTTTTATAAGCAGAGAAAACTTTATCATTTACATTTTTAAAAAAAATCTCACTAACACTTTGAAACCTTGAAGGCTACTTTGATGGAGCCTAGGTCTCATTCATTGGTGTACATCTTACACTGGAGAAAATCTCAAGTTATCTATTATATGATTCAATCAATGTAATTTTTGTCCATATAAGTCAATAAATTCCCCTTAGAGTAAGTATGAATCACATTGGAGGGCTTCCTCTGGGCTTTTTATTTAGTTTGTAGGTATCAGTGCAATACTTGGAATGATCATTTTGTTAATCCTCAATTTTTCTACATGACTAGCTTACCTCCTTTTCTGGACATGTGTGCTCTTATTGTTGTCTTTAAAGCTATTTCTTTTTGGCTAAGCCATCAATAGTAATTAGTAAGTTATTAATGCTTACAATTGCACTAGGACTTTTGGGACATCCCATGTCTTACCAATCAATATGCATCTATTAAGCACTTACTATACTTAAAGCACTAGTGATAGATACACATTCCAAAAGTAAAAGTCATTTTAAGGATGGGGAAATAGCAAGTATTTATAGAAATATATGCAGAATAAATGCATACAGAATAAACAGAAAGGCCATTGGAAGGGAGAGAAGGAGCCAGTGAAGGTGCCTTAAGCTGTTTCTTAAAGGATTCTTTGAGGCAGAGATAAAGAAAAAACTTTAGCCTTATATGCAACATGAATTCTTCCATAACTAAGTAATCTGTAGCTTTTAGACCAAGAGTTATTTTCCATTTTTGTGTCACTGAGCCCTCTGAACATCTGGCAACATCCATGGACTCTTCTCAGAAAAAAAAAATTTTTTTTGTTGCCTACATAACTGAAGAAAATGCTGAATTTCAATTCAAATTTTATAACACCACTCCCAATCCAAATTGGTGGATGCTGCCTGAAAGCTATCCACGGATCAAAACCCAGATTATGAATCCTATTTTAGATCATGTCTTCACAATCACAGAAATGACTTGAGATATAAAGAATAAAATGCTGTTTGTTTATTGATATAAACATAAATGTATATGTGTGTGCATACATATATATGTGTATTTACATATATATACATATATACATATATATATATGAGAGAGAAAACTATGTAAGTCTCAAAAGCTCTCTCAAATAAAATGTATTCCTTGCATATATTAAGACCAAATAATTTTCCGGCATCTAGGCAATATAAAGGTTTAGTGATCCTTTGTCATTTGGAATATAAATAAAAAAGATAAAATTGTTTAATCTTGTCACCTGAAACTGACAATTTTACCTTTATTAAAGTTCTACAGACATTTTTTTATTTACATGGGACATAAAGTTGATTTCAAGAAGCCTCTGAATTTCTTTAGTGAGATCAATGGTGACAAACAATGGACTAAAAATCCACACAGGAAAAAACAAAACAAACAAGTGGATGGAGAATGCACATTACCCAAATTTGAATAAACAAAATCTAGTCACTTTATATTTTTTAAATTGTGTAATTCTTTCAATGAGTATTCATTGCTATGTACCACAAAATGATTCTACATAGTTGTAAATTATACTCTACTATGATCTCAGAAAAATCAAACTTTGTAGAGGTCTCAAAAATTACATTTATCTAACACTTTGCAGTGTCTGGCACATAGTAGGTATTCAATAAATTTCAATGACTCACAGATTTATCCTTATTTCATTAAATTTCAAAGACTTTCAGTAGGTTCAAAAAGTCAAGTGCACCAGGAAGAGGTATGGGAAACATGGTTTCACAGTTGAGCAGATCACATGAAAGAAATCTGCTAAGTTTAAAGAATCTATGAACTCATTGAGGAATTAGAGTATGCCTAAAAGTGGTTGCTATAAATTCAGAGAGAATTTGAACCCCTCATATTAGAACCGCTTAAAGGAAATGGGCAAATTAACATGGAGAACAAAAGATATAAGATAGGAGTGAAGGGTTTATTCGTAGAAGACAAGTTACATATGCTCTACTTAGTCCCGCGGTTTAAGTGGGATAGAGGTAAATTTAAGCACAGTGTCAGGAAAAACTTCCTATAGATTAAAACTGCTCCAAAATGATATAGGGTGCGTTGGGACAGAGAGACAAAATCCAGCCATATTTGTTAAATACAAAGATATTATCATTTATTAGTGATCGAAACTGATGTTTTGTGACATAGTGATGTACTTAAAAAATAAGTGTAAGTAGAAACACATTTAATTAATTTGTTAATTGGGCTTTCTTCAAAATTAATTCTCAAGTCTTTAGAACAATACAGATGAGAGCCCTAAACTGGGAGAGAGGAAACCTAGGTTCTAGAACTGGCTCTGCCACTAACAAGCTGTATGACCTTGGGTAAGTCACTTTGGACTTTAATTTCCTTTTCTAAATGAAGGAAGATAAACTAAATTAGGCAATTCCATCCAGGGAAGAAATTTTCTGAAATACAACAGATTTTTCTCAGGGAGTATATGTAAATGATTTTTATGGATAGCTTTATAAAATGTATTTCTCATTTTCTTGTCTTTTTTAAAGGATATTGAGAAATTAATTTCACACCTTTATATGACTTGGGATCTTTATTAAGAATTTTAGTTGTTTTGTAATAAAGCATAAATAAAATAAATAAATAAAAATAAACCTCTTTTTGAGGTTTATTTGTCCCTAAAGTAAAATGGTTTCGAATAGCTTTTGATATTGTATGCCTGCTTTTTTTTTTTTTTTAAAGCCTTTACCTTCTGTCTTAAAATCAACAGAAAGTATTGGTTCCAATGCAGAAGAGCAGTAAGGATTAGGTAATTAGGACCAAGGGTATAACATAGCTAGGAAGTGTCTGAAGTCAAATTTGAACCCAGGAACTCCCATCTCCAAGCCTGGCTCTCTATCCACTGAATCACCTAGTTGGCACAATGTATGCCTGCTTTTTTTGAAAAAAGTTTTTTTCTGTCTCTCTCTTTTTTTTATGTCAGTCATGACTTCAAGCATCCCATAGCTTACACCTTTATCTCACTTTGGATAAGTAGCTTCTAATCTATTCATGGTTTTAAAAATTGGATAATTTGTCTTTTAACAATAGTTACCAAATGTAAATATATAAATATATAGTGATTATACTGTGCTAAGCCCTTTACAATTATTATCTCATTTGATTCTCACAATGGCACTGTGAAGTAGGTGCTTTTATTATCCCCATTTTACTGACAGGAAAATTGAGACAAAGAGCAATTAAGCGACTTACCTTAGGAGTCACAGGTAAAAAGTATCTGATACAAAATTTGAACTTCAGTGCTCTATGCATTATGGCGCCACCTAGCTGCCCTACATTGTGCTTCATGAAATTAGAATAAAAAATGAAGGCTCAAAACTTTCATGGATTTAATAGTATTTATTCTGATGGTTTAGAAACTTCTTTTGGGCTCATTTCAGCAAGATAGTCTGATGGATAGAATGTTGGTCTTAAAATCAAGAAGACAAGTTCATGTTCCTCCAGAACCTCAGAATGTCACTTAACCTCACTTAATTTCAGTTTCTGTATCTGTAAAATGGAGATAACAACATCTACTTCATAAGACTGTTGTGAGGGTCAATGAGATAATACATGTAAAGAGTTTTGTAAAGCCTAAAGTGCTAGCTTTTATAAAAGGAAGAGTGTTCTGTCATGTCTGACCCTTCATGATTCTATTTGGAGTTTTCTTGGTAAAGCTACTAGAGAGGTTTGCCATTTCCTTTTCCAACTCATTTTACAGATGAGGAAACTGAGGCTAACAAGGTTAAGAGACTTGACCCTGGTCTCACAGCTAGTAATTTTCTGAGACCAGATTTTAAACTCAGGAAGATAAATCTTTCTTACTGGGCCCAGCACTCTATCCACTCTATCACCTGGCTACTCAGCTTTTAAATAACAGTATAGCTACAATAAATTGTGTTGTTGTTTTTTTCTTTTTGTCTGTGTTCTGAATTAGTGAGATGTCTAGATGGCTGAATTTTGGATGTGTAAGGAATTATTATATAAGTGAAAAGCTTTAGCTTATTCCTTCAAAGAAAGTATTAGGCTTTCCTTGCTCTTTATGGTTACATGAAAATTGATGGAGATAATTATAAAGGAAGTGGATTGTGGAATTATGGGATGATCAGGACTAGAAGAGACAGAAATTATCTAGTTCAAATGGCACATTTTAGAGATGAGAAAGGCAAGACCTAGAGAGTTTAAATCAAATATGTTTTAAGTTCTAGGTCTGGAATTTGATCCTCCAAATTTAGTGTGCTATATAACATGACCCCACCAATAAGGTCCAAAAGGCAAAATAGGGCTTGATTATATAAAGTCAAACTAAAGTATATGAGGAACCAATTATGGAAAGTCAAATTAAAAAATTTAGACTAAATCATGTAAGCAATGGTGAGTATTAAAGGTTTTTAACTCGTAGTAGAACACTATGAAAGAAGGGTTTGAGGTAGACTAATCTGACTTTTTTTTTTAGATTGGTCTCCCTACCTAGGCTAGAAATCCAGTGGTTACTCAAAGAGATTCTTTACTAACTGACAAGGAGGGAAGACTTGGGCTTGTTCACTCCTCCTTAGGTGGTCTGATGGTCTCATCCTCCAGAACCTGCCATATTTGTACTGGACAGCATGTGAAGTGATATGAAAGAGAAGAATATTTACTTAAACCTAGAACTTGGAGGATCTTTAAGTATTAAGGCAGAGGTATCAAACTTGAAGCCAGCAAAACTCCCCAGTGTAGCCAGGACCAGATTAAAATGGAATTGGGAAATATTTAACAAAACAAATAAAAATATAACATAACATAGATAATATTAATTTGTGGTTTTCTAAGTCAATATAAAAATTTATAATTCATGAGACAGTATAACAGAAAAAACAAAAAGACAAGAAGTCATAATTACATTTTAGTCCCTGTTAGCCATGTGACTAGCTAGATGACTGGCTAAATGACCTTGAATGGATTACCTACTCTCTCCTGGCTTCATTTTCTTTGTAAAATTAGAGAGGGGACCATATTAAGTCTATGGTTCCTTCTGAGCCTAAAATGCTATGATATTAATATTGAATGTCTTAATTTTAAAGGTCTCTCTAGGGAGGTATATACTCATATCAATATCTACATGTTTCATCTTTACTTTCTCATGTGTTGTTCTTAGTAGAAGTTGAAGTCACTAACTTACTTCCACTCTATCCTCTACTTAAACAAAATTTTAATCTCAGCTAAACTAATAAGAAGCATATATTTTAAATGACATTATAGTTTACAAAAACACTTCATGTACCTCTTATTTGACAAGACAGAAAGATTCATGTGGCTATTATAGTGATTATATTGGCCATATCTAATTATAAAGAGTATCAATATATTTTGTCACCATGAGCAAATCACATCATCCTGGACTGAGGTTTCCTCATCCACAAAATAAGGAGGTTGAACTAAATGACTATAAATTCCCTTCCTTTTAGAAAACAAAATCAATTATGAAATTTAAAAAAATTAGTTATAGATAAGAATGGTATCCTGACCTATAAAAGAAGTTAAATTTTAACAAATTTAATAAAGCAGGAACAAAAATGAGCAAAGAAAAGTAGCAGGAAAAGATGAAATGTTACATCTAGTGTTAGCCACATTAACTTTGGTTCTGTCTATAAATTGCTTCTTACATTTTTTTAACTATAAGTTGTTTATATTGTATTATTTGCTATAAGTTAGAAAGGCCTGATTTCTATTTTACTTCAAGATCTCTGTCCTATAGTAGCTGAGGAGATCTGATTTGCCAAGTCAAGTGTTTTCATTCAATCTTTTATTTCTTAAGAAGGGTTGGAATGGATCTCTAAAAGTCATGGCCTCCACATACAGTATTGTTAAGTATCAGTTTATCAATTATAACACTTTCTATCAGTCACACAATGAATGGTTATTCTTGCTTATGGGTTTAGTAAGATCTGGAATACTCAACGAGCCTTAAACTACAATAACCATAGAGAAAACATTTTACATCATTAGCTTTTTCATTGTTAAAAAATTCTATTTGTGTAATCATCTGCAAAATAAAACTATTTCTAAATAATTGAGTGTGAATGTGAATTTAAAAGAAAGACAAATAAGGGATTTGGCATGGGGGAGGGCAATTTTAAACTGAATGCCACATGCTCTTCTGTGCCATTTTGGCTTTGCTTCCTGCTTGGAGTCTGTGTAACAGAGAAGGCTCTGCCACTGGAGCTTCTCCATTCTACGTAAAATCCACCCCGCATCTTCCAGGCAACCCTGTCGCAAATAATTCATGTCCACTACTCCTCTATCACATTGAATACAACCACATTGTACTGCTGGAAATAGGAAACCTGATTCAGATCACAGCAAAAGGTAGAAAAACATTTTTTTTTAAACCCCACAATGCTGCCCTGAAAAACAAACAAACTCAAACCTCCAATTCCTTTAGAGGAAACTAACCTCTGGTGGAAGAAAAAAATTAAACTACTATTTTTGCATTGCAAAAATCAGTCCTTTAGCAAAAGACAGAAGCCATACCTGTTTCTGTTGTTTTATTCCTACCTGAAATAATTCCTTCACGTTCAAGTATCCAAATAATCTGAGGTGGAAAAATGATGGTAGATGAAAGGGGTAAATAATGGTGCATATTAACAAAGCAAGGATTCTCCTCATGAAGAGCCATAGAGAAAAATAAGCCCCTTCCCGTTTCCCTTAAAGGGGCGGGGTGGGGTAGGGGGGGTCAGCCTCAGGATATGGAGTAGGTAAAGGGAATCAGAAATGTCATTTTGTAAACAGCAGGCTGTAATGGCCTCTCAGTGGGTAAGGGGAGAATTGTGGAGGGAGGGGGCTGGAGGGTGGATCTGCAGCTGTATCAAAATTAGGCTTCGAAACAAACACATAGGAGGGTTTCCCTTGTTCTCTCTTTTTAGCTCTGGGCTGATAGCATCAGAAGGCATTACTGGGTTAGGTTACTGCTTTCTAGTTTCATTAAGATGCACCCAAATCTAGTTGAGAAAAGAGGATGACTTCTCTTCAGCTGCAACGATTTCCTCCCTCATACTACTACTGCATCTTTGTGGGATGCCCATTTGACTGACAGGCTCCTTTAGCCAGTCACTAATCGAGTACCAACATAAAGGTGGAATTTCCCAACAAGCCAATTGGACAGAGAAAAGGGAGGTCCCAAATGATTGGCATGTTATTCCGAGTAGAAAGTAGTAAACAACCTCTGTCCACTAAACACAGAGGTAAAAGGATGCGACATCCCTTTTCCTTGAGGGGAGGGGGAACGGGACACTCTCTCTCTCTCTCTCTCTCTCTCTCTCTCTCTCTCTCTCTCTCTCTCACACACACACACACACACACACACACACACACACACACACACACACACAAAGTGCAAAAGAAAACAGAGAAGGCTTATAGTGCTGCAGACCTCAGTGGGTGTGATTTAGAAGTGTCTGCACTGTAACTGAAAATCACATATGCTCTTTAAAATGCTGCTAAGGTTTTGTTTTTTGCTTCTTTCATATTCACCTAATTTTATTCTTATTTCTGTTTAAGAAAAAAAGGAAACAGCAGTTTTGGGGGGAAGCTGCAGGGAGGTTTGTAAAGAGTTTACTCCATTTGTCTTATCTGCCTTTTAAAAACTACATTTCTGTTCTTTCTGCTCACACATTGTACTATTAACCACACCATGATGAATCAGATACTCTGATAGACCTTCTCACCTCTGATTTCTGGAACTGTGATCTCATTGCAAGGTCATTTAGCTCAAAAGCATATATAAAAACAAATTAAACGCTTCATCAGTCTGGGGTGAAGCAATTTTTCTAATCTCGGGAGGCAACACATCCAACTTACATCTTACTTGCAGTATGCACTTTTATTTAGGGGGAAGGAATTCAATAGTAATTCCTCATCAATGTTGTATCTGATCACGATCCATTATTGCTTTTGACCTCACTACTGTTATAGGACCTTATCACTATGTTTATCTATTTAAGGAGAAAACATGCTGCTTTGAGCTTTAAGGCAACCCTAACCAGGTTGGAACTGTTCATTTGGCTGCCTTCTGGAGGATAAATTATTGCTTAAGATGTTTACACAATGTAGCTTCATGAGCCTGAAAGCCTGCTTTCAAAAGAGGCCCTGTCCCTGACTAAGGGGTAGGCAAGCAAAGACTGTACTCCAAGAGCCCAGGCACAGTTTATTCAAACAACATCTAAAACTTCATCATTTCCACTTTAACTCAGGTGGCTATTTTGGGCAACTATTCAGCAGCATGTTTACTGAATAATGGCTGATATTTGTATTTAGTGTTTAATGACTAAAAAGCACTTTACAGACATTGTTTCATTTGATTCTTACAGCAATCTGAGGAGGAAGTTAGTTCCATTTTTAAAAAAACTTCTCATTTTACAAATTAAAGAGTAAAGTGAATTGTTCAGGGTCACAAAGCTAAGTGGCAAGACAAAAATCCCAATTTAGCTTTTTTTTTAAAAACCCAAAGTGTTTTTTCTATATGTCAATCAACTAATCAATCAATATTATTAAGTGCCTATAAGATGGTATGTTAAAAAATTTTTGAACATGTAACTTTCTAAGTTAGAAAATGATTTTAATATGTGTATTCCAGGCTGGCCTAGATAAAGGAAGATGTCAGAAGATAAATAGCTAGTAATATTTTTTAAAAATTTCTGAGAAGCCAAGAAGCCAAGCCTTGCTGCTTCTTACACACAAGACTTCAATGAAGGAAAGGTCCTTTGTCTTTCTAGCTTTTCTAAGCAAAACAAACAAACAAAATCAGCACCCATCTGCTCCAGTTATCTTTGGGGATTCATTGGGGAATTGACTGTCCTGGAAAATTCCTCTTTGAGGAGATACCAGGTGGATAAATCAGAATTAGGATCACCTTATGACTTTTAAGTTGTTACGGAAGGAGATGGTTTTAGAAGGGCTCCAATAGTAAAGAAGTAAGGTATGGGCCCATCCCTGAAAGTGGGGGGAAAAAACAAAAACATTCAACTTCAAAAAGAAACACTAATTATCCAATTGGCCATATACTTTGTTGGCTCTTTAGGAAACTTTCTAGGAGATGTTAAAACTTTAAGTTTTAAATAGGCACATAGCCCAAAATCTTAAAAACTGTTTTGTTCTTTCAGTGAAAATTGATTCTTTTCTCCCTTCAGAAGAATGTCTACTATCACAGTATGCAAGCAGGGTATAAATATATTTGACTAAAAAGTAGAATAACGCTACCTCATTTCCCAAATGCAAGGTATCAACAACAACAAGAAGACTTTTCCCTATTGTCTTGAAAAGAAGAAACCCTTAAAACAGACTTCTTAAAGATAATGTAGAGAAGCAGGGTAAGATGGAAAACTTTTAAAAAATGAGAAAATGTGACATCTAAAACCTTAAATAGTGCTCTCACAAAGCTTATGTGGGATTATAAAGAATTAATTTATTACTGTGCTTATCACAGAAAATTCCAATAGCTAAAGGAAATCAACTAGTAGAAATGTTTACTCTTCTTTCAAAACCTGTGACTAACACAAGTTGCATTTTGTTATGCCAATAAATTCATTAACTGGGAAAAACTAACTGGTTTGAGTGTGCCTTTATAGACATTAAATCATTTCAAAGTTAAATATGCCAGATGATTTCTAAGGATTACCCCCAAACAATCTATATTTACAATTCCTATTCTTGATCATGTTACTAAACATTGGTATATGAGAGAAATTTCACTTACATGACTCTACTCATACTTTGACAGACATCATTTCAGTCAACACTCCAGACACATTTTAAAGTACAATCTAATATGGGCTCTAACACTAACTAATAATGTTCATTTAAATTCAGTTAATTTCTTTAGGTCTCAGTTTCCTCATCTGTTAAATATGAAATCTGAATTGTATTATCTTGAAAAGATAGATTGTTAGGAAAGAAATAGTTTGGAAAAAAAAGAAATCTGTCTAGAACTTTCAGTATCTATTAAATAATTTTTCTGTACAAGGCAGTTATTTAAGGTGTTGAAGTAACAATGACAAAATCAAAAGCAAAAACAGTCTGCCTGAAGGAACTTACATTCTTCTGATCCAGGATTTGCAGGATGCAAACAAACAAACAAACAAACAAACAAATAAATAAATGAAAGTATATGGGTTGTGGGAAAGAATAAGGGAAAGTCGAATTACAACAGACTTCATATAGGAGGTAGCACTTAAGCTGGGCCTCAAAGGAACCTAGATTCCTAAAGTCAGTGGGGAGGACCAAGAGTATTCCTGGCATGGAGAGGAAGCCTGTGAGAACGCACACAACTGGATATCATGACCTGGGATAAGCAAGTAAGTCAGTTTAGCTTAAAGTTTGTGTCTAGACCCTAGATTATGAAAGACTTTAAATGTCAAACAAAAGAGGGTGTATTTCATCCTAGAGACAATAGAGGGACATTAGCATTCTACCTTCTTAGTCTTCAGAATCAGATCTGTGCTGAAGAAAGCTTATTTTGGCAGCTTATATCATTATATTGGGAGGATATAAAGGAGAGGGGAGAGACCAAAAGTATTGAGACCAATTTGAAGGCTATTACAATAATACATGTGAGATACAAGAGAAGTGAAGAGATGAACAAAGATACTGTGGGGATAATAATGAACAAGATTTGACTACTGATTGGTGACAAAGGAAAAGCTAAAGATGTTGGTGGTGCTCTAAGACAGGAACAAAGGGATATGTTTGAGTGGGAAGATAATGCGTTTTGTTTTGGCCACATTGAATCTGAAATGCCTCTTTTGTCAAGGTAGAGATATCTACTAGGCAGTTGGTAATGCATGGTTCCTTGGAAAGAGATAAAGGCTTAATATATAGATATAGTCATTTAAAAAGACAATGTAGTCCATTAGGAATTAGAAAAGAATACCAAGAAGGAGTAGAACTAGGGAGAAGATGAGGACCAACACAGAGTCTGCAGAGTGCACTAATGGTTAAGGGCTGGGAGATGGATGATGATCTCACAAAGACACAGAGAAGAAATAGAAAAGCAAAAAGATAATCAGTGGAAAAGTGTCACAAAGGCCCAGGGAGGATAGAGTATCTGGGATAAAGCAGTGGTCAACCATATCAAAAGTAGCAAAGAGGTCAAGAATGAAAACTGAGGAAAGACCAATGGATTTAGCAAACTAGAAGTTGGTAACCTGTGAGAAAGCCTAGTCAGTTGGGCAGTCGAGTAGGAAATGAAATTAAGAGGAAATGAGAAATGAGGAAACGAATGCAATAAGTATAGATTTTTTTCTAGATTTTTCTAGAAATTTTCTGTGAAAGGGAAGAAAAATATAGGATGATGGGCTTCAGAAATGGTCAAGTAAGATGAAGGCTTAGGAAAGGGGAGATCTGAATATGTTTACAGGTAACCAAGTTAAACTCCAGGAAGAAAGGGACTGATACTGTCAAACAGAAAGGATTCTTTTTCTAAGACTAAGAGAAAATGGGATTAGAGGAAGGGATTTTGTTTCAGAACTGGAGGAGAAAAAGAGGCTCATGATGAATGGCCTCTACTGTTGGGCTAACATAAGAGGTGACTCCTTTACCAAGGAGAAGGCAGGATGGAGTGGTATGGAGAGAGAAATGAAAATCTAGAACAGGTTATTGTGGGACCTATATAAATAGTCGATTAAGAGAAGGATAAGATGATTGTGAAGCAAAAGTAAAAGCCCCATTGAGATGAGATAAAATACATTTAAAATGAACCTAGTTGGAACAGTTGTATGGTTTCACTTTCTCCCAGACAATCTAATAGCATAGGAGTAGAAGTAGAAGAAACAAATGGTATAATAACTCAAGGTGGATATTTTGCAAGGCAAGGATGAGAAGTCAAGAAATTCAAGGTTTGAGATGTAATGTATTTAGAGTTGAACTAGTTAACTAAAAGGTTGAGATTTTGAAGATAAAGTGAAGATCAGGCTAAGAAAGTAAAAAATAGAGGTTGTGAGGATTAGAGGCTGGGTTTATGAGAAGTGAAAGAGAAGGAAAGTTGTTTATAATAGAACCTTGTGTTTAGAGAGAATATATCATAGGATCATAGAAGTCGGACATACAGATACTGATGTGATCAAGCATACTACCATCCTTATATAAAGCTGAGAAGTAAAGGTAGGAGTCATCAGAGTCAAGAAGCTAACGAACTGGGTGGCTGGAGTGTCTGAAGGAATATCAAACACCTATCTACTACTGTTATTTGGAGAAAGTCACTCAACATCTTTGGGCCTCAGTTTTCTCACCTGTAAAATAAGGTGTTTGGACAAGATTGCCTGAGAAGGCTCTTTCAAATCTCTCTCTATGATGTTAGGAGTTGGGGTAAATAAGAAGTGAGATACTAAAACTCTTAGAAAAGGAGAGAAAGGGGGCAGCTGGGTAGCTCAGTGGATTGAGAGCCAGGCCTAGCGACAGGGGTCCTAGGTTCAAATCTGGCCTCAGACACTTCCCAGCTGTGTGACCCTGGGCAAGTCACTTGACCCCCATTGCCTACCCTTACCACTCTTCTGCCTTGGAGCCGAAACACAGTATTGACTCCAAGACGGGAAGGTAAGGGTTTAAAAAAAAGAAGAAGAAGAAGAGAAAGTGTCAGAGAACACACTGGTGTGTGCCCAGTGGAAGAGGAGGGCAAAGTGAGATAAAGGTCACAGATATAGGAAGGACTAAGATGGAGGGAGAGAGGTAGCAAGGAAGGGCAATAGAGAAAGTGACTGCTTACCTAGGCAGCTTATGATTCAATCACAGAGACATAAAGAAGGAAGGCAAATGTTAGTTATAGGACTATGGATTCTTCCCAGTAAGCAAAATCAAACCCCAGATCCTGATCTGGTAATAGAGTACTTTATTAAACAGTAAGGCACTGAATTCTTTTATAAGGGATATAAGCTAAAAAAATGACAGCTCTTGCCTTCAAGTGGCTTATAATTTCATTGGAGGAAGGGAGATATAAAATTATGAAAAGTATCACACTTGGTAGAGTATGATAAAGTAAAATGGGAATTCTAGATAAAATTCATTTAGAAAATAAGAAGAAGGAGATGTTAATGTCAGAGGAGAATTTGAGAAAGCTTTATGGAGATGTTAGCATTAGTGCTATACTGTGAAGAAAAAGAATAGCAACTAGCAGAGATGGGGAGGAAATGCTTTATTTAAGCAGATAAATAAATAAAAAATTTCCATGTTCACACTTTGGGATTCTGGGCAAATCACTTAACTGTACTAGACCTCAGTTTTGTCATCTGTAAAATGATAGAGTTGGACTTGATGGCCTCTAAAGTATAATAACAATAACAACAACAATAATAACAGCAATAATATTTGTAGAACATATATAATAATAAATAGATAGCATTTACAGAAAGCATATGCTATCTTGCTTAATCTTCAAAACAACATTGGAAAGTAGATACAATTATCCCTCTTTTAGCACTAAATCTATGATCCTTTGACCTTTATTATAAGGTGATTTCACCTATTAGAGGGTCCCATAGCAGAAGCCAAATAATTATTTTAAGATTCCAATGTAATTATTTCTTAAATGAATAATTCGTTACAAGTGACATTTTTATCATCATATTGTATCTCTTGTAGCCCAAAATAAAACTGATTGATATCTATAAAGATAGAATCCTTTTTTCCATATGCTATTGATAGAACTAGTATGTCCAACAATAAAGTACTAGTTCTGTTTTAAACCAATCTGATATATAGGCCTCTATTATGACAACTGTTTATCGTATCCCTTGGTAGAGAACACTCTGTTCTGTGCCCCTAGAGAAGCACAATGGGATGGAAACAAAACCCAAAGGCCAAATACTGCTAATACCAATGAAAGTGAAGATTTTAATCAAACCACAAAACAATAAATTTCAATTTAGCAGTCACAAAGCAGAAAGAGTCACCTGACCTTGGGCATATTCCAGGAGGGGCCAAGGTAAGCTTCTTTGGACAGCAAGATGGCGATGATAAGAGTTCTAGTGAAGTCCTACTTTAAGCCCTTAACCCTGCCATGTAGGACATCTTCCCCATTTCTTTATACCACATGCTGTCTAGAGGGTCACTGGAACGGATCAGATAAAGCATCAAGGAGAAGGCTAACAAGAGGCCAACCCAAGTTATTAATATTATTTTCTGAATTAAATTTTATTCTTGTGGTGACAGAAATATAAATGGAATGTGGAGAAAGTAAAACATTCTGTCCTTGACATTATTAGGTTTGAGACACAGAAGTGCTCACTCACTGCACTAAATCTCTGGTCATTGCAAAAACCTGTTGATAGATTTAAAATGGCATAAGTTTTAAACTTCTACTCATTAGTGGTTTTTAATATTAAGTTTCAACTGTACTTTGTATTTTATAGCACCACAGTTTCTCTTATTATTCTCCTCCTCCTCCTCCTCCTTCCAGAGTCCTTGAATATAATAGATAATAATAGCTAACATTGACACAGCACTTACTTCATGCCAGGCACCATGCTAAACTAATTACAATTATTATCTAAATAACAACCACCTTGGGAGATAGGTGCTATTATTATTCACGTTTCATTGATCAGGACACAGATTAAGTGACTTGCCCAGGGTCACCCATCTAGTAAGAGGCTGAGACTGGATCTGAACTCCTGTCTAACTGATGTCAATCCCCATACTTCATCCACTGTGGCATTTAGGTATCCCTATAACATATAGTAAACAGCATTTTTAAAGGACAAAAAAGAATCATTTATAAGTTAAGAAAAAAGAAAATTCAGCATTATGAGTTAATACATAAAAAAACCTGAATATATGAAATGTGCATCCCTTGTGGACCCACCTCTCCAAAAGGGGGTGGGGTGGGGAACTCTTCTAGTGTCTTCTTTCAAACCATATAACATAACTTTCTAACATTTATCTTTGTCCACTCATTAATGTTAATGAAGATACCTTGTCTCCATAAAATCATTAGGCTTTCAGGATAAGATAAAACTTTCAGGATAAAGATCAAGGCTCAGGAAAATGAACTTAGTTTTATGGAAATCTAAATTTGGGATGGGGAAGAAAGGGGATAAGGAGGGAGGAGCAATATAAAACAAGACAAAATCCAAGCAGGACTAAATAATTTTGAGTCAAAAATTCATGAGAACATCAAAATACAAAAGATTTTCATTGCGAAGGCTGGACTTGTTTCAACTCCATTCTACAATCCCAAAAAACTCAGATTTTTGGTGAACTATGAAATGAAAAAATTCCCATCAATAGGTAATATAAAGAGCACGGTACCTAAACTGTTCCTTTTCCTTCAGGAAGCCCTTCATTTAAAAAAGCCAAGCAAGAAGAAAGCTTTCACGCTTTTCCTGAAAAATCTCTAAGAGATGTTTTATAAACTTCCCCTTGCTATCTCTCACACGGAGCATTAAAATCTTTCCTGCTGTTGTTTAAGCTTCTGTAGTTGAAACAAAGATGATAAAAGATCATCTACCTTTAATCATGTTGCACTCAAGTTCCCATATGATATAGCTGATTCCTTCATCACCCTTGCTAGGGGGCTCAGTACTTTGTAGGTAAAGGGCATATCTTATGAAGAAATTAACTCCCAAATGTTAATTATTCATGAAAAGCCAATGTTTATAGTTCTGGAGAGAAACTGTCTTTGTGGAAGATATTGCTGGGAAGGTTCTGGCCAATTTACTAATATCTCTGAGATTAAATATAAATGACTATTCAGAAGAGGCATGTGACAGCAGAGCAAATATGAAAGGCATACCAAAGGTGTTGAGTCTTGAATTCTGAGCCTGAACAATCAAGTTCTATTCTTTACTTGCATGGCTCATCATTTTAATCTTTTATTGTGCAAAGCTGCCAATTTGGTTTTATGATGCAAATAATGCTAGTAATGATGAACAAGTAATATTTACTATTCTCTGTACCTTAAAAAGGTGGAATATCTTGAAAGAGTTTGCTAAAATTACTCTCAAACTACTTTCAGATACTCCTTGGCCAGCAATAGTTGATGCAACAAAAGCTACAATTTCCCAATTACCATCAGCATACAAGTCTTCACAAAAACTGATAAGGACAAGTAATGATTCAGTTGCAGTTTGGAAGGATTTATTTTGTAACTAAAAATTAATTCAAAAAGAAAGTCAAAGCTAATATTCCCGGCTAGATATGGTTCAGAAATGGTTCTATCTATCAGTACTACTTCAGAGGCTTAAGTTATAGCCATAGTAGAACTATTTCTTGGGGGGGGGGGGAGTTAGAAGGACCATAACTAAAATTCATCTAGTCCATCCTTCTTGTTTTAAGGATTAGGAAACTGAGGCCAAAAAAGGTTTTGTTGCCAAACCAAGAGCACACAAGTAATAAGTGGCAGACTTTGAACTTGGGTCTTCTGACTCCTAACTTCATTGTTCTATCCATAGTACCATAATGGTGTTGGTGTTGCTCCTTAATCACTGGATCTTGTTATTTCACTGATATAGGAAACTCCTCTCTCTACTAATTCATTTCAACTGCTTCACTGGAAATTATAGTTCTTAGAGAATGTTAGTCTATTGGAGACTATAAGACCTTTATATAGAGTCCATGTAACTATCTAGAGCACGGAAAAACCAAGTGAGGTCATACAGCCATTATGTGTCAGAGATGGTAGTGAGCCTAAGTCCTCTTGCCTCCAATTCTCCATCATTATTCTATGCTCCCTCTCTTAATCATTAAGAATTACAAATAAGTTGCACAGAATTTTACTCATCAAGAACCTCAGCACTTTCTAGCTCACATTATATCTTAAAAAATAATCTTCACTATAACATACTCAACAAGAAGTTATGCAGTATCAGCTTGAAGACTTCTAGAAGGGGACACAGTACACCTCCCAAAAGAAAGACCAATATACTTATAAATATCTCTAATCATTAGGAAGCTTTCCCTTTCATCAAGCCAAAAACTGTCTCAGCAACTACCATCCCTGGCCTCTGGGTCTACTTTCTAGGACCAAAGAGAACAAGCTTATTCACATTTGATCAATAAGAAGAAATTTTATACTATAATCAAAGAATCTAGTTGCAGCTCTGCCAACAGCTTCTATTTCTTAAATGTCCTAAAAACTGTATTTGTCAACTGTATAGCAGATTTTCAATCCATTTTTGGACAGTGGTGATAGTGGTCCAAACCTGTGATTTCATCAGTGTTTGTTACCTCAACATAGAAACTCCCTACATCAATGCAGACCAACAACTTAGTGATATCTCTAATGAGGATGGATGACAAAAGGTAGATTGCCCAAGAGGTATACAGGCAACCCCAAGATCATATAAAGAACAAATTTACAGAGAAAGCATGGAAAAGAATCAGATGCAGGATAAAAAGATGAGCACATTGGTAACTTAAAAGTTTTAGAAAGTTGCCAGTAGTACTGAGAATTTAAATAACCAGCTCATAGTCAGACAGCTAGGATGTGTCAGAGCAGGAGTGGTACTCAGGACTTTATTCAGGATAAGCCCCTCTATCCACTGTGCCGCCACCTCTAAAGGTTTCTTTATAGAATGAGTTCTGACAGTTGCATGTAACATGCATGACCTCATTCTTAAGTCAAGTAAAAAAAAAAGAAAAGGAAAAAGTCTCTCAATAATTCAGAAGTGGAAGGCAACAGAATCTAGAGCTAGGCTAAGGTAAGGGTATTCAAGTCTGTTTATTAGAGTAAACTATCAATTTTGGCTTTTAAACTCTTAAGTTGAATACTAAAATTCTTGATAAGGAAATAATACAAGAGAAAGTAGTTGGGGCAGGCAGAGGTCGAGAAGACCTGAGATTTAAGTCCTACTTCTTGAATCTATTACTATTCGTATTAGTACTGCTACTACTAAAGTTAACTAGCTTTTATAAAGTATTCACTTTGTGCCAGGAATTGTGCTAAGCACTTTACAAAGTATCTCATTTGCTCCTCACAAGAACCCTGGGAGGGAGGAGCTCTTAATATCCCCATTTTGTAGCTGAGGAAACTGAGGTAAATACAGATTAAGAGACTTGCAAACAGCTAGTGCATGTCTGAGGTCTGATGTGAAATGAGGGCCAGCTCAGTGCTCTTAAGTTAGCAGTTCTCAATTGCTGTTTGAGAACTCTCAGCCCATGAGACCCCTTCAAGGAATCCAGAAAGACGAAATTATTTTCATCATAATACTCATCTGCTTTAACTTCTAATATGGTAAATACCAATAGATGTAACCCACATAAACAAAAACTTCTTGGCATTCTCAGTTTTGGACAGTTTAATGGGTCCAGGGACCAAAAGGTATGAATGCTGCTGCTTTAAGGTATAATGGAGTTAATGATCTACATCAGTGCAAGAAGTTTCTAGACTGGGAATTCCCTGCCAATGAGTTCACAGGTCCAAAACCAAAATATATACACATTCATGCACCCACATTCATAAATAAGGACTCTCAAGGTATTGTGCCATGGTGGAAAGAACCATGGAAAAAGGGCCTGGGTTTGAAAATCCGGCATTGCCAACTACCTTTGAGGTCTGGTGTAAATTACTTAACTCTTTGGGCCAGTTTTCTGATCTGTAAAATGAAAGAATTGATCTAGATGATGTCTTTCATTCTTATTAGGTCTAAACCTATAATCCTAGAACACACATACACATACTTATGTATTTTGACTAAAGAAGACCACTAGAGAGAGGCAATTTTTTTTTCATTAGTTGAGAGAATTACACACAATTAATCTTTTAATGGTAACAAATCTTGGGGAAAAGAAATATTCTAGCAAATGAATTTTAAAAGATACGATTTGTTGATTTGGTATTATCTCTACATTGGCAAAAGGAGCATACATGCTTATGTATAAGAAATAATTAACAAATAATCACTTAGCCTGATTTTAGTCATTCATTTCAAAATGTAAAATAATAATAATTTTCTAGTATATGTCAAGAATCATCTGCTTTACAATATTTGTCCATTTATTTCCTATGTTCTAACTTCAAGAAAGTTACAGGATTGCACTCATATTTTACATAATCCCATTGTACAATTAAGTAGTTTAAATAATGGGATTTAAAAATAGACATATTTACAGGACTATAAGAAATCAGTTCTCTCCTTTTTAAAAATAAGGCTTAACTAAAGATGAACTTCTGAGTTGTGAAAGTAATCAGGACACACAACTGGTCATAGCATCCACATGGACATCAAAGTGTTAAGCACCCAAAATGAAGTGGGTCATTCATTTACATTTTCTATCATATTTAAGGGTGAAAATTATCCCATAGTTCTTATCCTGACATACAAATTGGAATGATTTATTATAAAGATTTAACTGAATTATTCTCTCTTGATCTTCCAAATTTATTTCATTTTCACTCTGCTCTTTCAGTGGGATTTCCTTTGCTTGTCCTATTGTCAGTAAGCTAAATTACTTTCCCTCCCACATACATAAAAGCATTAATTTATAAAATACATAGCCATATGTCATATCTCCTGTAATTCTATTTTACATTTCACCGCCACCCAGACTTATCTAACATGAACAAATAGATATTATTTACTGTAGTTAGAATGAGAATTATCTAATGCCACTTACATAGTCATAAATTGATTTTTGATTAATGTTTAAGCAGAAAAGCAAACAAACCCATCTGTTCTAAAAACAAACAAAAAAGGAAGCAGTACACATAGTTCATGGGAATTTCTTCAATATTAGGCTTTTTTTTTTTAGCTGTAGATGATAATGGATTTCTTTCCTTGTTATTATATGACAATGCCCTGTTGACAAGAACACTTTTGCTCAGACTTAGCTTCCTCCAGCAACCATTAATTTAAAATTAAGATTACTTACTCTGAAAAAATAAAAGATCCCATTGTGAAGGAAAGGGAGTAAACATTATATGTCTTTCCAAGACCTATAACTAACAATGAATTTCTCTTTTTTTAAATTTAATAGCATTTCCTTATAAAAGCATGACTGGAAGCTGAGGAAATCTTTTTTTTTTAAACCCTTGTACTTTGGTGTATTGTCTCATAGGTGGAAGATTGGTAAGGGTGGGCAATGGGGGTCAAGTGACTTGCCCAGGGTCACACAGCTGGGAAGTGGCTGAGGCCGGGTTTGAACCTAGGACCTCCTGTCTCTAGGCCTGACTCTCACTCCACTGAGCTACCCAGCTGCCCCTTGAGGAAATCTTTTAAGTGTCTAAACACATCTTTTTTACAAGAGTTGCTCTCTTCGGCCAGTCTTAAGAATCACAAAAATCAATAAAAACTAGTGAAATCTAGATTGAAATTTACACTGTATGTTTTTAATTTTCTTTTCACAGACTATATTGATGAAAGTATCTATTCAATGCTAATTCAAAATGGATAAGCCACTAAACATCTAAGAGGGGAAAAAATTTAATGGAGATTTTTTGATCCATTAAGTGTGAATGTGCCCCAACTTTTGTTCAAATAAGAATGACAGCCATGAAATTATGGGAACACTATCTCATGGGAGTATTTTACTTAAATCAATATGCAAGGTTGACTTTAGAGAATAGAAAATATAAAGTGAAGAAAAAAATATTCCTGGAAGATGATGACAAATAGACTGAATTTTAGAACTGGAACAGAATAGGATCAGGAAGTTTTGTTTTGCTTTTGAGAAGTTGAATGAAGAACAGAATTCAGGATACCCCTATGTGCTTATCCTTGCTCAGCTGCTCCTTTGCAATGTAGCCTAATACAATTCATCTAATCTTTCTGGACATCAGTTCAGATGTAATGTGCCCTTGAGTGCTTAAATTCTGTGCTTATTAGGTTCATAGGATAAGATTATAGATTTAGGGCTAGAGGGAATCTTAAAGGCCATTGAGAAGAACCTCTCATTTTACAGATGAGGAAGCTGAGGCTTAGAGAGGTTAGACCACTTGCTCATGATCATACAACTAGCTAAATGTCAGAGGAAGTCTTAATTAATCCAGCTCTCTAGCTAGTGGACTACATGGCCTCTCAGGTTAAAAGGTAGAATAATGCTCAAGGCATTTTTCTGTTAACAGAAACCACTAGGTGCTATAGGGCAAAACCAAAACCAGTGGTCCAAAAAGAATGACATTTAACATGGAAAGAAAAAAGAAGTCAATGCAAAACAAAACACCAAATACTCCAAATTTCTTTAAATTTTCCACAAATGTTTACTCCTAGACCAAGAACTTTCTTGCCAAGTGTGAATATAGGAAGAAAACTTGTACACTTAGAAATTTTACTTTTAAAATATCAGGTATATAAAGGAATTGTTGCAAAAGTCCCACTATACTGCTTTTAAAATTGCTCGACAATAGTTCATATTCCAAGAATATATTTTAAAATATTTTTTAAAAAGTCAAACACACACACACACACACACACACACACACACACACACAAAACTGGCCTAAAGAACAAACATCTTTGTCCAGCAGTGCCAAAACACAGTATTTCCTGAGGCCTATGTGTTTGCCTTTTACTGAGAGTTCTGGTTCTGGCTTCAGAAAAATAACAGTATGACAGTCTTAAGCTTAAAAAGATAGAAACAAATACTGTTAACACACAAATTACATCAACCTTTTGTAATTACAACACTGCATTTCATTATTCTTCAGGCAAAACAAGTACCTTAAATCCCAGGACTTCAGGTAAACAAAGCCATATATTGTTCCACTTTTTAAGTTTGTTTTTATAAACATTTCCCCTCAAACCGGAATTACAGCACTAACAAAGGTCCAATTGTTGACCACAGTCCTGACCTCCATTAAACAATAGATTCTTCTCCTCTTACTCCTCTCACAGAGTAAAATTAGTGTTAATAAGGAAGTCTCCTCTGATTACAAGGGAGGTGGGGGGGCACGAGAAAACTAACTTATTTATATACCATAGATTTCTAAGCTTTCTTTGTGCAAAAAATGGTCCTTGCTTTCCTTGCCAGAAATCTGGTTCACCTGCTACTGCTTCTCTCTAGGGAAAGAGATTAAGAGATTTGTCCTGGAATTTCCCATGGCAGCCATTTTAGTCAATGCCCAGAGATACTTCCTCCAGAAATTCTCTGCTACTCCTATCCAAAGGAAAAACAGTAGAGAAAGGAACCAGGCAGCGTGATGGAGCAGCAACCAAGTCTACCTACATGTCACGTGAAGAACTACACATTTCCAGGAAGGATGATGTAGCATCGAACTTTAACACAGTTTAGTTTATGAATGAGGCCAACGAGTACGAAAGCAAAAAAGTGTTTGTGTGTTTTGGGAGAAATCCTTGTCCGAAGACTTTCAAGGAGAAGATTGAACTCATTTTTAAATGCAAAAAGCACAGAGCATGGGAGTCCTCCACAGGCTGAAGAAGAAAAACAACCTCTTCCTCTGGCCCAGAGATATTCATTACCATAACAACAAGAGAGCAAAGGAAGAACGTAGCTCCCCCAACTAGGCAGCCCATTGCTTAAATTCACTCTTTTAATGTTTCCCATACTTGTTTGTTTCTATGTTTTAAAGCCATTCAGAACCCAACATATTTGCTAAATAAAGGCACCATCACAACCAAAGTTCTCTTACTATTTTACGACCTGGGATGAGGCAGAAAGGGTGAGAGGGGGATTCACCTCCTGTCCATTCTGTCAAAAAAACCCGAAAGCAACAAGATCATATCCTTCCTTTTGAGACAACATTTGAGAGGATGTTGACAGCCCTTTAGTTATAATAGTGGTCCTGATGGCAAGTAATAGTATTGTTATTTCTTTTTAAAATAAGGCTAGATTCATCTCAAAGAAGTCTTGGCCTCACATTATTCAACATGCTTATTGATAAATTTATTGCCAAAATCAGGAAATAGCTTATTTGGAAAGTTGTAAGAAGTTGACTAGGTACTACCACCAGTACTGTTAGATTTTTTTAAGAGGAAGAAAGGAAGGGGGTGGTGGGAAGTATTGGCAAGTATTGACTCCAAAAGACATTTTCTCCCCCAAACCTCTCTTTCAAAGGTCACTATTTACTAATTTATATTTTTTCACTGATTCAGATGATATAGCAAGAGATCACTTCGGGGGTGGGGAAGGTTTCTATCATCTTAACTTTGCTACCACAAAAGGCACTATTTTTAGGCAGCCCAGTTTGATAATGGCACACACATTATATTTTTGTAGTATCATAGCTTTCGGCAACAAGAGCTTTTATAGTATGTACCTGGAATTCACTTAAATACACCACTGGAATGCAACAATCTTTGGGTGGAAGCAGGTAAAAAAATATTACATAAAGTGAAAAAAGCTAGAACCAGGAGTAATTCATATAGGCAAAAGTTTAATCAAAAGAATTGCTTTAAGGCTTCTTGAAGTGCCAGATTTCAGAGGGGACCAAAAGGAAAATAAACAATATAACAGACACTTCTATTTGAACATTTGTATTACTTTTTATAATTATACATAAAATGGTAGAAAGAAAAAAACATTTTTTAGGATTCCTCATTTGCTAGTCTTGTTGAAAACTCCAAAAATAATGAAAACATTAAGAAATTACTTTAGCAAAGAGATATACGTATCTTGCTACTTGAGTGAACTAACTAGTCAATATTGATGCATCTACAACTGAAATTCTACAATTCTGTGATTATATTACATCATAAAGCAGAAATATTACTAGTGCTCAGGATTTATTATAGGAATACTATATCTTGGATGTGTGGAGTTGGTTTCAGATGCGTACTGTCAATGCTGTTGTGAGAACAATATGTACAAATTCTGTTTTGAACCAGTAATATAGTAAAAAGTACTGTGATTAGAGTCAGGAGCCCTAGTGTCAAAGTGTCAAAAACCTTGTGTTAAATTATCAGCTCTAATATTTATCAACTATATTGACTGTGAAATCATTTAACTCTTTAAATCAATTTCCTTATTTGTAAAATGGCAATAATAATTTTCCTTGAATTTGTCCTACAAACCACAAAAGACTGGTATGGGGAAGGTGCTTTGTTGAAAACCTTAAAGTACTATGAAACTGTGAGTTATTACTTTGATTATTCACAAAAAGAATTTAATAAGTGCTACCCATAGTCAAAAGAAATACAAATACGAATGTGATACAGCCCCTATCCTCAAGGAGCTCACATTTTCCTTGGAGAGGTGCAGGAGGGGAATAGAACACATTATATTTTCAGGTAGTTAAATGCAGGATGTTATACAAAATAAATCTGAGGGAGGGAAAGAAGACTTCCCACTTGGAAAATCAGGAAAGGCTTCTTGAAGGAAGTATTACAACTAAGCCTTGAAGGGAGTTAGGGGTTCCAAGAATATAAGATAAACATAGATCAGCCTGTAAAAAAGGTACACAGTCAGGGGAAGGAACCCCATATATAGGGAACAGCAAAGGGGCTGGTTTGGCTGGAATGTGCATGGGGATGGGGGCAATCAGCATTCAGCTTAGAAAGATAAGCTGGAGATGGAATGTGAAGGGTTTTAAATATTACACGTAAGAGTTACATTTATCCTAAAAACAATGAGTAGCCAGTGATATTTCTTGAGCTGAGGTATGTCAATTTGTTAGCTTGGTGGAAGACAGATAAGAGAAAGACTAGATGAACTGAGAATTAGGTGGTTATTACAACAGTCTATGCAAATGGTGATAAGAACCAGAATTAGGTATTATTAGTAGTTAACTCTGTAGCAAAATAACTTTTCTTGGTAAAAAAGGGATAAGTTTTTCTTTTCTTCTAGACACTGGGTAAGGAAAATGCATGTCCTGCATATTATAATATTTGCATTTCAGAAGACAAGGACTGGAAAGACATGAATTTTTGCTTGTCATGCTCATTCCATTCTTGCGAGTAAGCATCATGTAATGACATGAGAAATAGTACCCATAGTCCCTTGGAGTGAGGGATTTGGCTAGTCCAGAAGTTCATTCTCCTACTATTGGCCTTGAAGGAGAGATGGTGAAGCAGGGAAGTCAGGGCCAACGTGTTAGTGGAGAACTTTATTGCAGAGTGCCTCCCTCTGTCAGCTCACTCATCCAGTTCTCCAATATGTGGGCAGCAATATGGGCCCTGGCTGGAAGTTTTGAGTTAGCACAGAGCTCAGACAACTGAGAATCATTCAACAAAGGTTCTACTGTGAGGCATTCTTTCTTCCAGATTCTTGTATTTTTCCACTGCCCACTGAGTAAGTGGTCACAAGAATGGAGCAGACAGAGCAAAGGGGCAGAGACCTAAGCAATCTCATGGGAACTAGAGTACCACTCCCAGATTTATAACCAATAGGCTTTAAGTTAAAATTTAATTAAACCATAGTACTCTTCCATTTCGAAGCCTTAATGGAATCCTCTGGATATTAGAATGGCAGAATAAAAGGAGATAAGGCAGAAGAAAATAAAACTAATTTTATTAACCTAATTTAACACCTTTTAAAAATCCAGAGTCTTTTGAAGGGTTTTGGTCAATATGATTCTAGTATGGCTGTGACAGGGAACAAAGACATTTTCAACCTGGCAATCCCAAGGAAATGTGTTTTATATCTTACCCTGATTTGGGCAGTCTACCTTCAATTTCTCCAAAACAATCCAGAGTTCAGGAGACCAGACTCAACATAACTCCTCATATTCCAAATCACACACACATTCCATTGGCAATTATTTCATAGTACCAAAGGAACTCCCTTCCTTTTATAGATGAGGAAACTAAGGTCAGAGAAAATTAAATGATATGTCCAAGATAACATAGCATTAAGTGGCAATGCTAAGATTTGACCCCCCCCATCCAAACTGTCATCCATATTCCTATATGATATTGTCTCTCATTTATGTGTCAGCTTTTCCTCGTTTGAGAGGGAGAAGAAGAAATTAGAAACGCTCAGAGGAAATTTTCAAGGTCATATGCCATATTTTTTGCTGCTTTATGTTAAATTCCTCCAAAGTGTATAGGAAGTTTTTATTTTCAGCTTCCTTTAAAAATTCAGTCTAGCCACTGGCCCCAATAACATAAGACCTGCCTGGGGACCTCTCCTCTAAAACAATGTAGGAAAACAAATTTATAGGCCAATAAAAATGATTCCTGTTTTATACTGTTCAAGTTATAGCAAATGGTGTCTCAACATGGGTAATACTGAAACTTCATTTTCACCAACAATTTTTGACACGTTTCTTCTTCTAAATTTTTGTTAGAGCCTATTATAAGTAGCAAAATATAATGTTTTACTTCAATCCTCCAGCCTACCCTCTAGTGGAGGTGCTAATGAGCAATGAAATTGGTCAAAAGGCAGTTAGTAGTACAAAGACAAACAAAGGGTCTGGAAAATACCCCGAACTAGTCAGTGGCCCCTTAAATCAGGGTATTAACTATAACTGGAAACACTTAAATTCATTCCAGCTAGAATGAACTGGACTCCAAATCTCTCCTCATAATATCCTTCCAAATAAAATCTATTTGGAAAGTAACAATCAAAGGTAAGTATCAAAGGGACTCTTACCCCACTGCAACTATTTTGAGAAACCTACAACTGAGCTGGCAACCCAATGGAACTTGTTTCCAGGTGACAACATGCCAGGTGATGCCGTTATTCTTGGATTAAGTAGTTCACTCTCTTTTTCACATTGAAAAGAAATCTCTGTCCTTTATACCATTAAGCTTCAGAAACTATAAAAGTTCATGGAATGCCTTAAAACTCAGCCAAAAAAAAAAAGAAAAGAAAAAAAATCTTTTATATTTATTTATAATGATTTTAAATACTTAGAATGATGTGCTTAACTGGAGACAGTGTCTTCCTAACTAAAAGTGATAACATTTTTGTTCTAGAATTAATAGTATGTGTTTAGGAAGTTTTGCTTTTCTTTGCTACAGGTTAACTATCATTATAGGCTAACTGGTTTTCATAAGAGAAGACACGGTGGAAAGAAGGAAGAGAGGGAAGGGAACTTTATTGATAGATATTGAGGGAAGGATTGTTTTTGAAATCCTTTAAACTTCTAAATATGCTGTCCTTAGCCTTGAAGTTGCATGGGTACCCTCACACACGCACACACACACACACACACATAGATATTTGAAACAATCTAATGATACTTGGATACTGGAGGAAGCTAGATGGCTGACAGAATACCAGGTCTGGAGTCAGGAAGACCTGAATTCCAATCCAGTCCCAAACATTTAATAACAGTATAACCCTGAGCAAGTCACTTAATTTCAGTTTGTCTTAACTCACTGGAAAAGGAAAAAGTGAACCTTTCCAGTATTTTTCTTTGCCAAGAAACCTCAGGGACAATATTGGCATAACTATGGTCATCCATGGGGTCATGAAGATTAGATACAACTGAACAACAATAATGATATGTAAGTAATCTCAGGTGTTCATGATAAATTCTTCTTTGAAAACTCTATAGAAGGAACTATTATATTGAGATACTGGTAAGGAACTATGTCAAATTTACAAAAAATCAAGCCATTCCCCAATCGACAAATGGTCAAGGGACATAAATAGGCAGTTTTCACATGATGAAATCAAAACTATCAATAAGCACATGGAAAAAAGTGTTCTAAAACCCTCCTGATTAGAGAAATGCAAATTAATACAGCTCTGAGGAACCACCTTCCACCTAGCAGACTGGCCAATATGGCAGCAAAAGAAAGTGATAAATATTGGAGGGGATGTGGCAAAATTGGGACACTAATACAATGCTGGTGGTGAATTGGCCCAACCATTCTGGAAGGCAATTTGGAACTATATGCAAAAGAATTTAAAAGAATGCCTGCCCTTTGACCCAGCCATACCACTGCTGGGTTTGTACTCCAAAGAGATAATAAGGAAAAAGACTTGTACAGAACTATTGAGATATTGGCTCATAAATTAATAAATAAATGCTGATTAAAACAGATTCCAAGAAAGACAATAGTTGGTATAATTTAAGACTAAAAGGAACTTTGAGATGATAATCAATCAACACATTATTTACCATGAGCTAGGACTTGTGCTATGTGCTGGGATTACAAAAAATGAAAACACGGTTAACCTCAAGAAGATTACATTCGAATAGGGGAGAGGATACATAAAGGATACTGCCAAATAAATCCAAGAACACTTTAAAGAGAAAAGCACTAGCATCTGGGGAGGTTATGGACAGTGTCTGATCTGAAGATTAAAGGAAGCCCGGGATTCTAAGGACTTGCAGTTAGGAAGGAGAATGAGCATCATGCACAATGGGAAACTGAATGTCCCTGAAAACATGAGACTGGAGCTAGAGTATTTTATGTTTAGTCAGCAGGTCAGTAGAGGTGAATCACAGAGTAATACAGAAAGAAGTAACACATTAAAAGACTAGAAATAGAAGAAGGCACCAAGTTGTGAAGGATTTTAGATATTGAGCAGAGGAGTATATTGACCCTAGAGATAAGATGGAATCACTGGAGTTTACTGAATAGCAGAATGACAGTCAGATCTACACTTCTGGAAAATCACTTTGGAAGCTGTGTGAAGGGAATAGATTGAACAGGGGGAATGACTTGAGGGAGGAATTCCAAGTGGCACTGAAGACACAAAGAACAAAAAAACAGCCTTTGACCTCAAGAAGCTTACATTGTATTAGCTTCTGTGGTTCTCTCTATAAGAGCTCAAATTATGGTTGATGACCATATAAATGGATAGAAATAAACATACACTAGAGATAGAAAGAAGCTACAACTTCTACAAAAACTGATTGGATTGTGGGATGAATAAAAATGAGTTGAAGATGATACTAAGAATGAGAACCTGAATGACTGGAAAGAGTACAGTGGTATCTTGGGCTGGAATAAGTGTGGGTGTGGAGGAATGATAATAAGTTCTCTCTCTGTATGTTCAGTTTGAACCTTCTAGGGGACATCAAGTTCCAAATGTCTAATAAACTAAAAGTTTATTTCAGTTTCAATACTCAACTCTGCAATTGGTGATGTGGGACCTGAAGCTCAGGAGGGAGAAGAGGGATGGCTATAAGGAATCATTAGCCTATTCCAAAGCTAACTGAACCAATGGCGATAAGATCACCAACTTAAAGAGTTCAGAGAGAAAAAAGCAAAGCCTCGGGGGCAAGCCTAATAAGGAGAAAGATTAAGTAAAGCATATTAAGTGGAATAATCAGACAGATAGGAGATTGTTGATGGACCATACTATTGCCAATACCATGGGGTCTTCTTGGCAGAGATACTGGAGTGGTTTACCACTTCTTTCTCCAATGGATTAAAGCAAACAGAGGTCAAGTGACTTGCCTAGGATCATATAGCTAGTAAGTGTCTGAAGCCAAATTTGAATTTATATTTCCTGACTTCAGGGCCCAGTGCTCTATTCACTGAATCATCTGGTTGCCTCCTCAAGAAAAAAAGAGAGAGTCACATAAAATCAAAGAAGAGGCTGTATCAAGAAGGAGAATGTTGTCAGCAGTATCAAATGCTTCAGAAAGGTCAAAAAGAATGAGGGCAGCTAGGTGATACAGTGGAGAGAGCTTGAAGAGCTGGAGTCAGGGGGCTCAAGTTCAAATTCGACCTCAGACAGCTGTGAGACCCTGGGTAAGTCACTTCATCCTGATTTACCTCATGCCCTTCTTTTGTAAGATTTAGATAATAATAGCACCAGCTTCTATAGGATTCTTGTAAGGATCCAATGAAATAATTGTAAAGTGCTTAGTGCAATGCCAGGCATGCCATAAGCACTATGTAAATGTTAATTATTATTATTATTATTATTAGGGCTGAGAAAAAGGCCATTAGGTTCATCAGTTTAGAGATCATTGATAACTTTGGAAAGGGTAATTTCGGATGAATGAAAAGGTCAGAAGCCAGAATGCAGAGAAGAGAGTGACAAAACAAGTGCAGTGATGCATTGTAAGTGGCTTTTTAAAGGAGACTGACTCAGAAGAGAGGAAAGATAAAGGATAATGGTAGAGATGGTGGGATCCAGTGAAGGCTTTTTTTTTTTTTTAAAGATAGAGCAGACTATTTGTACATAGAAGGGAAGGAAACAGGAGACATGGCGACCCTGAAGATTACAAAGAAGGTGGATATGGTAGTGGGGAGAATCTGTTGGAGAAGACAGAAGTAGATGAGGTCAACAGTACATTTAGAAAGGTTGGTCTTGGAAAGCAAAAGAAGCCATCTCATTATGAAAGATAGAAATGAATAAAGAGGCAATAAATGATATCAGAAGGATGTGTCTAAGAGAAAAAAATGAAGGTGCTTTCATCAAATGGTCTTTTTTGTTGTTGACATGTGGGGCAAAAGCATCAGCTGAGAGGGTGGTAGAGGAGATGGAATGGGAGGCTTGAGGAGAGAAGAGAATATACAGAACTACAGTGGCATAAGTGAAATAAGGTGTTTATTAGGGAGGAGAAAAAGAGTGGATTGCCTTGTAGCAATGATGGCCTAGTTGAGATTAGCTCACATATATTTCTTGGGGACCCAATCAGTTTAGTTTTAAGGTTTTCAGTTCTCTTATAAGCCCATGAATAAAAATAAATGAGGCAAGATTGTAGGAGCAATCGAAGTTTGGGGTTTGACTTGAGGACAGAACAGAGGAATAAAAGATTCTGTGAGTAGAAGATGGTGTAGATTTGAAGTGGTTCACTAGGGATCAAAAGTAGTAAGAGAAGAAGAGCAATGAGAGCAAGGGTGAAAGACATGAAACACTAATTATTTTCTATTGAAACTGTATATAGTTTGCTTTGTACACATTTATTCTCTCTCTCCATTGTAAGCTCCTTGAAGACAGGTATTGTCTTTTGTCTTGTTTTTGTATCCTTAGCGTTTAGCACAGTATCTAGAACATTTTTATTGTTGTTTAGTCAATTTCAGTGCTGTCCAATTCTTACTGATCCAATTTGGAGTATTTTTGGCAAAGATACTGCAGTAGCTTGCCATTTCTTCCTTCAATTTATTTTACAGATAAGGAAACTGAAGCAAAGTTAAGTGACTTGCCCAGGGTCACACAACTAATGTCTGGGGCTAGATTTGAGCTCAAGTCTTCTTCGATCAGCATTCTATCCACTGTGCCACCTACCTGTCCTGTCTGACACATAGTAGACACTGGATAAATGTTTATTGATTAACTATTTGAGAGACTATCCAGAATCACGGAACAGAAAACAAAATCTTACTCACTTCCAGATGATCCTACATCTAATTTTTATTACTCCATGAAGTCTTCCAACCTAATTCACAGCTTGGTTCTAGGAACTTCAAATTCTCTAGCACCTTTATTTTTATTATTAGGTCCTGTTATCTGTTTCCAGGAACTTATAAGGGCTCACCCAGGTCAAACAAGTAACTTGGGAGAACAAAGGAAACTTTGTTAGAAAAACTAAACACCATTGTTTTAACTTCTAAGTGATTTACATGAAAGATTATTGATAAGAAGAGCAATTAACAAGCAATAAGCCAGGCTGCAAATTCTCACCCTGAAAACTTGAAATGTTTTAGCTTTTCTTGAAGGTAGAGAGGAAGAAAGACATTTACATTTTGCTAGTCTGATTGGAAAAAGCTGCTCATCAATGAATGTTCTTTCCTGCAGATTTTCAACAAATAAGAAAAATATTACTGGACACATTTTATGGTATGAGGACTTAATATTTTTGTCTTCTGCTTTTTTCCACTTTATGGAAATTTCTTCTCAGTATGGCTATACTTATTTGGCTCAAGATTCCATAAGGAAACATAAGGAATCTATTCAATGGAGTAAGAAAGTATGGTATGGGGAAAGAACAATGAACTTTGGGTCAAAGACCTAGTTCTGAGCACCAATGGATAGTCATAATATTATAAATATATGAGAAATGGAAAGCATAACTATTAGAATAGTTTCTATCTCTTCCACTTTTTGGTCAATTGGATGTCAGCCAATCCAATGAGCTTCTCTGATCTTCCCCTTTCATTTTTGTAAAACTGGCATATTTGCTCATGGAGGTAGCTGGGTGGCTCAGTAGATAGAACACTGAACCTGGAGTCAAGAAGACCCAAGTTCAAATTTTACATTAGACACTTGCCAGCTGTGTGATGCTAGACAAGTAATTTAACCTCTGTTTGCCTTAATCAGGTGGAGGAGAAGATGGTAAGCCAGTTGTGGCATGTGACTTAGGGAATGTTACTGTGACATAAGAAATAATAAGCAGGTTAATTTTAGGAAAACATGGAAAGATCTACATGAAATTATGAAGAACAAAATGAGCAAAACAAAGAGAACATTATACACAATGACAGAAATATTGTTTGAAAAATGACTAGTATATATCCACCTCCAGAGAAAGAACTGACAAATAGAAACAACATAGTTTTATATATGCACATATAAACCATTCATCTCTAATTTAGGAAGAACAGGGAGCCATGGAGGGTAGAAGGGGATTTTAAAGCAATGAACAAACCAATTAATTAATAATATACTTTTTAAAACCATGGATATTATGGTCCACAGGGTCACAATGAGTTAGACACACATGGACAATAATATCTGCACAACCTATCTGTAAGGGTCATTGTGAAGATTAAATGAGAATGGATTTCAAGAATTTGACAACCAGGGGGCAAATAGGTGGCTCAGTGGATTGAGAGCCAAGCCCAGAGATAGCTTGGATACTTCCTGGCTGTGTGACCCTGGGCAAGTCACTTAACCCCCATTACCTAGCCCAAACCACACTTCAGCCTTGGAACCAATACATAGTACTAAGGTAAGGATTAAAAAAAAAGAATTTAACAACCAAAAAGTATTTTTAAGATGTCAATCATTATATTATTCTTCATATTATAAGTGACTCCAAAGGATTCCAGTTATTAATGCTTTCTTTTTTCCTGATATTTCTGTTAGGTTGGATTGACTGCCCTCTGGGTGGTGGTCAGTTTTCAGTTGGCGGGGATGGCATGCCTCTTTTTCATGGGAGAAAAAAATAAGCGTTTATTAAGTGCTTACAATATTCCAGGCACCATGCTAGCCTTTATCATTATCTCATTTAATGCACACAACAATCCTGGCAAGTAGGTGCTATTGCTCTCCTCATTTTTACAGTTGAAGAAACTGAGACTGATAGAGGTTGACTTGCCCTGGATCACACAGCTAGTAAATATCTGAGGACAGACTGAATTTGGGTTTTACTGACACGAGGTCTACTGCTCTACTCACTGCTCCACCTAGCTGTCTCTCTTAGGGGTTTCTACTCTGTAATTGCTGTGGAGGTTCAACTAGAGACAGGGTCAACAATCTGCATGTGTCAGGAACTCTTAGGCTCATCTGACTGTCCTCAGATCATCACATAGTACTTTGTTTTGTAATTTTCTAATGTTCATGTAATGTTTATGGTATCTTTCCATGAATCTTCCTTACTCAACTCAAGTTTCTTGAAGGTATGTACTGTCTCATCTAAAAATCTTATTTGTACTAGGACCTAGAAGTGCTCTGCAAACAGGAAACATTTAATACATTTACACTGATTAACTTGTATTCAATATTCATCAACAATAGACCAGTTTCCACAGTCTTTCTCAATGAGGATTATATAAAGAGTCTACCAAGGAACTACATACATGTATAAAATATCATTTTTAGGACCCCAACTGTGATTCTGGGGTTTGGGGGTTACTACTGGATACCATTTTTGTGAAAAACAGTTTATCTGAATTAAGAAAATATTCCCTTAGCCTTTTTGAAATAATGCCCTTCAAACAAAATGAACAAACCTTCAGGCTATGGTCATTCTTGGCTAAAATATATTTAATTATTAGTGCCTATGCCACTATAGTTTGAGGTCTTTCCACTGCTATTATAATCCATTTCTCTCTCCATTAAAGATTCTCTTGAGGCCAAGATGCCACATTCCTATTCAAAAGAGATATTAGTGTCTTAGATTTTTATTTTTAATATTATGAATCTAAAAATGAACTCATTATTCCACTGATAATCATAAGGAATTCTTAAGAATTTCAGGATAAAATCAATCATTTTCATTAAATCATTAATCTAATTTAAAATATACAATCATAGTGGTCCATTTTTGATAATGGTTGGGTAGGTCTTTACCTTTAAAATGTAATCTAAGGTTGAGTTAAGAGATGTTTACTGACTCAACTACCTTCACTGTATTAACCACTCTATTTGGTCCAATATCTTAGCATTCCAAACTTTAGGGTTGGACCACTAAGGCATGGAAACAACCTTATCCATTGGAAGCTCCTACTTCGCTACTTTCCTCTAACATAGTCCTCTAACACAGTCAATCATCAAGTAGTTAGGGGCACTTTCATGACCGCTTGTTTATTAGAAGTCCAGATATAGTTCAACCTCTTCTTTTTTCAGATGAGGAAACTATATAGCACAGAAAGTGAAAGTGAAAATTAAGTTGACATATTAGTAACAACCTAATATCAAACAGTTGCTGTTCTCTTATGTTTTCTAAAGAGCCTTCAAATGATACTGATGGTGTTGAAACACTAACATGTCTATAACTGATAGGCAAGTATATTCCCAGTGTTCTCATTTTCAGATTTGTTTATTTCTAACAACAGCATTCAACTTTAGTCATCAAAATGAAGTCCCAGACTAATACAGAACAAATTTTACAGGTGTTGGGGATGTGTGTGTATGTGTGTATTTTAAATAGGCAATGAGTCTACTTTTAGAAGTTATTATCCAAAAAGCTTTTGACATTCATATTCCAATTTTTATATCTTGATGTAACAGACTGATTGATTTTGTCCAAAATGACCATTTACAAATATATGTGGAAGTTGTATCACAGTTTCTCTCAATTGTGGTACAAATGTGGTTGAATTGATAGTCCACATTATCCATAGTGGTTTACTTTGCCAAATTTATAAATATTTACAAAATTCTGGTCAAAATATGTTTTGGATAATAATTAATTCTGACCCTTACAATGTGCTATTATAATCATTTTATTGGCTTCTCTCTGGGAACTTTAATGTTACTTCTTTATATGGCATTTTGTATTTAGTAACAAAAACATAAGTAATAGGGACATGACTACTAGTGCCTCCCCCCAAAATAAATAAAAAGCTATAAACCATGGCTTACCTTGGAAGTTTATTGGAAAACATACTGACCTCAATACTGAATTACCTTTACTCTATGCAAGTGGAGCAAAGTACTATTCATGTTTATTCTTAGTACAATATAATGAATCTTAAATCCAGTCTTAAAATCCATGATTAACACAAAATTAATACCATAAAATTTCTTAACTTAAGAATGTGTAGAGAAGAGAAAAAAGAAACCACATTCAAATTCCAATTTATTACTTTTTTGGTAAAGAAAAAACCCAAATACTGAATGGACATTGTTTCCATTCGAATTCAATATTTGAAAGCATGATCATGGTTCTAGTTTGCTACTCCAGAAATAGCCATTGTGGCTGAATAGTGAAACCTTATTACTGCTAAAGTATCACAGTAAGGAGTTGAAACTTTATTTAATGGATAATGGTGAGCCATAAAATCTTTGATTAGAGAGATATGCAAAGCATTGTTTAAGGAAACTAATCTGGCATTAGTTACAAGAGAACTGTTATAACCTATATAAGATGAAGAAGATCTCAAGATGGCAGTGAGAATGGTGAAAGAAATGTAATAGAAGATTATTTGTTTATATGTGTTTTGTTTATACCTCTATACACACTGGGTCAGCTAGGTGGCAGAGTGTATACAGTGCTGGAAAAGATTTTGGTTTGCCATTTCCTTCTCCAGTTCATTTTATAGATGAGGAATGAGAGAGAAACAAGGTTAAGTTACTTGCCCAGAGTCACATAGCTTGGTAAATGTCTGAGGCCAGATTTGAACTCAGGTATTCCTGACTGGACACCTGGAGCTCTATTTACTGTTCCACCTAGCCACCCAAGGCAGTCCTTTAGAGGGAAATGGCTTGGCCAGATTGATACTTTAAGACGATCATTTTGATAGACAGCGGAATGGAGTAGAATTAAAGATATAAATAAAAGAGCTATTCTAATGAAAGTGATAGCTGAGATCCTAAGAATGAATGCAACTTCTGAAAAAGATTACAGATGAACTGACCTGAAAAAGAATAGATGGCACAGACTTGGGACAACATGAGCTCTATGGGTTCAGAGAAGGAAGAGTTTCCACTTTGTAAAACCAATGACCTAAATTTCCTTGAGTTCTAAAACACTGAGAGTCTTTAAAGCTATCATGAGCTGAGGTTGGTTAGGGAAGAGAAGGCTTCATAAAGTATAAAGAAATTATCTAGATTTTAAAGGATGACAATGATTCTGATTGACAGAGTAGAGTACAGAGAGCCTTCTAGACTGAGAAAAAAAATAAAATAAATGAACTTTCAAAAGGAAAAACTTCTCTTTAAAAAGTGAAACCTACTCTTTTTTTCTTTTATCAAGAAATGATATTTGAGATATACAGTAAGAAGGGACTTTTCTCTACAAATAAACTTTTTCTTTTTGGCTTCAGTTATTAAAAAAAGTAAATCATATTATCATAAAAAGGTGTGGAGAATAAAATATGGGCATTGAGTTTTAATAAAACACTCTGAGCTCAGAAAACAGCAGTGGTCAGCCTTGGTCCATCTGAAATGATTTTGGTCTCTGGCACATGTACATTCAAAAAAAATTTTTTTTCAAGTGGGCTAATGCCAACATGAGAGCCACCCATTTTTCAAGGTCATAATTGGTACATATAAAAAGATTTAGAACCACAGAATGTTCCAAAACAGCAGAAAGCTATCATAACTCTACACTCCTGGGATCTAAGAACTACAGCATTCTTTAGCTCCTATTTACAACATGAATACTAAATAGAAATGTTAAAAATTATTACAGAAAATGAAGTCGACATTATCCCTCTGTAGACCAACACCCTGAAGTGAGTCACCACTCAAATTTCAAATTGCAAATGCATTTTAAAAAAGAACTCCTTGTTTGCCATCTGTGACCAAAAACAAAACAAAACAAAAAAACCCCACATAAGCTTTTAATTAGATATTTGCATTACACCTTGATCATGGAAAAGGAAAATTAAGGTTCCATTTTTATGTGAACTTGGCTACTATAAAGAACAACTTCACTAAATCAAAACTTATGCCACTTAAGAATATATTAGTATTAGATGAAATAAGGTAAGAAAAGATTAAATTGGAACTAGGTACAAAGGAAAACAAATCTCATAGAAGACTAATACCTCCCCCTTTGAAAAATCCACTATGAAATTAAACAGTAACTATAATTCATATAGTACTTTAAAGTTGCACAGTTAACAGAGTGGGGTCTGGAGTCAGGAAGACCTTAGTTCAATCTAGCCTCATAAACTTACTAGCTGTATGACCCTGCATAGGTCCCTTAACCCTTCCTTGTTTCCTCAGTTTCCTCATCTATAAAACAGGTTAGTGAAGGAAATGGCAAACCATTCTACTATCTTCACCAAGAAAACACAGAATAGGGTCACAAAGAGACAGATACAACTGAAATCAACTGAACAGCAACCATGATGACAACCAACAACAATCAGAAGTGTTAAACTCATCTTTCAGGTGCCAAAACCAGATTAATTTGTAATCAGGAAATATTTAACAAAATTAGTTAAAATACAATTGAACATAGACAAAATTGTCTTTTAAAACTAAATCAATATATGCATACAGAGGTCTTCAAGTACTATTCATAAGCCCTTTTGCTATTTGACTTTGGCATGGCTACTACTACAGATATTACTGTTCCATTTTACACATGAGCAAATAAGCTCAAATACGTTAAATTATGGTTTTAGAGTCTCAGAAGACCAGATTGGAAACCAGATCTTCCAAAGTCCAGTACTCTATCCATTATGCCAATATGCTTTACTAACTCGGCCTAACTATGTAAAAGGTCTGTTCAAAATAAATACTAAGAATCAGAAGTATTTTTAAAGAAATTCAATTTTATTACTTTCATGAACAAAAAGAAGAGCTGTCATAATATGAGTTGGCCTTTGGGTCTGGAAGACTTAAATTTAAATCATGCCTCTGACACACTGGCTTGGTCACTAGGAACTATTCATTTATTTATTTATTTATTTATTTGCTTATTTATTTGCTCATTTATGCATTTATTTATTTATTTATTTATTCGTTCATTCGTTCATTCATTCATTCATTTATTTGTTTGTTTGTTTGCTTGTTTATTTTTGGGTCCTTACCTTCAGTCTTGGAGTCAATACTGTGTATTGGCTCCAAGGCAGAAGAATGGCAAAGGAAGACAACAGGGGTCAAGTGATTTGCCCAGGGTCACACATCTGGGAAGTGTCTGAGGTCAGACTTGAACCTAGGACCTCCAGTCTCTAGGCCTGACTCTCAATCCATCTAGGGACTCTTTAGATCAATGGGAGGGTAAGATGGGGACAAAAGAAAGAACAAATAATAACTAAAACTAGGCAAGTTGCATAGAAGTCCTTAGGGCATTTGCATTACAGGATAAGAATAATTTGCAATTAGCTTATCTACAGTAATGAAAAGATTATTTCCTAAGTAATAAAAATTGCTCTCAAATGTCTTGTATCCCCCCCTCCCAACTCAAATGGGATTTTTACTAAGTTAAAACTGAATTGGGCAATTCCATATCACACCAGAATCCAAAAATAATAATAAAAAACGACAAACATTACTCACATATGCATTAGTTATTCCTTAAATTCAAAAACTTCAATACATGAAAATCGAAATTTGCACAGCAAATTCATTTGAAGTATTTAGGTTCCTTAGGTAGAAAGAAATTGGAATGCTCAAGTATTCAGAATGAAGATCAATGAAATTCTCTCACTTCATCTAATCACTTTCTCCATTTGTCTTTCAAAAGAAAAATTTAACCCATTGTAAGCCTATGCAAAGGAAAAAGAAAACATAATGAAAGCTCTCTCTTTCAAAGACTAATAGATGTGAAATTGATCTTAACAATATAACACTTAAAAAGGAAAAAATAAAATAAATTTCAAGGGAAATTTTCAGCTAATTGTCTCATTTCTTCCCTAACACTTTTGGTTTAGAATTAGTGACCTTCAACTAATAGTAAGCTTCATAATATGTTACTAAAACATTTCCTTCTCAATCTCGCTTCTACCCTGTAGGAGACCACGATACTTGTTATCTTTTGCTAGATCATCATCAGTAGTTTAAAAATGGAATTTAATTTCAAAAACTAAAAATTCTATAATAATTTAAAAGAAAATTAAGTAAGGATGATCATCCACCAAATAAACTATGATAGGGACAAAAGAAAAGGCCAAAAAATATCTTCCATGAGGAATGTGAAAGAGAAAACACTCTGTGTTTGTCCTCTCTATTCCTTCCTTACCCCAATCAGAGAAGACTCTTTTATTCTAATATACAAATCTGAATATTAATTAGATATCTAGGTGTAAGGAACAGGGTCCAAATTTTTACGACAGAGAACATTTATTCTAAGAATATTTTATTTATTCTTTTAGGGCAGACATCCCTTGGATGCAAACCCAATTCTGGTTCCAGCAGGACTTGATAAAAGATCTGGGGATACACAATTAAGATCTATAATCAATTAACAAATAATAATAGCCAGCATTTATACAGTACTTATGTGTGAAGTAACATGCTAAGTGCTTTATAATTGTTTATTTTAAGTATTATAAATATCACACAGTATGGTAATCTCTGGTTTATTAATGTATAGAGTCCAATGATTTGGAAAAATCTAGGTGCTAAGAAATCAAGTTTCCCTAAAATTAATCTAAGAGAGGCAAGTGACATATATGTGAATAGAAAGAAAGACCATGGAAACAAGACAATCTGAGTTCCAGTTAAGCTTCTTGCACATACTTCTTTATTTTTTAGATTATAAGCATGTTACTTATCACTTAACAGGCAATTTGAGATATTAAATTTCTGCTGAGTTAACTGATCTGTGGTGTTTGGAGGGGTTTCCACACCAGGCATTCTTAATGTAGAGGTTCAGACCAAAAAACAAAAAGAAAACCCTGTCCAATGATACTGAAACAGATTTAGTTTTATTGGCATATGCGTTTGCTATTTGTTTTTTTGGAATACTTATACAGCTTTTTATTTAAAAAAATCTTCATGTTCAACTTTTGTGATAGGGAGAAATATTATAAGTATTCAAAGAAAAAAGAAAATTCCTTCTAGTTATCTGTTGTTGTTTTTATCTTTTGATTGGACCTGTGATTTTTATCCATGTAGATATACCCCCTATGGGGGCCCCCCTTTTAACAGTAGGTCAGCAACTATTTTGTAACTTACAGGCTAAACTTTGCTTTGCCCTATAATATAATAAAGAGAGAATGTGTTAGAAATAGAGTTTGAACCAAAGTCTTCAGGACTTAAAAAACCAGCTCTTGAGTTCCTATGTTATGTTGCCTCTCCTTTACATATTAAAAAAATATATGTTCCCTGGTTTTAGCATGATCCTATGGCATGTTCTATTTGGCATTCACTTTGAATAGGTTTCATGTTTCTGGTTATTAATCACATTTTTAAATTTTCTTTCTTAATAAGACAAATTGTTATTAATATTTTTCAAAATAAATTCATTTCTTTTGAATGCATTTGTAATCTGTTCTTAGTACTCGTGCCATTAAGCAAACAACAATAACAACTCTCCTGGCAGATGTGCACAGTCCAGCAAAATAAACATTGATCGAGCTTAAAAACGTCGTTCTTTCTGCATTTTTAAATTCATCACTTTTATATAACGAGAGGTGAGTGCCATCTCAAGTCACATTTTGATAAGTTACATATTGAAAAAAAAAGAAATACTTCCAAGCTGTCCCATAATTCAAAAAACACATTACAGTGCTTCGTTATTTGACTGGACAACACACATGCAGGATTAGGATTCTGCTGATTAGACACTACAGACTTTCACACATCACATATAGTCAGCAGCTCTAAATGTTTTATTGCCTATTCAGGTGTTCTAAGCACTTTTGAGATATACTTGTCAACTGCAAAATACAGTACTTCCTTCTGCCTTTATCTCACTGGTTGCCAGACAACAGAGCAGAGCTGAAGTGGCTAATGTTACAGTAAACACTTCCCTAAAACATTTATATGCCATTGATAAACAATAGCAAATTTAAAAGAGAGATGGAGCCACACTATTGCAACCTTAAATCTTTACCCCACTGAGACCTAGGAACTTAAAATCTTCATACACCTGGCAGGGAGGAGCAGGAAAACAGGATCCAGAGGAAGACTGCTGATTTATAGCTTAAATATGTCTTCCTCTCGAATGTTTAATAGTTAGCTTTAGTCATTCGATACACTTTGAAAATACTATTCAACAATAAATTACAGTAGTTGCAACTTCCATTGCAGCACTCATAAATATCATTTTGCTTTCAAGAAACCAATTACAGAATATTAAATCATTTTACATTGCTTTCAAAAAAATCTTTAATTTGAATTGCAGCATGGATAACCTATACAGGCAGAGAAAGACATTCATTCTATCATGTTGCCTTCAGTTTGGGGCATAATAAGTTCCTGGTCAAACTGACACAGGCCCAAATGACCAGAAAGTCATGGCATCATCACTTATGACGTGGTTGGTTCTAAATTATTTAGGTTAGTCAGATGAAGATGAAACAATGAAACAAGTGACTTAATGAGCACCTACCTTATTGTGCTACAAAGGAGAGGGAAAAAAGAAAAACTCAAGAAATCATTCCTCTTCTGGAGGGCTGCTTCAGTAATTAGAGATGGAAGCAAACTTCCTTTTAATGATGAAACTGAGGTTCAAGAGAGATTAAATGACTTACTTATAGAGGTAATAAGTAACAGGGTTAGGATTCAAACTCAGTAGAGATAGGAGGAAACATAGGTAAAAACCATGGAGACAGTTAACAAATATAACATATTAAGGGGAAAAGAAGGTGATTTTAAAGTATGTTAACCTAAAGTCAATGGTAGCTCTGAGGTATATGGGAATAGTGACAGATAAAGGTAGAGTGTGAAGATGCTTAATAGGTGCATGATCCTGGGCAAGTCACTTAATCTCATTTGCCTCAGCTTCCTCTGTAAAGAATGAACTGGAGAAGGAAATGGCAAACCATTCTAGTACGTTCACCAAGAAAACTCCAAATGGGGTTACAAAAAGCCAGACAAAACTGAAATAGCTGAACAACAACAAAAGGTAGAGTGAGATAACTTGGGGGTTTTAAAAGCTTAGATAGATTATTTTAGAGTAGAGTTAACCTTTTTGTGCCTTGAGACTCTTTGGCAGTCTGGTGGAGCCAATGGATCCCTTCTCAGAAAAATGTTTTAAATGCATAAAGTAAAATAAATAAGATTACAAAAGAAATCAATTTTAGTGAAATACAGTTATCAAAATATCTCTTTTCAAAAGTGCATGAGCCTAAGGTTAAAATTCCCTGTTTAAGAATTATATGACAAGCAATAAGGAAACAGAAAAGGTTTCTGGGGTGGTATTCAATATAACTAAAGAATGATTTTTAGGAAACAAGTCTGATAGCAAAGAAGGATGAAAGTAAATTAAAGACAAGAGACCAGCTAAAAGTGTGGTATAGAAATCCTGAATTAGAGATATATAACTGCAATGGAAATACCTAGTTTAAAATAAAGGATAGGATCGCTTCTTGGCCTTTTGGCTAAGGTCAAGTATAACATGAAGATAGGAATTCGAGAAAAAGATTCTCTAAAATGGGGAAGAAACCAGGAAATTTGGAGGACTGAAAGGAAAATGAAGGTGGAGGGAGAAAAGTCAAATTTTATTTCTTGAAGTTAAGGTACACAAATGAAGGTTAATCAAACAAATAAGTAAGAGGTTCAAGAAAGAGGATGATTCCTAAACTACTATTATCTGGAATACAAGGTAAAATTGATGTTTAAATCAGTAAAAGAATGAACTACAGGATCTGTCTGATTTATATATAGGAGTATAGTGAAGATTAGATTATTAGTAAGATGAACTTTATATGTGTATGGTGGTGATGAGAGAGAATGAGTATCACTGGGTATACAAAGAGCAAGACAGAGCTGTTAAAGGCAAAAGTCAGTAATACTTTGCACTGATTAAAAGTGGTAAAAAAAAAAAACAGAATGTGTTGAAGGGGAGGAAAATCCTTAATAATCCTGACCTTGTATGCCAATGGGCTGGATTCACCAATAAAAAGGAATCAAATTTCAAAACAGGCTAGAAAACTAATTTTTTTTCTTAAAGTAACAATCTACAGCATAAGGATTCATGCAAAGTGAATAGTCATGTAACAAAATCTGTTATGCCTATTTAGAGCAAAAAAGTAAAAATTACAACTATAATTTATAATTACAGCTGTAATTATTTTAATAACCTAACAGAAAGCACAGAAAAATATCATTAAGAAAAATGCAAGCTATCAGCAACCATCTTTAAAAGTACTAAAACTTCTAATAATTAAAGAAATTCAAGTTAATGTATTAGTGAACTAAATAATGTGATAATTCCTTCAGAAAATGGGAAGGCTATTAAATAAATTCACAAAAATCTTCAGGATGTCTATATTTTACTATCAAGAAAAATAAGTAGAAGAGCTAAAGAAATAGCATTTAAAATATAATAGATATCTGGAAATTCGCCTACTAAGACATACAAAACTACACATACCCAACAACAACAACAATGGAATAAGTGTATGGTATATAGTAGACACAAAATAAAATGCTTATTGGTCAATATAAATAAAGGAAGACCTATTCATGAGTCGATTGATAAAAATGACAGTACTCTCTAGTCTATTGGTTTCACTTTACACCCAATTACTAGGATCATAATTTTATAGAATCAAGCAAAATAATAATAAAATTCATAGGTCAAGCACATCTAGAGAATGGAGAGGAGTATAAATGATGGAGGTTTAGCATTACCAAATTTTTAATATTAAATAGCAATAATTATTAAGAAAAATTATCAGCTACTAAAAGTAGGTAAGTAAAATAGATTAGATGAACAAGAATTATAAGGAAATATGTACAGCTGTCATGTTTGAAGAAAATAAGATAAAATAATACAGAGATTGTTTATTCAACCATAACTGCTGGGAAAATTGGATAGCTGTAGGATATAGGTTTACATCAATATCTTATACCTTATGCCATAAAGCCAATTCAAAACACAGTCAATGAAGAAAAGAATTTTCTCTTATAATTTTAAATTTAATTTTTTTTATTGAACTAAAAACAACAGAAGTATTTCCAAATACATAAAAGAAAATAAAAGGAGGATTGTATATAAGAATGTGAACCTACATTTTCATATTGCCTAATAAAGGTTCTTTCTCATGCAACTGTGAAGAGGGGATAAATTCACAACCAGTCGTACCATGGAGATTATAAAAAACAAAACAGACTGTTTCAATCATTTAAAAAAACAAAAAACTAATACACAAATAAGAAATGCAATTAAAATAAGAGAAGATACAGACTAGGGAAAATATTTACACTGACCACCATCTCTAATAAAATTCTGATTTCCAAAAGTATATATGGAATTGAGATCAATCTGTGTTCTCAACCCATACCTGAATAGATAAGAAAAGGATATAAATAAAATTCCCAAAGGAAGAAATAAAAACTATTGACAACCATCTTAAAAAGCTAAAAATCATTAATAATCAAAGAAATCCATATTAAAACTCTGAGGCATGATTTCCCATCCAAACTGGGAAAAATTGGAAAAATTCATTATTGGTGTTTAGATGGAAAAATGCACACAGTAATTCACTGTTGTTGTTCTGAATTCTTCTATTTTGAAAAACAATTTGGAATTGTGTACATAAAACTACAAAACTTTTTATACAATTTAACCCAATGATCTCACTTTAGAAGTTAAACTATAGGGAAGTTGTTAACAACAATATACAAAAATAGTCACTTTAGCACCTTTTGTAAAAGCAAAAAGTTGATCTCTCCTAATTAGAGAAATGCAAATCAAAACAATTCTGAGATACCACCTTATACCTAGAAGAGTGGCCAATATGACAGTAAAGGAAAATAAAATGTTGGAGGGAATGTAGCAAATTTGGAACACTAATACATTGCTGGTAGAGTTGTGAAGTGACCATTCTGGAACATTCTGGAATAGACCAACCATTCTGGAAGGTAATTTGGAATTATGATAGAAGGGTTTTTAAAGGATGTATGTCTTTTGATCTAGCCATACCACTACTGGGTTTATATCACAAAGGGATTTTAAAAAATGGGAAAGTTTCTGTTTGTACAAAAATATTTATAGAAGCATTTTTTTGTGGTATCAAAAATTGCAAAATGAGGGGATGTTCCTCATTTGGGGAATGGCTGAACAAATTGTGGTTTATGATGGTGATGGAATAGTATTCTGCTATAAGGAATGATGAACTGCTTGATTTCTATAAGAACTGGAAGAACCTCTATGAACTGATGAGGTCTAAAATGAGCAGAACCAGGAGAACATTATATCCAGAAATTGAAACATTATGGGACAATCAAATGTAATTGACATTGCTAGTAAAAGCAATGCAATGATCCAGGACAACTCTGAGGGACTTATGAGAAAGAATTCTATCCACAGAACTGTGGAAACAGAAATCCAGAAGAAAACATATGATTGATTGCTTGTTTGAATGGGTATATGATTTGGGGTTTTGGTTTTAAAAGATTACTCTATTATAAAAATGAATAATATGGAAATGGGTTTTGAATGAAAATATATGTTAACCCAGTGAAACGGCTTACCAACTCTGGGAAGTGGGGATAAAAGGAGAAGAAGACAACAAGAATTATGTAACCATGGGAATTTTTTTTTTTAAAAAGCAAAAAGTTGGAAACAAACTATCTGCCCAATGATTAGTGAGTGGAGGAACAAATTGTGGCATATGAATATAACAATATTACTATAAAATAAATAACAAATATCAAGAATTCAAGAGCATGGGGAAATGAAGTGATATGGAATGAATAAAATTGAGTCAAAGGAATATACCCAATTAATGTTTTGTTGTTCAATCATGTCCAACTCTACATGACACCATTTGGGATTTCCTTGGCAGAGATACTGGAATGGTTTGCCAGTTTCTTCTGCAGTTCATATTACAGAGGAGGTAACTAAAGCCAACAGGGTTAAATGACTTGCCCAGCATCACACAGCTAGTAAGTATTTGAGGCTAGATTTGAAATCATAAAGATAAGTCTTCTTGATTTCAAGGTCAGTGCTTTATCTACTGTACTACTAAAATGCCCATATGAAATTAATACAACTATCTGAAAGCAATTTTAACTAGCAATAAAATATCAGATCAACATTATTATTAATGTTATCTCACAATGCTTCTACTAAGTATTTCCTTATAAAAATCCAACACTTCTAAAATATCAGGTTGAAAGTACTATCAATCAAAATCATTTTTGTGCTATTTTACTTAAGTTTTTAAGGATTGAATATGGAGTGGGATTCATTTGTGTGTGTGTGTGTGTGTGTGTGTGTGTGTGTGTGTGTGTGTGTGTGTGTGTTGGGATTTTGTTTGATTTGTTGAATTTAAATGATCAAATAAATGCTCCAATTTATAGCTACACAAATTTCATAGCATCATTTATGAATGAACTAACATGTATTTTGACATTTTCAGTTTTGGAAGAATAATGTCTTTCAACAGCTTCGGAAAACACAAATACTTTCCCAAGTAATATTATTTTTCTATATTGTGCTAAAATGATTTTCTTAGCCTATTTCTACTGGTAATACACACAGATAATACATACAAAACAAAAGAACATAATCTTGTCTGTTTTATTATAACCAGGTTATTCGAATCAGCAGAAAGGATCAATAAGATAGATGACATAAGGTCAATAATATTGCCAAGGTAAAATGGTCATCTACAAGACCTTTTAGCTTTATGCTCTGGATAGAACTGAGAGGAAAATTATTATTAAAACAAGAGGTTTTTGTTTTTAAATCAGTAATAGATTTGGAGGAAGTCACTGAAAGACTTTATACCTAGGAATTACAACTAGAAAGTTTAGGAGACAATGTAAGTTTTCTGGGTAACAAAATTAAAATGGTATAATTTCAAAAACATTTAGCTTAATTACTTTGGTAACATATTCTCCATAGCTCTGTCTGGTCTTTATAGTTTGCAATCTAATTTAATAATTTCCTTAGTTCTCACACAGTATAGAAAATGTTACACCTAAAGTCCAGAGCTACCTCTTTAAAGTAAAAAGCTGAATAAGTTTTACTTTTGCTGGAGGGGGAGGGAGGATATCTGATTTTTTGTATATGAATTTATAAGCATACATACATGTATGTGTATATATTTACGCACATATATTTGTTTTTAAAATACTAACTTGGGAGGAAAGTAGATGGTGCATTTTTCTTTGGCCAACTAAGTCTCATTTAAAAAAAAATTAAGTCTGATTTCTAGCAGCTGGCAGCTGATTGGTGGTGAGAGGAGGATAGCTTAAGCCATTACTCTTGTTTTGTGGGCATTTGAAGTAGCTGCCAAGCATGTGACATCAACTATTCCAATTGGCTGGTAGTGACATCATTTTATTATTCAACTTTTTGTTTGTTCTTGAGCTTCCCCCTTTTAGGGACCTCAGGACCTCACGCAGCCAAGTCAGTTTAGAGGATGAAGAGAGAGGAAGCAGTGTGTGTCCAACATCTACGAAGTACCAAACTTCTTTTGTTTTTTACATCCTGAGAACTAGTGAAATGAAATTTCAATTAATATAACAATGCTGGATTCATTTTCAAACAATATTTGGGGGGAGATTTGCTGCTAAGGGATTATTAGTCAAAGCTATTAAAGATTTACATAAAAATCTGGAGATTTTGTTTTTAAAAAACTTGTAGACTACAAAATGGAAACCATATGCATGGAGGCTCACTTAACAAACCTGGTTCATACTTTGATAAAATACAAGGAATAATGCTTAGGTACCCCTATTCCCCATTACAATCATACTGCATTTTATATCACTAAACTATTTTACGTTAACATGTGTCAATGGAAAGAACCTGGATGTGGTATTAAAACATATGGGTTTCACTATACCTCTGCTACTTAACAATAACAACAGAAATAATCTCACATTTAAACAAGATATACTTTCCTTCCCAACAACTTTGTGAGGTAGTGTAGGAAATATTAGTCCTCATTAACCAATGAGAAAACAAAAGTTCAGAGACATGAACTTGCTGTTCCATGGTTACAAAGCCTGCATCGACACCGGGATTTGAACCAAGATCTTTATGATTCCAACTGCAATGCTTTTCCCATTATGCTTATGTGACCTTAGACAATTAAAGTCTACGGATCCTGGGTTCCTCATCTTAGAAGAACTCTTCTAATCTAATTCTAAGTTTCTATCCGACTTTAAATCCCATCATCTATGAAAATGATTATAGATACTGGTACATGTGACATATCCTCCATCTCTGACAGTGAATTCCATGAGGGCAGAGATCATGAATTTTTGAATTCATGCATCTTTTTACATACATACACAAATTTCTCAAGGGATTGTTGTACATTAAAAAGAAAAGCAGGCTTCAAAATATCAAAGCAGTGAGGATACTAAAGTGATCAACTGAAAAACATGGCAACAATGCAACACAAGTTAGAGTATTCTAAGATGATAAAATTTACTGTATATGTGTGCTCTCTCTTCTCTCTCTGTGTCTCTCTCTATATATCTCTCTTCTTGTCTGTCTGTCTGTCTGTCTGTCTGTCTGTCTGTCTGTCTGTCTGTCTGTCTGTGTCTGTCTGTCTGTCTGTCTGTCTCCTGGCTTTACTATTTACTTGATCTTGGGTTTGTCAATTTCCCTTTTTTTTTGACTCACATTTTTTCATCTCGAAAATGGTGGACTAGCTCAAACAAATCACTAAGGTGCTTCCTAGCTCTATATACTGTGCTGAAAACTTAAGAAGTAGCTTAAAATAAAAACCTACTTATACTACCCCAGTCTAGTAGAAATTGTAACAAGAGATAGATAGTTATTAACAGACTCAAAAGCTTTCTTTCTTTCTTCTACTAAAGGCAGCACAAAGTATGGGCATGATGTGCTAAATTGAGTTAAGAACATACTTTCCTTCCAGGCTAGCATAGAATATCAGAGAAAGCATTCTAAATATCATCACTAATGTAAAAAATTATTTTAAGGATTGTTTAGATATTTTAAGGATGATCTGATTTAAGCAATGATGGAAGTTTTCCACCATCATGAAGAGCTAATGTCTCTTCTTTCCTAATCTCACAGCTTTATTCTGCCCAGACTTGCCATTCAATTATTATTTAGAATTTATATAGTAGTTCTTATTTGCAAAGCACTCAGCAAACATTTATGATCCTTCACAAACCCTCAATGATGAAACTTAGGGGGAGGGAGGGAAGGAAAGGAAGTAGTTGCCTAAAGTCAGGTTTCAAGAAAAAAACTTAAATATATCTTAGACATCTGAGCTTCCAACTCCTCCTTCATTGCACCCTTTGTTCTCTTTTCTAATACTTGACTCCTTATGCTCCATGAGGTTTCAAATAATCGAAACTGCTTTCCATTTTTGTCACATCAAGCAAGATTTTTCCTTTTCCCCCTACTTTTAACTAATAATGTTCTAAGAGAAAGAGCACTTTTCGATACAATGAGCATTAAGTACCTACTTTGTGCCAAGAACTTATTAAATACTAGGAATATATATACAAAAAAACTACATAATCTCAAGCCTTGAGGAACTGGAGAAATAATAATATGCTCAGCTAGTATTTATCAATCAATAAAGATTCAATAAATACTTGTTTCCTAAGATGGCTGGTAAGTTCCCTTTCCCTTTGCATTGGTCTTTTTAGAAAAAAAAATCATTTTTCCTCAATATTTGAAATGTTTTCCATTTTGTCTCCAGATTTTCATTCTTCAGAATCTGATTCAAAATCATTCCTGGGCTGACAACTTCCCCTGATTTATTTTAAGTCTATGGGATCCCACCTGAATTTCCTCAGAACAATCTGAAACCTGCTTTCCCATAATCTAGAATGTTGTTAGACTGTCTGTATTTCCTTTACTCCTCTATCACAAATTCTAGAACATGGTGGGGTTAACTTTCCCCTCAAGCCTCGCATAATTTCTATGCCTATAACCAGTTCTTCTTTGTTAGAAACAATCAAATCAAGAATAAAATGTCCACTTGTTGGTTCATCTAACTTTAGAGGGATGGCACCAGGAAGATAATTGAGAAGTTATTAAATTCTCTGCTTTTGGAGTAGAACAGAAAGGGAGTAGGCAGAGAGGTGAGAAATTGGGAAAGAGGAAGAGGAAAAGGAGGAAGGAAGGAAAAGAGAAACAGTATTCAAACAAATAATCTAGATAATTGAAGTTCCTCCTCATTATATGGGTCTTGTGCTCTGTTTAACAAACTATTCATCTATTTCTTCTTTCTGTCCAAATGGCATGTAGTAAAATTTAAAAACAAAATCGCTTCTGTTTTTTTCATTTGCCTTCAGCCAAATAGTTACAAAGCATGATTCTTCCATGTGGTTCTTGGACTTCCTCACATGAGTATACCTTCTTAATATGCAATAAAACCTCCAATCTCCTTTTTACCTGTCCTGTTTCTTCCGAGTAAGGTATATTCTTCTGGAACCATAGCCCAGTCATAAGTTTCATATCCCAAGTCTCAGTGATATCTAAGAGGCACCCCAAATTTATCCCTGGCATTAAGACCTCTGATTCCTCTTGTTCCTTGTATAAATTTTGGGCAATTATGTACACTTGAGGCCATGAATTTTGTTACTAGTTCTTTCTTGGATTTTTGTTTCCCATAAATTTCTCAGTCTCTAGAGCTTTTCTTTGAGGCTACAACCAATAGTGTTTAACTTTAGGGGTATGCATATTTTGTCTCTATACTTTTTTATTTTAAAGCCACTTTGGTCAAATTTCAAAACAAATCTTGTGTGTGTGTGTGTACAGATTAAAAATAATTTGAGGCAATAAAAATGAAATAATGCAGTAGTGGAACATTCTAGGAACTATAGAAAGATGGGTAAAATCCCCATGTAGGAGGTAACACTTTTAGTCTTGAAAGCTAAAAAATCTAAAGTGGTGAAAATGAGGTACTTTCCTGGCATGGGAGTAAGGGGTAGTTGAGAAGGTTAGGGCATATATATGATAGTCTCTGCAAAAGCACTGAGAAAAGAGATGGAGCATCATGGAAAAAAAGGCTAGTTTGGATGGAATATAAAATGTAGGGAAGGCAGGAGTCAAATGATCTAATTTATAGTTCAAGGTTTATTCCTAATCCTCTAGGTGACCTTGGGTAAACTATTTTTTATTTCTAGTTTCATCATCAGTAAAATTGGGAATATAATTAATACCTGTTCTATCTACCTCACAGGATTTGAAAATACTTTGATAATGTAAAAATATTTAATAATATGGCAGTGCCTCCTTTATCCAGCTTCACTACTCTAGAATAGAGCAAAGAAACAGGAAGCAATAAAAGAGCTCTCAACAGCCAAAAGGGAAGCCATAAAGTCCACAAATGAATTAATGAATGAAAAAGCATTTATTAAGTATTTACTATGTGCCAAGTTCTGTGTTAAGTGCTAGGGATACAAACAGAAACTCAAAATAGATCTTCAAGCTCATTAAACTCATGCAATTTGGAAACAGGAATATTCCTTGGATTCTCATTCCACAGGTCTATTTACTTTCATTTTGCAAACAATTCTAAAAATATAGATGATCTAGTTTTAAGTCCACAGTGGACACATAGACAGCAGCAAAAAGTGATAATTGACAAAGGGTTAAAAAAATAGAAAGCCAACACAAACAACTCTGCATTACAGAATGATAAAACAACTGAGGCTAAAGACATATTAATTAGGTGACCTTGAACATATCATGTATTCTGACATGGACTAAGTTTTTTGCCACTATAAAATTCTGATTCTATGATCCTATTCCCTTGAAGAGGCTCATCAATCTCCTTTCATTCTCTACAAATAAAGTCACCTATTAATTTACTGAAAAGATAGCAGTAATCTTAAATGAGCTCCCTTTACTTCCCACTTCTCTATGATAGATTTTTTATTCTTCCTTCCCATTCCAGATTTTTCTGCTTCTCTCTCTCTCTCTGTTGTTTTATTTTTAAACTCGCCTTCCATCTTAGAATCAATACTGTACATTGGTTCTAAGTCAGATGAGTGGTAAGGGCTAGGCAATGGGGGTCAAGTGACTTGCCCAGGGTCACACAGCTTGGAAGTGTCTGAGGCCACATCTGAACCCAGGACCTTCTGTCTCTGGGCCTGACTCTCAATCCACTGAGCCACCCAGTTGCCCCCTGGTTCTCTCTTAAAGGACATTTGTATGATCTACTGCCAGATCAGTGCATTATTAATGGTCTCCTCTCTCCTCAATCTTTTCTCTCTCTCACTCACTCACTCATTATAGATCTATAGATAAAGAGACAAATAGATTTGACATTATTTCTGTAACTTCTTCCTTATAGGTAGCTTAGAAGAAAACTATAGTTATCAATGTAAATTTGTACTTTATAAAATATAATTTTAGAGGGTTGTCTGAGGTTCTTAAAAGGGGCACACATATTATGTGACAAAGGTAGGCCTTATTTCCTTACCAAGCCCTATACCCTGGCCCAAATCTAGCTCTTTAACCATTATAAAGTAGGGTGTAATATCTGAAGAGAGGGAGCAGGGAAAGTAAGTTCCAAGAGTATTAGGGATGGCTAAGACCTCAGATATAAGCAAACACCTGCTGACCCCCCCAAATATGTCCTATCTCTTCAGACCTGCCCCTTGAACCTCTAGCACTTTACTTTTAGGGTAATAAACTCCAAGAGTAACTCTCTCACTCTGGGGTTTTAGTTGGGATAAATGAGACCACAGAAAGTAAAATCGTGAATAAGGGAGCCCTACTATACTTCACTCACTTAAAATACCCTCTTTGAGCAAGTATGTGGACACACACATTTTCAAAATTCTCTTTACTGCTTAATGTCTTCTTATAACAAAGGGTTGTTCTGAGGATCAAATGAGATAATGTCTATGAAGTACCTAGCATAGTGCCTAGAACATACATAATAGGCACTTAAAGGCTAACTCCCTTGTAAAAAAGTAGTCGTTTCTCCAACTTCAACTTCTCACTCCCATTCAGTCATTAATCCTCTGAAATATACATTCTACCCCAGCTACACTACTAAAACTATTCTCTCATCTGACTTCAATCACCAAATCCAATGGTCTTTTCTAAGTCTTTATTCTTCCTTAACCCCTCTGCAGTGTTTGCCAATGTCAACTGTCCTTGAGATTTTTCCTTGATGGGTTCGATGACATTGCATTCTTACTTGAATGATTTTGGGCAAAGCACTTAACGTCTCTACCTCAATTTCCTCATCTGTAAAATGAAGGCATTGACTTAGAAGGCTTTAAAGGTCTTTTCCAGAATTATATCTTATGATCCTGGTTATTCTCTCTTCCCCATTCTCCTTCTTATCTCACTATTAGCCCCCACCTCCCATTCTCTCTTCCCTATTCTACTTCTTATCCCACTATTTGATTCTTTTTAGCAAGACCATCTATTTTCATAGTTTCAAATATGAACTTTATATATGAATGAGTGACTCTCAAATTTTAAATTCTCAATTCCAACCCTTGTCCTGAGTTACTATTTTTCCCAAATGTTTAACATAAACAATTACCTAGATCTTCTGATAACATATCTTAAAATCAACCAAACTCATTCTTCCCTCTAAAAAACCCTAATTATCCACCTCGCTTTCCTATTTCTATTAAATAGCACTATCTTTCCCAAGTTCAAAATCTTTGTCATCTTTGACTCCTCCATCTCCTTTCATCCCACATTTAATCAGGTACCAAATGTTATCAATTATACATCTGAAATATTTCTTATATTTGATGCCTTCTCATTCCTACTAAAAACATCCTGACCCAATCTTCTGACATCCCTATTACCAATCACTTTCACTAAGCAATCCATCCTACATACTGTTACTAGATTAACACTCCTAAAAGAACTCATCGGACCATAGCACATTACCTCTTGACGGAACAAAACATCCTAAACTCCTTAGTCTGGCGTTTGGGTTTTTTTTCCAAGTCACAATTTGACCTGAAAATACTTTTAAAGGCTTATTTATCATTATTGCCCTTTATTAAAGCCTTTATTGCAGGCAAATTATATTACTGAAAATATAAAAAACCCATCCTATGTGATCTTGCCTCTACACTCACAAGATTTCTTTCATTTAAATGTTGTCCCTGCCCTTCTTTGCCTGTCCAATTTTACCCATTCTTTAAGACCAAGCTAAAGTACCATTCTCCATTCCATTCTCTCTCATTCTGAATTAAACTTTCTTTAATTCTCCCAGTTGGGAAGAAGTAGTTTCTCTTACCTTTAGACTTTCCAGAGAGCATTTTGGGCTTCTACTGTAGTTTCATATTATCATTACTATGGCATATATATATGGTCATAGATTAAGAGCTAGAATAAAGTGCAAAACTCTAGTCCAATCTCCTCATTTTACAAATGAAGAAACTGAGAGGTTAAAAATACCTTATAAAAGGTAGTAAATGGGAGAGCTAGACTTTTATCCAAAGCCTTCTGACTCCAAATATGGTGTTCTTTCTACTTTAAAATGCTACCATCTTGGGGCAGCTGGGTAGCTCAGTGGAGTGAGAGTCAGGCCTAGAGACAGGAGGTCCTAGGTTCAAATCTGGCCTCAGCCACTTCCCAGCTGTGTGACCCTGGGCAAGTCACTTGACCCCCATTGCCCACCCTTACCAATCTTCCACCTATGAGACAATACACCAAAGTACAAGGGTTTAGAAAAAAAAAATGCTACCATCTCATCTCCTATCAAAAACTATAAGTTCTATGAGAACAAGGTCTTTGTTATATTCATATTTGGATCCTTCCTTCCTATTCTCCTCCCTTCCATCAAGACTCAGCTCAAAGCATATCTTCTATAGGAGGTCTTTCTGAGTCCTCTAGTGCTAATGCCCTCTCCTTTCAGATTTCCTTCCATCGACTCTTGTCTATATCTTTTATGTACCTATTCATCTGCATGTTGCAGATCCCATTAGAATGTTCCATAAATTCCTTGTAGGCAAAAGCTGTTTTTTTTTTTAAATTCCCATCACTGGCATAGTATCTAACATATATTAAGCATTTAATCAAACAACAAACATTTATTATGTGCCTACTTACAATAGTAAGCATTGGATAATAGATCCTTGTTGAATCAGTGACGCAGAATTTTATACATGTGTTCAATGTTTTCTGAATAAATATGTTTGTAATGTAAATAACTCTTAGTTCTCCAAAAAGGTTTAAAACATGTTCAGTAATCCTCTGCTAAGAAGGATTTTTACTCTTAAATAGTTAAATTTTTAAAGTTGTGGTGTTCAAAGGGTCAAATTTTCTCCTGGCTACCCAAATGACTAATTCCCCAAGAGTTTTGATTTGCATAGTTTTACTGCACAAAGCATTAATTATTAGTCATCACAACTCCAGTAACCCAGTAGTAATTCTCTAAGGAGATCATGATCTTTTGAGTTTGTGTAGACTCATCCCACTCCATTAAATGGCATTAGGCAGAGGAGACAAGCTAGAGGCATCACATTTCTAAAAGACTTGTTTTCACTTATATTTTTATAATGCTCTACTAACCTTGACATACTCCTTTTGCATATACTTATGTGTATATGTCAACTGATTAATCCAATTATATCAGTTTTTTTTAAATTATAAGGTTCTTACCCAAATATGGGGGAGAGAGAGTATTGTAGCCTGAGAGGCAAGAAAAATCATGACATGAGGTTTATATGAATTTCAAAATAAAAGCAGCAATGGTACATCACCATTTCCCCCAGAGGTTGTAGTGTGTTGGCTCTGAGAAACCATAATGAACCCTGTCCGTGGCCCTTTGTCCCCTCATCTCCCTCTTCTTCTCAGCCAAAACTATCTTGAGAAAGGGCAATTTAAAAAATTCTGTTCCCAGATTCCTCTGGAGATTAATGGGGGCAGGAGAGAAAAATTCATTGTAATGTCCACAATGAATTCTCATTCAAATTCCTTGACCCCTAGGGAAAATTGTGTCTCAAGGTTAAGTTAAGATACAGACTGCCACATGCACAGCATGCAAAACAAATAAACCAAGAATAAAAGAAGAGACCAGGAAAAGGCCCTGATGTTTTTTTTTTAAATTTTTTTTTTAATTTGCAACCACAAAAGCAGTCAAAGATTCTATGGTGCCAGTTCAGCTCACACAAATTTTGAAGAGGCCACTATTTCAAACAAACTAAGGGAACCTAAGAAAGAGTCTATATTGCACTTAAAGTGGTCTTTATTCCTCTCCCAGCATCCATGAAATGTTTTGCTTGCAAGTAGACAATAATAGATGTTGAATGACAACTCAATTGGGGTGGAAATGAGCCCATAAAATGCTAGAAAAGCTAGCATTTATTAAGGATTCTATAATGTGCCAGGTGGTGTACAAAGTGCTTTCAAATATAATTTCATTTGTTCCTCAAGACAACCTGGGGAAGAAAGTACTATAAGTATTCCCATTTTAAAGTTGAGGAAAATGAGGCAGACAGAAGTTAAGTAAATTGCTTAGGGTTACAAAGCCTATATTACAATATAAAAGTAATTTTTTATAGAGTAGAGTTTACTAAGAATAATTTAGAGGTTACTTAAGTATCATTGTTGTTATTCATTTGGGTCTGACTCTTTGTGACCTCATGGACCACAGACTGCCAATAATGTATGTGAGAATTTCTTGGCAAATATACTAGAGTGGCTGGCCATTTCTTTCTCCAGTAGATTAAGGCAACAAGAGATTAAGTGACTTGCCCAGGATCATAAAGCTAGTAAATGTTTGAGACCGAATTTGAATTCAGGTCTTCCTGACTTCAGGTCTAGCACTCTTATCAGCTATGCCACTTGGCTTCCTTTGTATTTTGTATTTCTATGGTACACTTAAAGCCTTCAAAGTGCTTTCAATTCAACAAATATGTATTGCTATATGCAAAGTATAGCACTGAAGGTACAAAGACAAAAAGGCCATACATACAAGTCCATGAAGAGTTTCCATTCTATTTAGGTGTAATATTATACATTCACATAGTAGCAAATGTAAGGTCATTTGAAAAGAGAGCTAACAACTAAAGGAATCAGGAAAGGCTTCAAGGGAAGATAGAAGAGAGAGTGTTCTTAGAGTCATAATCCTAGACACTGAAAATGACTTGTGTTGATGCTTAGATGTGGGAGATGGCATGTGAAGGTTTGACAGTCAACTAGTCAAATTTGGTTGATACCAGGTGTGTGAAGTACTAGAAAGGAAGGCGATAGACAGATGTGGAGGACTTTAAATACCTGAAAAGTTTGTATTTTGTCCTCAAGTCAATAGGGAGCTACTGAAAGAAAGTGACAGGGTAGAATCTACACCTTAAGAAAATAACTTTCAGGGCAGCATAGTCATTCTTTGACTAATAAGACCTGAGAACCCACCATATGCAATCTGAGTCACTAAGAGAAACCTTGACTCAGAGCTGGGACTAGGGCTCCTTAAGGTAGGCAGCCTCTTAAGGAATAGCACCAGGGATAAATGCTTCATTTTACAATGCCAGAAAATTCTACTTTGCATAAGCATTTATTCTGTGATAAGTCAGTGATGTGTTTACAATAAAGGCTCAAAGTTTTGGGGGGAGATATGAAAAAGAGGGTGAAAGTTTTCAAATTCTGTTTAGGGTACTCTAAATGACTTGTCCTCTTTTATGATCTACTGAGTACTGAATTAAGATGAAGCAGAAAATTAGACTTTTATCTCTGTAGCATATGTGTGTTGCCTATATAACTTATATGTATGTTCATGGAAGTTTGTCTAAAAGCAGCTTCTAAGAAGTCACAAATAGGAATCTCTGGGATGGTACAACTGTATCCATTCTAAAAGAGAATGATTTCTGGCTGAAGAGGAGCAGGAGACTAGTACCAGAAACTATCTACTCTATTCTCATAAAGAGGCTAGTGAAATAGAATTTTATCTGTCCTCCCTAAATATTGTGGGTTTAAGGGATATGATTTTTAGGTTCAAATCATCTTTATTGTTTGCTATTCCCTAATAGGAAAGCAGTACCCCAGCTACTCTCCACCAAATAACAGGTACACAAAGACCATCAAAAATATTTATTTAAGCTTATAGAAAAGAGAAATAAGAGATATGCTCTGGGTTAGATCTGTATCCTCTAAGTTGCTCTCTTATAAATAATTCTCTAACTTTTTTATTTCAGGGCCCTTTCACACTCTTAAAAATTATTGAGGACCTCAAAGATTCTTGTTTATGTGGGTCATATTTATTGATATTCATTTTCGGTATTAAAAATTAAAGTTGATGAATGGTTTAATTTTTAAATGATCAATTACTTGAAAAATAATACATATTATCATGAATAACATGTTTTTGATGAAAAATAACTATTTTTCCAAACCAAAAATTAGTGAAAAGAGTGGCACCATTTCATATATTTTTGCAACTCTAACAGATGACTTAACAGAGGAGCTCTAGAGTCTCATATAAGTTTCTGCATTTTGTCAATTGTGATGTTGTTTTGTTGAAGAAGGATGAAGAAAATCCAATCTCATATAGATATATAGTTCAAAAAGTGCATATTTTAATAGGCAAATAACATCTCAGTAATGTTATAAAATAATTTTGTAATATCCCTGGACATCTATTTGAATTTCATCTATAAAATAAGTGGGGGGATCTTCCCCATTGACCTTGCAGAGGAATGATAAGAGTTAATGGGCTGATACCTATGAAAATCTTTAAAATCCTTGAAATAAAAGCACTACCATTATAAATTCAGTATTCTGAGGGAGAAAGAACTTTCTTTGGAATTTTTCAAACAATTCCCAATGGGAATTGTTTATTGGGCACAGAACCATAAAATGTAAGTCACTTGAAGGCAAGTACAGTTTCTGTCTTTGAATTCTCAAGTTCTAACATGTGATCTTGCACATAGGAGCTTTAATCAATGTTTGTTAAATTGAAAACACAAGGATTGAAGGGTGGGAAAGGAAAAAGTCATTTTCTTAGATGCAGCTCTATAACCTTCAAGAAAGTCTGGAAAATAATTCCACTGTGATTGGGATTATCATTATTTTTTTTTTGGTGGGGGGTGCGGGAGAGAAAGGCTAGGGAATACAGTAGTATATACACTCGAAATCAGAAGAGACTATAAAACAGACAATAATAAATTTAAATGAAAATCTTTAAGTCACAGAGAATGGAATAAAGGAACAAAATAATCCTGGCTCCTGGTGAGTTCTTACCTTGTCAGGTCCTCACCAGCCTCAAACTGAAACTTTAGATTAAATAGCTTAAATTATTTCTATATTTAATTTGTTATAATTCCAGATTATAGAATGAACTGGCCTCTCTCATACTGACTAAGAGATTTAGAAAAGACAGGACAAGAGGTAAGTCCAGCTTCACCCCCCTCCATCTCCCCACACCCAGTCTCCTCCAAAAACATCAAATATTTTCTTCCATAAATAATTGCAATAGGATGCCGTAGCTTTTCCCAAACAAACAATAGCCCGATTGTGTAATGTTTGCCATCGGCACAGCCCAGAGGACACAAAGACCTGCTTTCAGAGCTCCAGGCCTCTCACTACAGAGTTATGGACATTTTCTCTCTATGTCTCTCTCTGTCTCTCAGTATGTATCTGTTTCTCTGTCTCTGTCTCTCTCTTCTTTCAATTGCTTTAGCACATTCTCTCCAATGCAAGGCATTACAAAAGAAGCAACTAAAAGCTATTGCTACTAAAAGGAAAAAGAAAAACTCATTTTATAAGACGAGCTTTGTTCCCCAATTTCTCTATTTTAGACCTCACACAGTTAGAAATTTCTTATTTCACCAGAAGAGGGCCTTTTGCCCAAAAGAGCTACATTATTCTATTTTATGCGGGTGACTTTAAATTGTAATAATTATCTTTTCAAAATGTTCCTGTTTTACAGACTAACAAACTAGTTTCTGAATTAATAACTAGTGTTATAATTAGTGTACCACACTCTGTATTACTGTTTTTTTCTAGTACAAAAATCAGAACCAAAGGATTAAACTTTGCATGAAAAAAATACAAAAACTTAAATATACTTTTAGAAATTTGCCTTCCTCTTTCCTTGGGAAACTTGGGAAGTCATGAGTGCAGGCTGACAGCTCAATAGGAACATCAAAGATGGATTCATATTTACCTGCTTTATACTATCATTAAAGAAATTCTTGATGTCTTTAGTGTTCTGAAACAGCTTTAACAAACATTCTCCAACTATGGTGGGGGACAAAAGCATTCCTTTTTCCTCTTTGAAGGAACATCTCCTTCTTCCTGATCTTTTTTAAAAATAGAAAAACGTGAAATTCCACAATAAAAACATAAAATGGTAATTAATTCAGTGCAGGCTAATATGCCCAATATCACAATAGGGAAAACTGAGGTCCCAAAAAATGAAGTGATACTATTATGTCACATGTAGTTAAGACATCCCTATGAAAAGCCCTATTAAATGAAATATTTTGCTTAAAGCTTTTCTGTTCCAAGAACAAAAATATCCCAAAAAGCCTTTTAAAAAATTAGATAATTTGTATAAAACTTATAAGAATTTTAAAAATATGAAAATATATTATCTCATTTCAAACAAACTCTGACCCTTGTAAATTAGTCATCTTCAGTTGAATTATCATTCAATTAATAGCTTAAAATAAACTGTTAATTAAACTCTAGTTTCATAACAAGATAGAAAAGAACAAATACTTCATAACGGTATTCCTCTAGTGATTTGAGCCATGAATAGGAGACCTTTTATGTGTCACCTCCCATAGTTCTGTTATTTCAGAGAATGGGCAAAGCCTCTAACATGCAATTCAATATTTTTCTGGGACTTTACCACTTGAAAGCTAGTCACTTTGGCATAATCAATTTTGGTCATTCCACTACAATGGTAGTAACATCTTGCCCCCTTTAAAGAGATGTTGCAGAAACAAAATTTTAAGGATAGCTATATGGATATGATTTTTTAAGAGCTGGAGATCTTTCCCTAATCAGATAAAAGTGTTATTATAAGCACTCTTAGCAATTTCATTTCTAAAATCCCATAGCAGATGAGACACTTAATAGATTTAGGAGCAACTAGGTAGTCACTAAAAGTGACCTTAAATAGACTCATCACTAACACTTGTGAAGATTAAAATCTGTTGAATTTGTAAGATAGTTTGGTTGTTTCTAAATAATAGTGCTAATGGGGGCAGATTCCAGCCTCAGTCTCCAAAGAGTCACCTAGATCCTTCTGTTCCCCACAAGAGATTGCAACCCCAAACCCAGCCAAACTTCTTGCAAATGTGTCCAGAGGTCCCAAAGGAAAGCAAATGAGTATGTCTAGATGGAAAAATCACAGACTGATTGCCCTTACTGGAAACACAACTCAAATCCTACAAAAAGAAGAAAAGAGCATCAACCTTGTAAAGGAAGATCAAATACTGGTACACTTTATAGATGCGACATAAGCATCCAGATTAGTTCCAAATTAGCCTGTTTTTAAAGACACACCAATAATGACGTCTGCATTCTCAGCAATAAAAAAGAGCAAAAGACTAATTTATTATTTTATGTATGCCTTTTGTTTTTATATCACATACATTTCTGAATAAATCCTTCCCTCCCATGCTCAAAAAAGTCTCTGTACCAAAGCTTTTTTAATTGAGCAAATCAACCAATATTTGATCACATTTAACATTATTTATAACATTCTATAACCTTAGCTTGCCTATTTCTCAAAAAAAAGGGAAAAGGTATATTTTCTTATCTATACTACAGGGTCAACCATAGAAATTATTGTCATGAATATTTGGGCATATGGGGAGAATTCTGTTTTTCATCTCCTTGGAGTAGGATCTCAAACGTCAAAAGTTGCAACCATGTTGGGGACATATTTCACATAATTCTAAAGTGTTCTGCAGATTGGTTACACTACCTTATACCTCCAATAATGTGTTAGTGTACCTCTCTTCATGGAGTATTTTTGTCACTGTCTATTTCCATGTGTCTACCTTGACAATTCTGGGAGTGTCAGGTGAAACCTCAGATTTGTTTTAATAGGGATTTCTTTATTATTAATGAGTGGGAATAATCTTTCACATAGCTATTAAGAGTTTGCTATTCTTCTTTTGAGAGTTGTTTGTTCATATTCTTTAACCACTTATCTACTGGGGAATAGCTCTTGATCTTATATGTCTGTATTAATTCTTCATATACCCTAGATATTAGATATTTATAGGAAGTGATTAGGTCATACATCTGGAACTAATTATCATCTTTGATAAATTCTAAAGCCACCCAGATCATAACTCAGTGTGTAGATGAAAATCTTAGTAGCTCTTGAAATTGATTTACACAATTGGCATTCTTTAACTAACAGACAAAACTCACAACAGATGTTTTCCTGGGAATCTAAGGTGCTGCTAAATCCATTCCCATTTTCTCCCAGTATGGCCTAATCTGTCCTACCCATTCCCTAACTATTTGCTGATTGGCAATAATGACTCAAAAGGGCCTGTAGCCTCCTACATAACATTATATATTCTCTATTCTTTAAGCATATGAACTTCTATGTATCCTTTCCTACAACTTTCTTTATTCACATTACAATAAGTATGGCCTTACCTATTTGTTATCCTTCGAGAATGAGTGAATTTTCTGAATTGGTGAATGTTCTGAAGAGATGAGGGTTTACACTCTGACCTTTTAATTTTAACTGTTAGAGTTGAGAACCTTTTGATATACATCTCTGTTACTATAAGACCACATGGTTCAAGAATTTTCAGACACCAGCTGCTTTGTCACCAGACAATTTCACTGTGGCACCTAATAAAATCAGAGCAGTCTTATTCTTAATTACAAAAGTACATTTTATTCTTTCCATTTGCATTTTAATATTACAGTAACTTGAAAACACTATACCTCTGGACAGCATCACTCAGTGTAGAGAGAAAAAAGGAAGTAATCTGGATACTCCCCGAGCACCTCAGATTTCACTTCATCTGTCCTGCTTCTTAGGAGTAAGAGAATGATGGATAGAGTTATATGATTGTAGATAGAGGAGTTAAAAGTAAGCACTACTGCTCATTAGGGCTTCTCCCAACTTATAAAGGGGGCAGAAAGTATTCTAGCCTGATACTAAGAAGGGAAATGAGTAATTTTCTAGAAGATTCCTCAAAATAATTCTCTAGTCCATAAAGTCAGAGATATTTTACCAATCAATCAATAAGCACTACTGTTATCTACTGTTTGCCAGAATTAAGTGACCTCTATTCACTATGAACATGTTGTAATGCTGGTATAAACAGAATATACAAAAATTATACATATGCATATTTAAAGTTAATAACTACAAATACATACAAAATAGTTAAAAGAAGGTAGTAGTTTGGGAGAGAGAACACTTACAGATAGGAATATAGTATTTGTGTCTTGCAGAAGATAGTGCCTGAGCTATGTCTTTAGAAGGAAAAGAGCTTTTGAGGGAGACATTAGGAGGGAGTATATTCCAGGCACAGGAGATAGTCAATGCAAAGATGAAGAGATGAAAGATTGTGTATGAAGTATGAATAGTAGAGAGAAGTTTGGCTGAACTGAAGAGTCTGGGAGGGAGAATAACAAGGATAGAAAGGTTCACTGGGAGCACATCATGTAGGACTTTACAAAAGTAAATAGAGGAGTTTATATTTTATCCTATAAGTAATAGGAAACTGGTTTGGTAAAGCAGGGGAGTTGCTTGGTCAGATCTGTGCTTAGGAAAAAATATTATGGCAGCAGTCTTTAGAATGGATTGGGTTGAAGAGAGTCTTGAAATAGGAAGACTAATTAGGAGGTTATTGCAATCAATAATCTATAAGAGAATCAATCTATAATTGAATCAAAATGGTCGCTGTATGAGTAAAAAGTGGGTCAGAAACAAGAGATGTGAAGGTAGAAACCCTAAGACTTGATAACTAATTGGATGCATATATATGGTGAAGAAGAGCTGAGGCATAATGATAAAGTGACAAATCTAAAAGAATAGAAGAATGGTTTGGCTGTAGTGTCAGAAATAAGAAAGTTCAGAAGAGTGGAGGGTTTAGGAAAAAAAGATAATTGAGCTTAGTTTTGGACATGCTTAATTTAAGATGCCTCTGGGCCATCTAATGGGATATTTCCAACAGACAAGGGGAAAGATCAAGGCTGGATATGTCAAACTGAGAGTCATCTGCATAGTGACAATAATTGAACCCATGGGAGCTGAGGATGTTACCAAGAGAAAATGCAGAGGAAGAAGAAAAAAAAACCTATAGGGAACATGAATAATTAGGACATGTGATGTAGATTAAAAGTCAACAAAGTAGACTGAGAAAGACAGGTAGGAGGCAAACTGGGAGAAAGCAGTGCCACAAAAACCTAGAGAAGAAAGACTGGTAGTTGGTAGGAAGAGAAGGTTGTAAAAGATGTCAAGTGCAGCAGATAGGTCAAGAAGAATTAGTACTGATGGGAGAAAAAACAGAATTGGTAATTGGGATATAATTAGTAACCTTGGACAAAGCTGTTTTATTTTGGTGATGAGGTCTTCAGTCATACTACAAAGGGCTGTGGAGTAAAAAAAAAAAAAAAAAAAAAAAAAAGGAAAATGCAGGTGATGACTTTAGTGAATTTTTTCAAGGAGTTTGGCTGAGAAAGGGAAGAGATAAAGGATGATAGCTTGAGGGGATAGGAGAGTCTAGTAAAATTTTTTTTAAGGATGGGGCAGACTTGGGCATGTTAAGATATTAAGGGGAAAAACAAGTTGATTGGGAAAGTTTGAAATTCAAGGTGGATGACTGAGGATATAATATACAGGAGTAGACTGAACATCATAGGATCAAAAGCACATGTAAAGGGTTGACTTTGGCAAGAAGGGCTACCTCTCTGTCTAATACTTAGTGAAAGGAAAGGATGGGAAATAACACCAAGTTATTTGCATATTGAGAAACTAGTAGAAAAGGAATCTCAATTTTTAAAACAATTATTAAAAAAACCCTCATTCTCCATCTTAGAATCAATATTGTGTATTGGTTTCAAGGAAAAAGAGCAGAAAAGGCTGGGAAATGGGGGTTAATGACTTGCCCAGGGTCACACTGCTAGGAAATGTCTAAGGCCATACATGAATCCAGAATCTCTTGTTTCTAGACTTGGTTCTCAATGCACTCTGCACCTTAATTTGTTTTTAATAAAATAAGAGGCAGAGTCCTCAGTTCATGTTGGGAGTAGAGAGGAGTAAGGTATAGAAGTGGGAAGAGTAAAAACAGGAAATCAATTAGCAAAAATAAAAGTACTGCCTTACTGAAGTAAAGGCCAAGTTACAAGGATCTGTGATGTAGGCAGTCAGCAGAGGAGGCAGATGGTGGGAATAATCCAGAGCTGAGGTTTGGCAAAAGATTAGCAATGATAGGACAGGAGAGCAAGCAATTCAAAATGAGAGGGTAATGTGGAGTAGAAATGCTAAGTCTAGAGAAAGGAAAGCGAAAGTCAGGGAAGAGTTAATAGCCTGAGGAAAAAGGGGGGGGGGGAGATTGATAAGGGTGAAGAAGATGTGTAGAATGGGTGAAGGACAGGGAAAGTTGGCATGACAAATGGTTATCATCAAATCAAGAATATTGGAGTTTCTATTTAGGGAAGTATAACACTTGTAGATAATGATTAAGATCTAATGTGTGACCCTGCCTATGTGCAGGATAAAAGAGAGTGAAAGGGAAGGTGAAAGGAGTTAAGGAAGTCGAGGATTTGGGAGTTTAGGGAACTTGAGGGAGCACCTTCATTTATACTAAAGCCCTCTAGAAACTAGGGGAGTATGTGGGGAAGTAGATAATGGGCAAAGTTAACAGTGCTAACAGCAACTGATGGAGCTGTGTAGAATTTAAAACCAGCTATAGATATCTGACAGTAACGACAGCCACAGTACCAAGATGTCCTCTCCATCTTTGGCTGTCGTTACTGTCAGGTATCTATAGCTGGTTTTAAACCCTACACAGCTCCATCAGTTGCTGTCCTTGCCCACTCACTGAGGCCAAGACCTCTAACATCCACTGATTCTGCTCTTTGCCACCCTCTTCCATATTCTGTCTACCACTACTGTTTTTGGTTATTCACAATTCTCAGTGCTCTTATGAAGGGATAGGTATTTTCTAATCATGGTCGGTGAATCATGGTGCTTCTTTCCTCCCTAAAGATGTGCCTGCTCTTCAATTCTTTTCAATGTTTTGTTTTGTTTTTCTCATTTGTGTGAGATGCTCATGGGAAGTTGCTACTTTGCCATCAGAACCACTATGGAGGGAGATGGAAAAAAAAGATGTTTCTTCCAAGTTTAGAGCCATTCCAGAAACATGAAGGTTCTAAAAGGATAAATGCTAAAGTCTAAACCATTTATCATGTAATTTTTAATATTATTATTAGAAGAATACTGGGAGTGAAAAGATGGTTTTATCTCCATTTCAGGGAGAAGCTTGGTGCTATTATGAGAATTGTGCAATTTTCTAAGCAAAATCCATCCTATATATTTGTTGAAGATATACATATGACAGCTTGTCCATCCTTTGCATATTATAGGTTAGGTAGGGGCATTTTTCATCCTATTTGGCTTTCTTGTGTGGATAATCAAGCCAGATTCTTCAAAGAGATTATGAGTCTAATTTAGGAGATTTTCTAGGGCTTTGGGGCTCACTATGATCAGCACAACACCATCCATAAACAGTGATATCTGGGAGAATTCATAATATACAGAGAATTTCTTCTTGATTTACCGTCTATATTCAGTCTCCTACATTACAGAAGTGAACAAATTCCTATTTTATACTCTGATCAAAATTAATGATCAAAGATTTATCAAAATTGTCATTGTTATATCTTTTAATCAATCTTGTATAAAAAGTATCTGCACATAAGGGATGAATGTACTATTCCTCAAAGAGAACTTCATAGGTAGGAAAACAAAGATGCATTTTAGTTTTTGTTAACCTTGGTCCTCTGTGTTTATTCTTGAAAATAATAAAAATAAAGAAACAACTTTTTTTTCCTTAGAAAGCAAACTATTTCAGGATTCCATTTAGAAATACCTCGTGTTTTGGGTGGGAAGTTGTGCAAGTTGAGTTCTAAGGTCACTTTCAACTCTGGAATTCTATTATTTCAACCTGCTACTCAGGCAGTCAAGTTTATCACAACAGTAATCACATGAATCATTCATAGTCCTTGTCTCTTTTCCAAAAATCACACAAATATAGTCAGTTTCTCAAGTTAGGGTAAAACAATTCAAAAATTACCTTTAAAACTGGAAATTTTCTTTGTGGAAGCCATAGAGAAGTTCATGAATTATAAAAGGTCATTGCCATAAACAAGTGGTACTGCTCATATCTTAATCACAAGATGAATTAAAGTTAAAAAGAAAATCTCCATCCTGAATATGTGTGATATTGAGTTCTAACTCTAGAGTAAGGGGAAGAGGGGAAAAGGGCTCACAATCATCATCATGATACTAAAATTTAGCTAAGTTGTTTTCATTATGGCAATCAAGAATTTCATTTAAAATTCAGAGCCATTCTAAGATTTTCTTGGTTACTTCATTTCCCAACAAATTGTTTTTCATTTATTTGCTGAATACCTTGCATTTGCTTTCTTTGAAGTGATAATTGTCTTGCTTCTTCCTACTGGCACACTAAACGCTATTCTTTTATAGGTGCTAGTAGAGCTTATTCCAAAATTACCAATCCTAAAATACAATATTGAAATGAGAAAACACATGGATCAAATATTCTGGCTTTACTAAATTCAGAAATTCTATTTTGACGATGAAAATTTTTCTACATGGATGCTTCTTTTTCCACTAAACAAAGCTCTTATACTATGTAAGATATTGAAGTTTCCTTTAGCTGTCATTACCATTAAGTACTGCTGTTAGACACCTCTTCTCTCTCTCTCTCTCTCTCTCTCTCTCTCTCTCTCTCTCTCTCTC
>NC_058131.1:586995875-587070171 GCF_016433145.1 Gracilinanus agilis | reverse complement strand
TCTCCCTCTCTCTCTCTCTCTCCCTCTCTCTCTCTCTCTCTCTCTCTCTCTCTCTCTCTCTATCTCTCCCCTTCCTTCCCTTTCTCACTCTCAGGAAAAGAAAAACTTTCTATACCAGTAAAAAGAAGGGGTTATCTTTATGTAGGTAATTCAAATCAATCTTAATGAAAAGTCTAAACTTCATATAATTCTTCTAGTTTAAAAATTAGAGGGAAAAACACTTTTTCTCTAGTAAGCTTTATTTCAAGAACACCTCCAAAAAGTTCTATCATATTAATAAGCAACCTTTATAGAAGCATAATAGGGGTGGCTAGGTAGCACAGTGGATAGAATATTGGGTTTAGAGTCAGGAAGGCTCATTTTCCCTGAGTTCAAATCTGGCCTGAAATTTCTTAGCTGTGTGCCCCTGGACAAATCACTTAATTCTTTTTGCCTTAGTTTCTTCATCTATAAAATGAGCTGGAGAAAGAAATGGGAAACCAATCTAATATTTTTGCCAAGAAAATCCCAAATGGAGTCATGAAGAATCAGAAAAGACTAAAATGTCTGAATAACAAATGGTAGTATAATATCCAGAATCAAAGAGGTTCTGATACATTTTGTATTCTGTGCCAGTTGCATCACATCTAGAGTCTCAAGTTTATTTCTGAAAAGCCATTTTTTCAAAAGGTCATGGATATGCCCTTTGATCCAGCCATACCATTTTGTTGGGTTTGTACCCCCAAAGAGATCATAAATAAACAGACTTGTACGAAAATATTTATAGCTGCGCTTTTTGTGGTGGCAAAGAACTGGAAAAGGAGGATATGTCCTTCACCTGGGGAATGGCTGAACAAATTGTGGTATATGCTGGTGATGGAATACTATTGTGCTCAAAGGAATAATAAACTGGAGGAGTTCCAGGTGAACTGGGAAGACCTCCAGGAACTGATGCAGAGTGAAAGGAGCAGAGCCAGAAGAACATGGTACACAGAGACTGATATACTGTGGTAAAATCGAATGTAATGGGCTTCTGTACCAGCAGCAATGCAATGACACAAGACAGCTCTGAGGGATTTATGGTAAAGATGCTACCCACATTCAGAGGAAGGACTGCAGGAGAGGAAACATATAAGAAAAACAAGTGCTTGAACGCATGGGTTGAGGTGGACATGATTGGGGATGTGGACTCGGAACTACCATACCAATGCAACTATCAACAATTTGGAAATAGGTATTGATCAATGACACATGTTACAACCAGTGGAAATGTGTGTCGGCCATGGGTGGGGGGAGTGCAGGGGGTGAAGGGGAAAGTAGGAGCATGAATCATGTAACCATGTTAAAAACAAATATTAATAAATGTTTTTTAAAAAGGACATGGATATGTGTATCACATCCAGGAAGGTGACCAAGATGGTAAAAGAACTAGAAAACTAGCTATAGGGGATCAGTTGAAGAGGCTGGGAATGTTTAAGCTGGAAAAAGCAAAATTTAGGAATATAATCACTGTCTTCAAATCTATGATATGACACGTTAAAAAAATGAATCATTTTATTCTGCTTGGCCCTACAGGGAAGAACTAGAAGCAACAAGCAGAAGTTACAAAAAGGCAGGTTAAAGCTCCATGACAGTAAAATTTCCTAACAGTTGGAATCATCCAAAAAGTGAAATAAACTGCCCTTTGAGGCAGTGGGTTTCCAATCAATGCAACTTTTCAAGCGGAGACTGGAAGAGCACTTGCTGAAGATATGGGAGAGAGAATTCCAGCTTAGGCATGAGAAAGCACTCTATCATCCCTTCCAACTCAAGGACTCTATGATTATATTCCATCACCATATTTATAAAAAGAAAAGGTAACAAAGAAAAAGATTCACTCCAGGTATATGCTGTGATTTTTCTATTTGCCCACACACTGGATGAATGTCTCCATTTCATGTAACATTAAATTTTAAGCTCTATGAATATCTTTCCATTTGAAAAAAAAAGATGCCAAATACCTACCAGACATTTGTATGGATTGAAAAGTTCATAAAATCATATTGCACAATGTATCATTGATTGGATAGTAGAAAATTCTTAATTACTAAGGTTGCTTCCTTTATATAGTAGCTTAAAAATTCTTATTCCATAGGACCTTAGTCTTTAATAAGTACCCTAGTATCCTGAAAATCATTTGCCCCAGAAAAGGTATGTGTATGGAGGTATGTGTCTGTGTCTAGATAGATACAAATATGTTTATACGTATAGAAACATACATACATTTGTACATATATTTGTCTCAGAATAAAAAAAGTAACAAAATCAAAGAAATTATCATCATAAGGCTATAAGCCTACAATTCTGAGATCAACATCTCAAAATATTAAGGAAATATAAACAATGCTGGGGATGGAGTGGGGGAAGGAATTATTATTAATAACAATAGCTAACATTTATATCGATCTATTACGTGATAGACAGGGTATCAAGTACTTTTCAAATTTTATCTCAATAGATCCTCACAACAACCTTGTAAGATAGATGCAATTATTATCCCCATTCCTCAGTAAGTAAACTGAGGCAAAAAGTTAAGTGCTTTGCCCAAGGTTCCACAACTAGATAGTATCTGAGACTGGATTTGAACTCAGATCTTTCTGAGTCCAAGTCCAGTACTCTATCTACTGTCCTAACTTCTCCCCACTGAATGTCTTCAAAATGCATTGAAACCTTTAAGAAGTAGATCATAATAGCATTTCTCCAGAAATAGACTTAAGTGAAAGAGAACAACTAAGCATTTAAATGCTGAAAGCAGAGAGGTTGTCCAGTGGTTAGAACAGTGAACCTGGATATAGATAGCCCTGGAATCATAAAGAACAAAGTTTAAATTTAGCCATAGACACTTAACTAGCCACATGATCCTATCACTTAGCCTTGGTCTGCCTTGCTGTCCTCATCTTTAAAACAGGAATAATAATAGTGTCTAAGCCCTTTGTTATTGTGAAAATCAAGAGAGATGGTATTTGTAAAGTACTTTGCAAAACTAAAATCACTATGTGTTAGCTTTATTCTATTATAGGTGTTAATAAAGCATATATGTGCATGTGGAAAAATTAATTAGTAAATTTTAAATGACCGAATAAAAAAAAGTGGGGAGAGAGGTAGATAGGAGGTTTCAACTTTCCAGACTTCTCAAGAAAAAAGATAGCCAATACCTGGAATTCTTGGACTTTGAAACAAGAAAAAAACTGTATTTTATTTAAAATGAGGATGGCAAGAGGAGACATATTTTTAAAAAAAGGAAAGGAAAGGAATCATAGATAACACAACTCTGGTCAATGTGAATGACATTAAATGTCATGTAGAGGAAAATGAAGAAAATACTAGATGTTTCCCGGTTGTGGGGGACTGATAATAGTGAACTTCACTTTGTATTATGTCCTCTTTGGGCTTTACTATAGCCATTAAATGAAGGCATGGAATTGATCCTTTTAAATGATACAATTACGACTGGACTTTTAAGTAGAGTATGCCAGAGAGATTGCCCAGAAAAGAGTATCTCTGTGACTCAAAGTTGGCTTCCTTTTTCACTAGTCTTTAAAATATTAGTTTTAAGAGAATTTTCACTGGGGAAACTGGCAAAAGCCAGTAAAAATTTCATTTTAAATTGCCCTCAGCCCAGAGCCATTACTAAGGTTTGCATCAGGCTCATAAAAATCTCTTTCACTCCCCCCCATTCTCCTTGTCACAAAACAAAATGGGGGCAGGCACAGGTGGTAAATTCAACAGATATTTCACCTTGAATGTTGGCTCAGGGGCCACATAATGAGTGATTGAGGTAAAACAGCTGCCCAAATCCCAGTTGATCTGAGTCAGTTTATTCTTTAAAAACCACTTGAGTAGACACTGTTGAGATTATCAAATATATACTGTAGGTCAATTCCTTTGTCCTAGGGAGCTTAGTGCTATCTTTGCCAGAATTATCACTTTTAAAATTTTGTTTTTAGGTCCTCCTACTTCTTCTCCACCCCCACCTTCCTTCCAGGGCTTACCACAAACCTACATTAAGCTGGGGGTGGGATGGAGGGAGTAGAGGGAGGGGTGGTTGGCTTTTGTTATTTCCTGGAATGCTCATCCAATTGGAAATGGAAACAGCTGTGAGGCAGGACCTCTCCTAGAAGCTCTCCCCCAAACCAGGCCTCCCTGACAGGCAGGGGCATGTGAAGAATGGCCACTTAGCCATTCTTCCCTCACTGCCACCCACACAGGTTTCTCCATAGTTTGGTCTAAGTGGCAGCTCCTCAAGAAGGAAGAACAGTTTTCCTCCTACCTAGACCTATAAGCTAACACATAGCCTAAGGCTCTGTGGTCCCATCTTCTCAGGGGCTCCTGAATGAATCTGATTTGCTCATCTACCACTTTTACCAAGAAAGACAACCTATGAAAAAGCTATCATCACCCCCCACACACACACACTTTTTTTCATGTACAGTTTAAAAATAAACCCAAAGACAAATTTGGACCTGACCATGACTAAGTCACTAAAATGACAAAATAATTTAACATTTAACCCTTTATCAAAATAAATGTTAAATAGAAAAAAATGGGTATGACCCAAAGGTAGAGGTATTACAGCTGTATATAAATTCAAAATTGGGTGCCACTTCATTAGTAACAATAATTTCAGTTTCCTGTCATTTCAACTCTGCTCCTTCCTCCTCCTCCTCTCCAAATCCTCTAAAATTGTTTTCTTGAACATCACTCAAACAAGAAGCCAAGATTTGCAATTATGACCTAATTCACTTCAGCCATAGAGAAGTACACCAGTTTGTGTGAAGGGAAATTTTAGCACTGGTCCACTGCCTTTGCTCAGTGGTCTAGTACTGCCATGCTCTTTCCCAGAGAACCAAATGCAGAGGGGACCAAAAATAAGTTTGTCTTCTAACTTATTGACCATTGAAATGACCTGACCGGGAGGGAGGGTACTTTATTAAGGGAATTTGGATCTCTCTCTGTTTCCAAAAATAGTTAACAATCTTATCAAGGCTATTTTGGGTAACAAATCATCATGGACAAAACTCTATTTCTTTTGAAGTAAAGAGGAGGTGAGAGGGTTAGTCAGAATTTATAAGTAAAACAAATAACTTCCTAATACCCATCCATAATCTAGGACACTGAGATATTTTACCTGGCCACTAGAATACAATTCAAAATAGCTGAATTTCAGTGATGCTAATGTTACTAGTGATTAAAATATTTTTAGATCTCTTGACATAAGATCTATCTCCTTGGCAAAAAACAATAACAAAAAAAACCCATAAACATCCCAGCACCCTCTGGAATAGATTATAAGAGAGTATTAAAATACAGTATGCCATTTCAAGTTCTAGTCATGTCACTATATTTCCGTAGAAAGGTTGGGCAGATCCACAAAACAAACCTAGAAAAATATTAACAGTGAAATTAAAATCAAAAAAGTAAAATCAAAATTTTAAATTAAAAAAATTAAAACTTTTTATCTCAAAAGTGAAAACTAGATTTTAATGAAGTGAAAGAAACCTATCAGTGTTGCCATTATCTAACATTGCTATAACAGCATGTCCAATATTTTATAAGCTTATCTATAGGGATAGGCTAAAATAACACCTCAAAAACCTGAGCTCTTAATAATACCAAAGCAAAATAGAAATACAGAAGGAAAATGTAATACAAATAATTTTAATATGGCAGACCATCAGCAATCATCTGTATTTGTTGCAAGCCTCTGAAAACTTACTTATCCGTCAGAGAGATCCTACTATTATTTGTACCTTTCCAGCTTGTTCAATTAATGGAGCAATGGGTATTTTATAGAAAAGTCAGTCTAGGATAGTAGCTAATAATGGATGAGATTTGGAATCGGTAAGACCGAGGATCAAATACAAACCATGACTTCATTCCTTAACCTGTTTCTAAACAGCACTTCCTAAGACTTGGCAGATAAAACAGAAATTTTTGTGATGTAGCTCTTCTCATGAAGAGAGTTCCCTTACAGATGAAAATAACAGACCCTTGTAGTATTTGACTAATAATCCTAGTAAGGGTGAGCACCTGAAGCCTCCACAGATCAACTGGTGAACAAGGACTCATCTCTTTTCTTTCATTTACCAATGTTTCCCCTTAAGTGTATCTTCATCTTCCTTTTGTTTTTCTGTTGTGTTCAGTTTATTTGGTAAAATCTATTGTCCCTTGAAATCAGGCTGTTGAAATTAATTTTTTTAATTGGTTTCTCTACTTTCCCTTTATGATTTTCCTTAATCCTGAATAAGTACATTTAGTGTTGGCTGCATCCATACTCATTTGGAAATGAAAGACTATTCAATTAAAGTCAAACTATGCTCCTCCTATAGTCAACTGCAAATTTTATAGGCTTCTTCAGGTATCAAGATAATTTTGAATTTCATTAAATAGCCAGCTGAACAAATGGATGGAATATACTGCTAATTTTCTCAGTATTATTGCATTCAACCAGCTGTAATACATAAGCACTATTAGCTTAAACCATAGCTGTGGAACAGAAGACCATCATTGAGAGCAGTACATTTTTAATTACCTCCAACTTACTCATTCCAGCTTGCACAGAAAAAAAAAAAAAACAGCAGGAGACCACTTTTCCCCATTGTATTCAAGTCAGTTCCAATTAAAAACTTCCTAGTTCAGTGTCAACTAAACTGAAACAAACAATTATCAATAAAATATTACACACTACAGCATTTATTGTTCAGTCTTTGTGGCCAGATTCCTATCTGAGTAAAATATGCTAAGAGCTTTGTAGCAGAAAGTATATTTTGAGTGAAATTTTGTAAATAGGCATCTAGAACTCTGGTAATGGCTTAATCCAAAGTAAAGATCACTGCATCATGAATGAGAACAAAAACATACAGTGTAAGTTAGAGCAGTTCCAGATTTTTTCCAACACTTCGATGATTTGGAACATTGTTTATATTTGGAAGTAAATGAAAAAAAACTGAACACCAAGGGGAAAAAATGGCCATCTAGCATCTCATATACTTTGCAACTGAAGGAAAAAGAGTATAGATTTCTTCAGGTGAGAGGCTAACACACAGGAGTGGGCAGAATGAGGAAAAGGGGAACAAACAATCCTACACATTCCAATAACTCTTGATGACATAACTCTATTATGCTACAGGATTAGAAATTAATGATAATATCCTGAGTCATCAAAAGAAGGCTAAATTGTGCTTAGTAAATTCTGCCTCTACAATATTTTACAAAGACATTGATTACAATTCTTTTTTTAAGTTTCCACATACAAAGAGAGAAATTTCAGTCATCTGAAAAGTTCACTCATTCAGAATAATTAATTCCCCTTTGATGCCAGATGAAAACAGAGTAAAGCTAGAGTGACTAAATATATGAGAATGAGTACATTTCCACTTTGTTTCTCTGTAGACTAGCAGGTCAATCTATCACCTCCACAGAGGGGTCACAGTGGCATAATTCCAGCTATAACTTTTCTTTTGAACTCCAAATACCCATTTCTGCATCTTGAATATCTTTCTGGTATCCCTGCCTCCAGTTTTCTCCATCTTTTATACATTGTTCATAGTACTGCACACACTCCCTATATTTACTTTTTTTGTATTTCAGATGGCAACATGGAGGCCTGCATAAATTTTTAATGGCTTCCCCTAGCCTAGACCCATTCAATAAAACAAAAGAAAAACATACATATGGGTAAGGGGAATGAACATTTAGAGCACGTGACCATTTCCAACAATTAAGTATTTTATTTAGCCTTTTGGGAAACTTGGGGAGCAAATTATCTTGCAAAAAATCCAACAAACTCTAATCACCTCCCATTGTCTAAAATTTCAGTTTGCTCTAGCTTTATCAACATAGTTTTAACAAACTCAGAAGTGAAATGTTCAAATGATCACAGAATTAACTTTAACCATTACAGGACTTACTGGCATGGCATAAATCAATTGTGTCAGATTCAAATAGAAGGTTGCAGCATATTAACTTAGAAAACCACAAATTAATATTAGCCATGCTATATTCTTATTTATCTTATTAAACATTTCAATCTGGTTCCAAGACTCAGGAGTTTGACACCTCTAGTGAAGATTCATTTTTTAAAATCTAAATCCCTAAAGCTGCCATTTCGAAGGCAAAAGTGGTCAAATTCAACTAATAAACAATACTTAATTATCAATCAAGAGTTCATTCCAATGAGTACTTCCAAGGTTGTTATGAATCTCAAATAAGATATCTATAAAATGCCCAGCATAGTCCCTGGCACATTTTAGGTGTTTTTTTTAAATGTACACTCATTAATTAATCTATCTGTGCAGGTTCAAACTTAAATAAGGTATGAGATTAATTTTAAAGCGCAGATTTTTCCACTGAAAAAATTAAAAAGATCTTTTTTTTGCATGACACTTAGTAAAGAGATAGTTTTCTGGTTACTACCAACATATTTTTATTTGATGGCCCATCAAACTTGGATACCAATTCTCATCAATTACATCTCTTTAATATTTTCAGCATCCATATTTTTCTCTCTACTTGCACTACAACCTTCCTAATCCAAGTTCTAGAACTATTTCAAAAGCATTTTTTATTCTTCTCCAGGCTATACTCTTAACTCTCTGGGTTTATTTTTTTTCCTATACCTAAAAGTTGGTTCATCTCCCTTTTTATTTTAGGTATTGTCTTCCCCAACCAGAATTTAAACTCCTTGAAGGTAAAGACTGTATTTTTGCTCCTACTGGTATTTCTCAGAGCACAGCAAAGTGCCATCATGGCTCCTAGTGCACAGTTTACTTAATAAATAAGTTGTTTTCTAATTGGTCCCCTTGCATTTAGTTGCTCCTTCTCCTAGTCTTTCTTCACACCACAGCCAAAATGGTTATTAAAGAACTGACTTCACTAAGTCATTCCTCTGCACAAGAAGTCCCATGGATCCACACTGCTTATAAGTTAAAATGCAAACTCCTCTTTCACTTGACAGCCTTCATAATCTAGCTCCAGCTTTTCTTTCTTTCTCTTTTTTTTCCAGGAAGAGGCATTTAATGGAACAGCTTAGCCCTGAAACATAAGTTCTCACCATCATTCTTAGCTTCAATGTTTTTACCACTACATAATAGTAACTAATTCTTGTTTATGTCTTTCTAAACTCTTATTTTCTGTCCTGATAACAACTCTAGCCAAAAGGCCAAGGGCTAGGCAAACGGGGTTAAGGAACTTGCCTATGGTCATATACTAATGAAGTATCTGTGATCACATTTGAACCCAGGGCCTCTGGACTCCAAACCTGGTGCTCTAGCCACTGAAACCCCTTGCTGCCCCATAACAACTAGTTCTTGATGGTGCTTTTCTAATTAAACACACTTGGATTCCAAGGCAAATTAACTTTATTCTGAACTCTGCCAGATAAAGAAGCAGAATAGAGAAGTTTCCTTATAATTCTTTCTCCTTCCTTTATAATCCTAATGTTTAAAAACAGTACAAAATTTTATATATATTTAAAATAATGGAATGTAGTCTCCTCCCTCAGCCACATGGGCTACTATCAAGGAAGGGAATTCTTCACTAGCTTTAAAGAGCTTATTGTCAGTAATTAGGTTTCTAGTCCTATGCAGTCACTACTGTTAGAGCTCAAACAAGCAGCTTTTACTGGGTCGTCTATCTCTTTGTGTTTTTGTTTTGATAGAGGTTCAATTATGCTCAAGACAATGCCTTGTCTCTTCATTTTGCTCTGAATAGGAAGTGAGGGTGCCATTGCCACACAGCTTCCAATTCAGTTGCCAGGACAAAGGGGTCTGAAGTACCATAAATAATGGGCTACCTAAAGTAGCTGAAGAAAGGGGAGGGAGAAGAGGCAGAGGGAGAGAGGGTGGAAAGAAGGGGGAGGGAGGAGAGAGGGAAGGAGGGAGAGAGACAGAGACAGAAAGAGCTAGAGAGTGAGAGTGGAAGAGTAGAATGGGTAGAATCAACAACCACGGCTAATTTGAGAGTGAAAGCTGGTATAACACAAGTTTAGAGCAACACTGCTATAACTACTCACAAAAATTGGGGAGAAGGGGAGCCACAGTCAACTCTTAAAACTAACACGTCTATGGGGAAATGTGAACATCAATTAAAAGGCTAAACAAAAAGGAAAGCAAGCAGATTTAACAAAATTTAGGCTCATTTTCCCTTCTTTCTACATCTGTCTCACTCCCCTCTTCCTCTTTCAAACTCTCTGAGGCTAGTAAATCACCAAACACTTTTAAGTTGCTGTTTTCTTAAAACACAGACATGTGCTTAGTGTGACGATTTTTAAAAGCCACGAGGAAAAGAATATAGCGTGTGTTGTCAAAAATAAGTTAATCATGTTTAAAATAAAACATCAATTAGATGATTTAGCAGTGAATGGAACCTATTACCAAGACTGTTCCTGTAACACAAACCCTGTCTCCTCCTCCCCTTTTGTGGTGCCTCATTCATAAAAAAGCCTACTCTAAACTGTGGCTGCACAAACAGGGGACTCGAGTTTGTGTTTGTTTGAACTTTTATAGTGGTTGTTTGTTTTTGCTGTTATCACAAGGATGAAGGGAGGGAGGGAAGAATAAAAATCGAACGATCATGAACATAGAGAAGACCTAATTTCACTGCTATCCAAAAGTTTGTTCTTCTTGCTTAATATACTCCCTCCCCTAGTCTTTTAACCTATTATTCAACCTGAGAGTTCAAGAAAAGAGAGAAATTTGTGGCGTTCTTTATCCAGAGTAGATTTAACTCTAAAACCCCTAGAGTCATTACAGTAATTCTGACATGCTGAGTCATGAGCTATATCTTTCAACTCCCTAAAGATTAAAAGAAAATTAAATTGTTACTCATTAGTATTATGGAGCAGATAGTTTTGTTTTTGTTTTTAAGGAATTATTTAGAGGGAGTAGGACCCAAAAGGAGTCAAACGCAGTAGAAGTAAAATTTTTACTTGGTTTTTAAATAGTCACCATAACTTTATATCACATATAACAAACATACTTTAAAATCAACCTACAAATCATGTTGCCTGTTGAACAAGTATTATTTTAACACTGTTGTATTTAAAATCCTTACTTTCTGTCTTAGAATTAATACTAAGTATTGGTTTCAAGGCAGAAGAGTAATTGGGGTTAGGTGACTTGTCCAGGGTCAGACACAGCTATTAAGTGTCTATGGTCATATTTGAACCCAGGATCACCGTCTCTAGGCTTGGCTCTTAATCTACTGAGCCTTTTGACTGCCCCTGCCTCTAATACATGTTTTTTTTAAGTTTCTTCCTTGCAAAATATTTCATCAGCCACATTTTCCAATCTAGAGCAAACTCCTCTTTACTGAATTGCCATATTAATGTTATAGTAGGACTAAGAATATAGTTATATATAGGTATCTGTCACTGAATTCCCTAAGCATGTCCATAATTTTCTTAGAGAATCTCATAGAAAACTCTTGAGGTGTTTTTGGTAAACCTTCTTTCCTATTATGATTTTTGGTTTTAAAACTAGATCTTGGACAGATAGGCATGTTCTAATAGGCAAGGAAAATTTTAATGTAAGGATTAAATAAGAACCAAAGACTAACAATAAAAAACACACTCTTGTTGTCATAACACTAGAACTGTATTATACTGAATGGAGATATGAATTATCTCTGCAGACAAGGTTATCGGAATTATTTACCTTATCAATCTAAATACAAGCAAACAGAAAACATGACTTCAAAATCTGATCTGAAAAAAAATCTGTTACAGTTTCACAAAATATTAACTTTAACAACACTGTTTCCTCCACAATCTAATCCCAGTAATCAGTGCTAGAGACCAGAGTTTCGTTTTCATACATCAAACCATAATAGAAAATTTCACATAGCTCCTCTTTGGTAAACATTAATTTCCTTTTTTTTTAAAAACACTAATTTCTTTTAAAAGGGGAATAGGGAAGAATAGAATTGTGAGCGCTTACATTTTATAAGATAGATAAGAATTTCAGTGTAACAAAAGGTAATTTTGTTGAAACTAGCTCTCTGATGAATAATTTTAGTATTCCCTTACTATTAACAACCTTTTCCTCCCTTTCCCCCTTAAAAAACAAAGTATTATAAGAACACAGCTCACATGTTATTCTTCAAACTAAAGCAATGGGAAACCAAGACAAAATTTTCCATATTTTTATTCTAAAACTTGAAGGAGTTTATTGGATACTAATCTATTTATAGATTGTGCCTGGGAACATATTACAGATAAAGGAAAGGCTAGTTTTGGGGGCCGTTTGTAGAAAGGGTAGGCATGCAGATTAAACCTGATCTTGACTTCTTGATTCCCTCTGGGCCCCACTCCTCTCCATCATCAAGTTAATCATCAAAATGTTTCTTAAGTATTTGGGTGTGTGCAGAATTACACAAAGATGACAATGTAATTTCCCTTAAGGAAAAAGAAAATACACACTGAGACCAAAGTAAGAAGTTTAATCTGGTGCAAGGAAACTCCCCTGGCCATATATTATTTTTGGTTGTTTGGTTTTCTTTTATTAATTCTGAAATTCATTTCCCTTAGTCACATCCTCATAGCATTTTGGTGAGCCAGAGGGTATATATATATAACAAGAGGGGTTTGAGCTAGGTAAAGAGCTGGTGGATAGAGGTGTTCAGAGAAAGAAGGAATTCTGTTATGTTATGATTAGATATCATGTGAAGTATTTTTATTTTATAAATATAAAGTAGTCTATACATGTGAGCTATGATTATCAATGCCAATATTGCTTTAAAAAATGCCTAGAGTTATTGATCAGCATAGCGAAGCAGTTATTCATGTAATAAACTACTTCTCTGGGTAGGTGGCATGGTGGAGAGAGCACCAAACCTGGAGTCAATAAGATCTGAGTTTAAATCCAGCCTCTGGCACTTGTTAGCTGTGTGATCTTGGGCAAGTCATTTAACACCACTGGCCTCAGTTTTCTCATCTGTAAAATGAGCTTGAGAAGGAAATGGCAAACCACTTCAGTATGTTTGCCAAGAAAACCTCAAATGCAGTCATGAAAAGTCAGACACAACTGAAAAATAACAATAAAAATCTACTATCCTTTTTGTTTTTCCTCCGTTTATTTCTTTAACATCCTAGAAAATCACCCAATCTGAAAATCTGATTTATCTAACTCTAGTACTAAAGAAATGATCTACAAAAATCAGATACTTATGAATAGTTCTGGCAGCTCTTTGAAAAAAGAACAGAAATAAAACAGGTGTAAACAGGGGGAAACTATTAAAAATATACTCCAAAAGTAAACATATTTGAAGGTTCCTATCTTCTTTTTTTTTAGTATTTGTACTGTTTTTAATGATTGTTAAGTTCATATTTTTTTTTTTACTACAAAGAGGAAGGAAAATGCTAATTGTTTCAATAACATACTGTTGGGGAAAGCAAAACTTTAAGGTTCTTCCGTTTTTAATAGTACATAATATATAGCCCAAAGCCAAAATTTAATTTGGGTTCTTTTCATTACCATCAACTTAGTACATTAAAAACAAACAAACAAAAAAAAGCCTAGCTTTTCTACAAAGTTGTTTTCAGATGAGGACTGAGACCATATCTAAGCTGAAAGCCAAGCAAAAGGATGCACCAAGAAGAAAATCCTCACTTTTGTTCCAGTAATATCCTTATGCCCTAGCAGCAAGAGATGCCGTTAGGCATATACAGTGAGAGGCTATACGGTCTTCAAGTAGCCCTTAGCTTCTGTGTCTTAACTCTGGTGATCATTGCAGTTAGCCTCTTCCATAGATATATATCCAGTTAGAAATCAAATATATCCAACATCATCAGCTACTGTGAAGATTTTGTTAGACTGGAATAAAATAATAACTGTTTTGATTACCAGCATTTAAAGCATTTTTCTTGTTGTTCATTTCAGTCATGCCAAACTCCCCCATCTGAAAGCATAATGTCTTTAAAGACTGGACAAGAAACAGTGTGATCAGCAACCAAAGTAAAAACAGAATCTGTTCTAAGTAGGAATTATTTCTTTTTTCTTTTCTTTTTTTTAATTTTGTTCCCAGCACCTAGCGAAACTCCTGGCATATCACAGTAGGCAGTTTATAAATGATTGATGGTTGATTGTAATATAGGTAATAGCAGCTCAGATTTATTTAATGCTTTCATGTACAGAATACATCTTACATATTTATATTCTGTTAATTCTCACAACAATCCTAAATGAACAAATTTTACATATGTAGAAACAGATTTAGAGAGGATAAACAATAAGCACAGGATTAGACAGTTAGTAATATGTCTGAGGTGGGATATAAACCCAAGTGTTCCTAACTCTTCAAAATCCAGCATATTCTGTCCACAATGTGTAACACTGTTGAAGATTGTGTCAGTCTTAAAATTCTCATTACTGGCATTAGCATTCATATAAATGATGACCTTTGTATTTTTGGGGGGTGAGTGCAGATCATCTTGTTTTATTTTCTATAGCAGTTTACATGAAAAAGATCATGCCACGCTCATGTTTAAGAAGCTCCAATGGTTTTCCAGCATCTTTAGGATAAATTACACTACTTAGCATGTAAGGTTCTTTATCTAGGTCCAGCCTATCTTTTTTAGAAAGTATTTTGATAATTCTATTTAAATATATTTAGTTTCCTTTGACATCCTAAGCATTTTATTTTAATCTTTTAAGAAAACCTTTACTTCAAGTCTTTGAATCAACACTAATTATAAGTTTCGAGGCAGAAGAACAGCAAGGGGTAGGCATCTGGGGCTAACTGACTTACTAGAAAGTGTCAGGCCAGATTTAAAATCAGGACCTCTCTTCTATACTCTCTATCCACTGAGCCACCTAGCTACCTCATGTAATTTTATTTTGAATGCTTAAAAAAAGATTATTCTGAGAAAGAGTTCAAAGTTTTCACCACATTGCCAAAGGGGTCCATGGCAGAAAAAAAAAGAAAGTTAAGAACCCTTCCTCTACAGGTATTCTGAAGCCATTGCTTGAAAAGGAAAAAAACCAAAAAACAAAAAACCGGGGAATTAAATATCCATCTCTAGAGAAGTTCTGGCATCTTGGTTAGGATAAGAGGATGTTCACCCTTGTTACAAATAACAAAAGAAGATCTAGCAATGGTGGTCACTCCATGAACATTATAAAGCAAATGCAAGTTACTTAATAACAGTTCACATCTGTCACTATAAATGAATAACCTCTATCCACAACTACCAATTGCCAAATAGTCTAACTGTCCAAACATTCAGAGTGAGCTTTCTCTTTTCCCTGATTAGGTCTGAGTGCAGTAATGGCAAATGTCTGAAAAAACAGTAGCATATAGAAAAAAACAGTCTGACTGCAACAAATATTCTAACTTCAGAATTCACCCAGGTCTTTCATATAGCTATCTCTTCCACAATCCAGATAGCAGGTGACGTCTCCGAAAGGAAAAAAAAATCACCATTTTGACTTCTAGAGTTCTATTTAAAGATGTAGGTATTATGAATGAAATGAAGACAAGGGCTACACAAAGTGCCTCAGTGTTTACATAACCAGTTTTCCAGTCATGCATGAGAACAACACTGATATCCATTATGAAGTATGGAATAAACACCACCAGTGAAGTGATCCCTGGTGGTGTTTATTCCATACTTCATAATGGATATCAGTGTTATGGCTTCAAATTCAAAAACTGAACCTTCAAATTCAGACATTTACTACTTGTTTAACTTAGTTATGCCATGCATCTTCTCTGTGTCTCATCTTCCTCAAGTTTAAAATGAGGCTAATAATGGTACCCATCAGAGGGTTAATTTGAATATCAAACGAGATACTTATATAAAGAACTTTTGTAAATCTTAAAGTGCTAGCCAAATGTGGGCTATAGCTTTGTCAGAGATGTTATATACTTTAAAGCAGCATTTTTACCTCCTTGGATAAATGTAAATTATTTTTTAATGAAAGACATACTATTTCAGTCAAGTCAACAAGTTTAACCTAAAATGAATCGTGCAGCTAACAACTTTTTAAAAAATCTTTTCCTTGCTCCCACCCAATTGGTCCAACAGATTTATTGATTTATTTTTTAATTTAAAAAAAATCTTAAAATGGGAAAAGATAGAATAAAAATTAAAGAAAACAGAAGCCTCAAAGAGGTAAGACAACATTGGAGTCTCTGGTACATAGGTCCAAAAAAACAATAATAAATGGTATAAGGAGAGAATTGTGAAGCAGGTAGTTAGTATGTAAAAGATCACATCACTTTCATGCTCTAAAAAAAAAACAAACAAACCCTTCAATGGCTCCCCATTGTCTCTAGGATAAAATACAAATGGCATTCTTTAGCAATTAAAATACTTTTATCTAGGTTCAAGCCTTATCTTTTAGGCAGATTACACCTTCTTTACCTTTATGGATTCTACATTCTAATCAAACTGGCCTACTTGCTATTCCATATAAATGACCTTCCCATATTTAATCTCCAACACTTTGGTGCAAACTGTCCCCAGTGCCTGGAATATTCTCTCCCCCATCTTCTTTACCTCATGGAATCCCTAGCTCCCTTTGGGTCTCAGATAACCTGTTAGGGCATACCTACCTCCAAAATTTACTTTCTACTTATCTTTAATAGATTTTAAAAGTTATTTACCTGTCTATATATTATTTCTTCCTGCCCTCATTGAGTAGAATAAAAACTCCATCGACATTCCCAAATAGAATGAAAGCTCTTTGAGGGAAGTACCATTTGTTTTTGTCTTTGTGAGGTTGGGACCAAGCACAGGATTTAGAACATTGATAGGCACTTGATTGTTTGTTGAACTCAATTCTAGCTTGAAGAGAAAACATTCATGTGTGTATATAAATATAAATGTATATATTCTGCACACATATGTTTCTTATATGATGTAATGTATATGCTTAAATACTAAATTACATAAAACTTTTACAATAAAAAACATACACACAAAATGAGCATTATATTTACAAACATGTACATAGAGGCAGTGGGGCCCACAGATTTACCCATGTTAATTATAAAACACATTGACAAGGGGAAAGACATGAAAATAATTATGTCAACCACTACAAAACTATCCTTCTAGTATACTAATAGTCTCCCACGATGAGCCTGTGCCTAGTTTTACTCATTAAATTAGTCTATTTTTTTTTTAAAGCATCATTTCTTCTGGAATCTTTCTTACACATTTCATGTCTCTTTCCTTGTTAATGTGTCCTATGATCAACAGAAGTATCCATGTGAGGCCCAATGCCTGTAAATACATGTTTGTTAACATGATGCTTGTTTATTCCTCTATGTATATGTGTTTAAACATATATCATTTGGTATTAAATCAAAGTTGAAAAAACCTGAGATCTAATAAACTGAGAAATCATTTACATTTTAATAAACCATAAGAATTCCAAACTTTTGAAATTCCCTTCCACTTTTTTTTAATCCTTCCATCTTAGAATGAATATTGTGTTTTGAGTTCAAGTCAGAAAAGAGGTACAGGTTAGGCATATGGGTAAAGCTACTAGCCCAGGGTTGCACAGCTAGGAAAAATGCTTGCAGCCACATTTGAACCTAGGACCTCTAGTTTTGAGGCTTGGTTCTCAATCCACAGAATCACTTCTTCCACTTTCTACATAAACCCAGAGAGAAGTACTCTTTGTATAGCATCATAAGCCCACAAATGTTCAACAATGTCTTTTAATTTCAAACCTGTTTTCCATAGAGTCAATTATTTTCATAAGAAAACTGCATTTTCTTGACATTAAGGCATATCTATAAAGTCCATCACGTAATAACAAAAAGATATGATTAGCCATGTGTACAAACTTCATATTCCAAAGTAAAATTTTACACTCACCAATATCATATTTCATATGCTATCTGGAAAAAAGTGACCCAATTAAAGTTTTAGCATAAGAATGCTTATATTTTAAGGAAATGCACATTACAAGAGTCCTTGATATTCATGATAATAAAATGATCCCCAGGTGAGGAAGATGTTTCATTGCTGTTGAGATAAAAAGAGTGTTAACACATTCTTTTCCTAACAGAGATCCAAGCATAAATTACAGGTTGATGTCAGCACAGTAAAACCAACTTGAAGTAGAAAATATTTCTTTGACAAAATATTATACATCAGAGAATACATCTTAGGTTATAAATATTTAGTAAGGGATAGTGGTAGCATATTTACTAATATTGCCTGTCAAAATATCAACAAATTAACTGATACTTCAACAGGCTAGCTTCTCATTTTAAGTCTGTAAGGGCACCTGGCTGGGTTTTTTTTTCCCTTTTAAATAAAATTGACAATAAGTGTAGTAAGAAGATGGATGAACCTGCATTGTCTCAGCTACTAAAGTTTTCTCCTTTAAAGCTACCTTCCTTTCACTCTGTATGTATACTCCTTATACTGATTTGTATACAATTTATATATACTTTCCCATTAGAATGTAAGCTCTTTTAAAGGCAGAGGATTTTTAATAAATGTTTTCCTCATATCCCCCATACTCAGCACAGTGTCTGGAACCTAGTGAATTCTTATAAATGCTTGCTGGTTGACCGACTGCATCCATTCCTTACAGGCAGAGTTGAACCATAAGATTATAGCTGTAAGAATAATGATAAATGTATTTTTATATAGTGAGATGCTGCTGCAATCAAAACTCCCTTTTAATTTCCTTTTAAATTCATTTTTAAAATCCACTTGTAAACTACCTTTCTACTGGGTTGACTGAAACTAATTTCTTTATCACTATGGCAAAGAGGACTCCTTAAACATGAATAAACACTGAAAAATCTCGTCTTTTTTAACACTGGCAGCAACCAGGCCTCTTCAACAATTAAAACTTCCTTTAAATCTTTTCGAAAACAGAAAATCAAGGTAAAAAACTAAAAACTGATCAAGAAAATAAGGAGTTAACCAATCTCTGAATGAAAGAATTACTCCACAGGTCTCAGATATTTTTTCCTATGTGGTACTGTAGAAAATGGCTTGTCTTTGTATTAATGAAGAACATACGGATTTTCCTAAGGAATACTATTAAAACGGTTGATAAGTGAAAGTTATAAGTTTGCTAAGCTGCAGAACATAGAAACATCTGACTAACAAGCTTGTAGCCTGTATGTATCAAGATTCACACACAGCTCTACATAGAACATATGAAATATTTATTTTTAAAAAACATTGTTTCAGGCACATCATGAAGATATCCAAAAAGCTTTTTGAAGTGTTGAACAATAACTTTTAATTCCATAAGTTGAAGTAACAGACACCACAACTTATAAAAATATATTTCCTTTTTTGCTCTATTACTATAAACCCTATAATATTCATTAATGTTCTGGCATAAATTGCAGCAAACTATCAGTAATTAGTATCAGTGTCAATGATGGAATATTTTTATTTACCCCAAAACTCTAGGTAACATCTAGAACAGTGGTTCCCAAACTTTTTTGGCCTACCTCCCCCTTTCCAGAAAAAATATTACTTAGCGTCTCCTAGAAAGTAATTTTTTTAAATTTTAATAGCAATTAATAGAAAAGATATATGCATTAATGTTTCTACCTTTTTCATAAAATATAATAAAGAAAGGTATAAATAAGAAACATTGAACTTTGAAATTATGAAACTATTTATTGAACTCAGAATAGAATATACTACAAAAAAAGTTAAAACATTCAAAATCATCTTAATGAAAATGATGAACCTGGTGTGCTGCTACCAACTCATCAGCAGTAATCTTAAATCACCGCGATTGACTATTTGCAATTGGTTTTTTTTTTGTTAATAAATTGGTTACTGCACTGAATCCATGTTCCAAAATGCACCTATGGCCATCACTGCCCCCCCCCAGATCGCTGCAGCACCTACCAGGGTGTGGTGGCGCTCCCTTTGGGAATCACTGATCTAGAATGAAGCCAAGCAGTTATGAAAAGAACCTCCTTTTCAGATTGGTTGGATTTAATTTAAGAAAAATACTGATTCTGGCCTCAGATACTTCCTAGTTGTGTGACCCTGGGCAAGTCACTTAACCCCCACTGCCTAGCCCTTACTGTTTCTCTGTCTTAGAACCAATAGAGAGTGTCAATTCTAAAAGAAGAGAGGAGGGGCGGGAAGGAGATGATAATTTCACATTTAAATCAGCCTTAATTTACCCATTATGTATAAAAGATGCAACAAATAGATTAAGAAAAATCTCATCCATTTGGAATACATCAAAAAGATCTCAAAGGAATAGAAAATATTTTTTAAATAAGTCTTAAAAATATGGTTTTAACTAATTTGTTCGTTTTATGTTCCAAACATGTAGATATATATTCCATCCTATAAAATTAGAAGCATATCATTTTATGTCATTATATAAGAATCATATTGATACAAATCCATCCCAGAAATTATATAAAGATAATAAAATTTTTAAGAGCACACCCCAATTCAATGTTTCTTTAAGGGTACTTTTACAAAATTTTGTGCCATACTGAATTTATTTTAAGCAAAAATGCATTGAGGAAATGTGATTTTAGTTTAAGTTTCCACAAGTGCTCATAATGTTCCAACTATCCTCTGTCTCTCAAGAAACATCAGCATTTTATGTTGAAAGTGAAAAGATAATCATGAACACATTATTATTAGAGTATTCTTGATAATAACAGCAGCTCACATTTATACAGTGTTTTACAATTTGGAAAGTAAAAATTATAATTAAAAATAAAAATTCTGGAAGGAAGGTAAGTTTAAGTATTATCCCTACTTTAAAGATGAGGAAAACACGGTTCAGAAACAACTAAGTGATTTGTTGAATGAAGGATATACAGTTAATAAGTAGAAGGATCACAACTATGTGTATCTTTCAGGACTCTTTTTGTGGAGTCTCTTTGTTTCTCTCCCTAGACTGTCAAGTGACCTTATTATCATAATATCATAAATATATAGACAAAGGGACCAGAGAGATGATCTGGGCCCATATTCTCATTTTATAGAAACGGAAAATGAGGTCTGCCTTGCCAATCCATTCTTGCTGGTTATCACTAATATAGCTCTGGGTTCCTGAAAATACTACTGGCTCACTAGGGCTTATTTGCTTAATCACACTCCTAATCAATGATCTGACTTGAGGAATCCTGTTCTGATTGATCCTTGATTTACTGTAAGTTTGATTTTCATGATGAAATTCATTTGTCATTTTAACTATTAACGGTATTCATATATTGTGCTGTTTCATGTTTATAGGCACTAAAACTTTATAATCTCAAGATACACACTGCAATTAAACACACCAGGCACATTATTCATTTGCATATTGTCATCTCTTCTAGAGGATAGGGACCTGAACTTCAAGTCAGAACTGGGTTCAATTCCATCTCAGACACAAACTAGCTTCTATACTCAAAAGCAAAAAAAAACAGGTAGTTAGGTGGCACAGTGGATACAGTGCCAAGACTAGAGTAAGGAAGACTTTAGTGGAAATCTAGCCTCAAACACTTATTAATTGTGTGATCCTGGGCAAGTCATTTAACCTCAGTTTGCCTCAGTGTCTTCAACTCTAAAATGGGGATGATAATAATAACACCTACCTCACAAGGTTCTTGTGAGGTTCAAATAAGATAAAAACTGAAAAGCACTTGGCACATAGTAAACACTATATGAATGTTAAGCTATTATTATTATTATTATCATCATCATTAAGTTGCATTGCATATTCTGACTCAGCAAGTTTCCTTATCAGTTAAAATAGTAAGTATAATAATCATATCACCCACTTTACTGGGCTATTATGAGGGAAGCAATTTGTAGACCTTAAAATGCAATATAAATGTGAATTATTAATTTGTACAGTTAAGCAAAATTATTTTTGGCAACTTAGGCAAGATACAGGTTTACCTAAAAGGATGGATACACTTTTCTTTCAGTAAATCTTAGCTACATTTAGCAAGTAGACACACACACACTCACACTCTAAATATTCCTCTCTGAAAGATACACTGTGGCACTAATTCTTGCTGACGTCCATTTAAATTTGCATGAAAATGGTCATTTTGGTTACATTTTACAGTGTTTCACTGACAGCCTCTCAGGGATGTCTAAACACTCTTAAAAAATATACCACTCTACTTGAAATTCTAAAGTTTTTCAAAGCAGAATAAAAGCAGAAATTCCTTAAGTAAACAAGCCTCAAAATAGTCTTGGCTGAAATCAGTGGTGTACACACAGTATCTCCCCAGCTTACAATGCCTAATGTTTAATAACCATGCACTGGCATTTGCCTGAATAAAGAGCTAAATTTACACATAGTCTTTTCTCAAGTGGTAAAGCAATGTCTTAATCTGAGATACCAATGGGTATTTTTGGCTGCCAGTATTCGCCACCCTCAAAGTCGACTTCACATGTGACAAAGTCAGTGGTCACAACCAAGGGCTAAAACAGGCAAGCCAAGGGGTGTGGATAAGGCATAACTGTTAATGCCTCCAATCTTCTTGGCTTTCTTTATCCTTATGAGATTTAAATGCATATCTAATATCCACTGAATGCATATAGAAGTGTGTTAGAAATCAAAGTATCCATTTAGGTAAAAAAAAAAGTTGTTAGTGAAATAAATTCTAAAGGAATATTAACTCTCATGGCAACTTGGATCTGCCAGGATAACCATCATTTTTATATTACATTTAGTATTTATGAAGTATTTTATGAATATCTCATTTTACACTCACAACCACCCCAGGAAGTAGTTGTTATGATGATATCCATTTTACAAATAAGAAAACCAAGTTAGTCAAAGGTTAAGTGATCTACTCAGTGTTATAAAGCTAAAAAGCTGAATTTGAGTCTGGATTTGTACTCAGATCTTCCTAACACCAGGTCCAGCAATCTATTCACTGTATCACTCAAGTATTTTGGAAAAAGTATAAGATACCTGACAGTAGGAGATGTGCCTTATTTTTGTTTGGGTCCATCTCTTATTCAGTGCTTTATAGGCATAGGAACTTAGTAATGGTTTACTGAACACTAGGTCATAAATTCTTTATTGTCCTAATGGCCTAAAAGGACTTTGCTTACTGCCAGGACAAATACTAACAACACTGGGGCAATTCGTCCAAATGTTTTGATTTCTCCAATATTTTATTGATTTGATTTAGCAGGAATTGTTAAATTCTTCCTAAATCATAGAATTTACCTACCGACATCATGAAAAACAACTTTTCAAAACAACTATCTGTCCCACTGTTGACCCATACTATCTATGATTCAAGGCAAATCAATTAACAATGCAGGGTTCTAAGCAACTGTCTCATACCTTTTGCTTGGAGAAATAAGTCCTGTGGCATGTTTTTATGCAAAGGAAGTCTGGGATGAACTTAATTCTAATGAGCTCCTGGGAACAAGAGAAGTGTGTAAAGAGACTGTGAGGGAAGCATAAAAAGGTTGGAAGGAATTTTAAAAAGCATTTAAGTGGGTACTATGTACCAAGCACTGTGCTAACCACTGAGAATATAAACAGAAAAAGGCTATTGGATAGTTCTCATTCTTGAGGAGTTCACTAATTGAGGAAGGCAACAAACAAAAGATACTTAAACTGCAGGGAAGATGGAAAGGCTTATAGGCATCCCTTCCACATCTCACCATCAGTTTTACTTTATTGAGGGTGGGCATAAAAAGTTAAATGTGAATCTATTGAGAGTTTTGAGGAAACTACAGATGAGGCTAGCAGATGACACAGAAAAAGTCTAGAAACTCAGAAATGCATAAAATATATGTATAGTATTATAAAATAGAAACACATTTAATACCATAAATTTATTTTTAAGTTAAATTTTATTTCTAAATTTTATTTTTTAAAGATTATTTCTTTTTATTTTTTAAATTAAAATAAACCATTAAGGTTTGTGAAAAGAATGTAAAAGTCAGCAGATGACACACAAGAGCTAGAAATGTAGAGATTTCTTTAAAAGTTTAGTAACTCATAAATGCATATAAACTGTAAATACCGCATAAAAGAAAATGAAAAAATTCAAACTTCTTTTCTGATTTATAGGGAGGACCAAAAACTATTATAGGTATTTTTCAGATCAAGGGGTGCACTGTGCCCCTAATCCCACGATGTGGAAATCCTAAAGATACAAAAATAGGGACAATGGCAAGGTCTATTCAGATAAGAGTGATTGAGGATTGCAGGGCGTAGAATCAACACAGAGGGTATGTATGGCCTACAAGGCCTTAAGAGCTATAGTGGGAAGCCAGGTGGTGAGCCTCAATCTCATCAGATATAAAGAGCTATTGACTTCCATCTTATCCAAGCCCTATAAACACTTAAGTAACCCAGGTTAAAGAAGACAACAAGGTTTATCCCTTGGGCACCCACAGCAATGACAACTTCTAATAGGGTAAACTTTGTAGGATTTGTGTTTAATTTTCTATTATATCATTACTAGAATGGGGAAAAGTCTATCTAGTCTTTATCCCCATATCTCACTGTGGTCATTCCTGTGTTCTGCATTTAGAACTTAAAAAAAAAGTTTGTACCAATAAAAAAATTTAATCTAACCTCAGCTTATATTTGGGGAGGGACAGAGGAAGGACAAACAAATAAAAAGTAGTGAATATTAAACCCCAGTTGATATAAATGCCTTTTTCAAAGTCTCGCAGCTTATCCCTGACAGACTTGGAACTAAAACCCAGGTTTTCTGCCTCAGTGATATGCTCTTCCTTGTGCTTTCTATCACTACTGGCATGGTGCATTTTACATTAGCATTCACCTGATTATATACTTCCTCATATTAATTTATCTCCTACTTTGTACATATGCACATATGTATACTTCATTTTTAAAAAAATAGGACATTATAGACATGTTTTCTTTATTTTAGCCTCATCCCCTCCTCCTTTCCAAACACCCATAATGAGTAGAAATTTACCAGCTCATCCTCCCTTTTGTCCTCGAACCCCTGGGAACTGTCTCCCTGATAATATTTCTCAGGTTAGGCTTCATCATCTCAAGCAATGTGAAGAGGTAGGGGCTTTTCTCAAAGAATCAAATAACTTTATAATTGAAAAGACCTTAGAGATCATCTAGTACAAACTCCTTCATTTAAAAGAAACACCAAATCTCCCTTCATAATAATATTTCTTCTTATTAATTTAACTCTCAGAGTATAGACTAATTTTAAACTTTTCCCCTTCCACAATAACCTCACTGGCTGATTATAAAAGTTTACTATAGAAATCTCTGTTCCATATATAATCACTGTGAAAAAACACCAGATGCCTTTCCTCTGAAGATAAGGTATGTCTAAGCATTCTTAGCTCAAACATATTCTCTGCAGTAGGCTTGCAGGGAGCCATCAACAAAGAACTGACACTTTTCAGAAAGGCAAGTACATAAGAGGGCCAGAGGACAGTGAGGGTTAATAATCTATATCAGTTTTGGATTGTTAGACATGTTTTGGGGGGAAGGAGGGGATACAACAGAAGTGGTGCATATGGGGGTGTGCATGTGTTTTGTTTTTGTTTTATTACACTGTAATATCATGATATTAAAAAATTAATGTACACAGTACTAAACCTTATCATCTTGAAGTTTCCAATGGGGGGGGGAGAAGTTTCACACAATACCACTGTACAGGACGGGAACGATTTGTTCTTGTGGGTACCATGTGTTTGTTTCTTCCAGTCCAAGGATAAATAGAGGGTGCAACCTAAGACTTAACTATTGAAACACAAAGAGATTAAGCTAGCAAAAAAAACCTCAGTTAGACTTAAGGTTTTGTCCCTCCCCATCAGCAAATCAGCAGGGAAAAATCATCCATAAAATAAGTACATTTGTACTCTTTTTGTCTTAAGAATGATAAAAACTCAGAAATTGAAACATACAGCAATGTCAAATTATGACCATAAAAATTCACTTTAATAAGATTTTTTAATATAAAATGCAATTAACTTGATTTTTTCAGGCATCTTGACGGGGTGTTAGGATTAAGTGCTGGGGAAACATATGGGATATTTCTAAAACTCGTCTTCCTGCAAATGCTTAAAGACTATGTATATGTTTATATAAATGAGGTTGTATTACAACTCATAAATGGAATCTCCACCAAAGCTTGGGAAAAGTCAGTTCATTCACTATTACAATATAGACAATTTGATTTGAATTATTTGTCCCTTGTTCAAAAGTAGTAGCAATCAAATCTTAAAAAACAGTACCTTTCTACCTCCCAAAACATGGATATGCTTAGCTTAATAAATTAAATATCTGATGAATGTCAATGACTAGAAAAATCTAGGACTGACAGATTGCAAAAATTATCAGAATTAAAAAAGAGACCGAGTTTTCCTTTCAATAAGAAAAAAGAAACAAATATATCTCTTTTCTGAGTATCATAACCAGATATAATTTTATGTATTATAAAGAAATGGGTTAAAAACAAAAATCCTCTGTAAGCAAAAATTTGCACCTAATAATGAAAAGTCAGGATAATTGCTGTATTCCAGAAATAGCTCTAAGATGGGAAAATGCACATCTTTTTTTCTTTGAATATTACTATAAATCATTTCAAAAAGAACAAATATTTCCCTTGGCCTTTCACTGCTAACTGCTTATATTTAACAATATTAACAACAACAATAATAACTGCACATTTGTGATTGATGAAAAGCTCTGTAACATTAATGAAAAGTACACTGAACAGTTCCTTCATCTTAGAGAATCTTTCTTCAATGATATCAAAATATCATTTCTCTCAGTAGGAGTAAAATCCTTAAAGCAAGCCAAGAAAAGATATAAGAATTCAAACTGAACAAATGGGATAAAAGTGATACAAATACCTTAGTTTCCTAACTAAGATACATGTAGCATAAACTTATAATGGACAAAATTGTAGCCTAATATTTAAACAGACCTGCTGGCATCCTGAACTCAAAGCTCAATGGAAGAAGCCATTAAAAGCCATTATTCAATAACATTCTTAAATATACTTTTGGAATTGTGAAAGACTATAATTGACTTAGAAATTATGCTTTAAGATATACAACATTAAGAAAAATAGAACCTAGGGCAGCCAGAGAAAGATTAATATTTGTTTTCAAAAAAGGAAGAAAGTTTAAAGTCATTCTTATAGCTAAACAGGTAAAAAACCTGAATCAAGCAAATATCATTTTGCCAGGCAACAGTAAAGTAGAATAATAAATATATTCCTTTGGATTGCCTGAATGTAACCAAATGTAGTTTATTTCCAGATGTCATCTATGAAATGCTAAGAACCAAGAATGGAGTTCAAATATCTTCTACTGGTGACTTCGCATTAGCTCAGACAATAACATGATGACATCCACATTAGCACGGACAGCAACATGATGATAAAGAAACATGAACAAAACAGTCGTGGAGATGTTTTTGTTGAAAACAGAGGAGCTTGGGATGGCACCAGAAATTATAAAGTTATCCTTAAGGAGCCCAGATTTGGTGATCATGTCAGATTATGCAAGGAAACTGTATAAACTGTGTGATACATCAATACAGCTGTAAAAAAAAAATTCTATCACCTAACTGAAGAGCAAGACATGACCTGCTGACTGCAATTGTATTATAAAAGCGTGTTTTCATCATGGACTTACAAACAACACATCTCTAGACTGTACACAGAGACCTTAAAGTATTCCATGGAACTCAAACAATAAACTATATTGGAATTAGAACATTATCATAAACTGGGTTGTTATCCACAATAACCCAGACATAAATAATACTGAGTCATAAAACTTAAGTACAACATTTTTAATAGATGTTGTCATACCAAATACTCGTGTAAACCTGCCTTTATAATATATATGGGATAGTGACTAGAATAGTAGTGATTCTGTTGATATAAACAACTCCCAGGTGATGAAATTCCCTCTACAAAACAGGTTGGCATTTTCTCTCAAATTTATACTCTTAAGAGTTGCCTAGAGCACTGAAAGATGTGTCCAGGGTCATATGACTACTGCTTGTCAAAGGCAGGATTTGAACCTATCTCCTTTGCCATACTGGCCTTTGCTGCCACCACCTCCCCCAACCCATATTTATTCATTTATTCCCCTTCCCTTCTTTCCCCTCCCTTCCCTTCCGTCCCCTTCCCTCACCTCCCCTTCCCTCAAAAAAAAAAAAATCCCCTGTCCTTCCTTTCCCTTTCCTTCTCTTCCCCCACCTTGGCCCCCTCTGAAAAGCTTCCAAAATACAGACTAGCAAAAGAAATCTAAATCACTTGGTAATATAATATGGTACACATCAACACTGTCATATTAACGCCTCCTTATAATTGTAATGAGGATGCTTTGAGTGAGTATACATAGGAAGAGCTTATATCATGATAGTTTTATCCAACTACAAAAAATTATTATATTATCCACCTGTACAATCATCTGCTGAACATCAAATAAGAAAAGAATAGCAAGATAGAAACTTGCCCCAGGACTACTTCTATCTGAACTCTATCATATCAGATGAGAATACTCTTCCTATAAAAATAATTTTTAAAGCAGTCATTTGTAACACTTTACAATTTATAAAAGACCTTATGGACATATTCTCATTTGATGCTTCCAACAACGCTGTGAAGTCGACAGTGCTGGTGTTATTATCCCAATATTATAAATGAGGGAAATGAGGTACAAAGAAATGAAGACACTGGCCACAGGTCACCAAGCTAGTTTCTTGGTCAAGGGTTAAAAATTAGGTCTTCTGACATTCACATCCAGAACTCCTTTGACTAGACGATGGCACCCTCACCCAAACAGGACAGGTGGGCAGGGTGGGGTGGGCCTTTCTGGGAGGCAGTCTGGGAAGAGATGCCCACACTCCCTGCTCTTTTATTCTACCAACTCAAGGATTTCAGATTATGGTTACTTTTGGAAGCAAACTAACTACCATTCGAATGTAAATTCTGAGGGCGGCATATATAATGTGATGCTTTTATATTAAAATCTGTTCTCTGGTGAGTATGTCTAAGACATCTGGTGATATATGAGCCTACAGATGAAGAACATTTATATACACACTTGCGTGCCCAAGATAACACACCAATCTTTTTAGTAGTAGTTTTTTTTTTTTAAAGTACTGCGGGCACTATTAACTCCAATTATCAAAGAACATAACAAGAATGAGTACTAACAGAAGAGGCACATATGAATCACTAAGCTTAGAGTGCAAAATAAAATCCTCCTTTTGTACCAAACAGATACATTTTTTGAAAATGCTGCCTGTGAACTAAAGTTAATCACTGATTCTTCCTTTTTCTTCTCCAAGTCCATTCCCTTCATGTTTCTTTCTCTTTTAACTAAAAATGGTTCTCTAATCATAAATGACTTCTGGGGAATTACATAAAATCAAATAGGGTTCATTCTATCAGGAAAGCCTAATCCAATCACCAACTTATAAGTGGCTACTCTTTAATTCTTTTCTGTTTGAAAATAGTAGGGAGAGGGGCAGCTACATGGCTCAGTCAACTGAGAGCCAGGGGGTCCTGGATTCAAATGCATACTTCCTAGCTATGTGATACTGGGCAAGTCCTTTAACCTCAATTGCCTTGTGATTATTGCTCTTAGGGCTTGGAACTGACACTTAGTTTCAATTATAAGAGGAAAAGATAAGAATGTGTTCACTAAGGCACCTTGGAATTTCTCTGCTCACACCTCTTTTATAGCTGAAAAGAATGAAGTATCCAGCACCTCAGAAAAGGGGGCTTAGCCTTTAGGTTAAACAAAAACAGTAGCTTAAACAGAAACAGAAGACATATGCACCATCATTTTAAAAGAATGTAAGAGAACACACATAAAAGAGAATTATCCTAGGATTTCAAATATTTATTACAAAAAGCAAATCTCTCAATTGTAGATCCTAGAATCACCATAGTTGATATACTTGTTTTTCTATTCATCAGCTGTTTAAATATCTAGGCTAATGAGACAAAATGGAGATAGAGGGACATAGAACATCAGTTCATAATACATTCTCCCTCTCCTTCTCATAGAATAAAAAAGGTAACAGAAAAAAAAGGAAATTGTGCATACCCTTAGGACCTGGCCCCCTAAGTAATGAAGAAATTACTCAGTGCTGTTTTTTGGATCATTTATAAGAGGGAAGTCAGTAGAATTATAAAGTTAGAAACTCTCAAAAATAAGTAAGAAAAAAAGACATCAAATCCCATGATCAATTATTAAAGGTTGGTGATAGATCTAAAGGCATTTGTTATGGGCCCCAACCTCTATCCACTGCTCTTAGAAGGTCTTCACCAATTTCTTTTTTAAATGGTGATGTTTTAATTCTAAAATCCGACCACAATGAATGGATTTTTAAATAACATGGTTAAGCCAGAGCCATTTCTCAATAATACATCCCCAAGAGTGGGGGGACTCATGGAGGGGGGAGATATAGGGGAGATGGGAAACAACTACAGTAGATAACTGATGGTGGCAACCATAGCAGGACAAGATCTACAAAATTGAATGGAGAATCACATCCCTACTCCAAGTCATTTGCTATTCTTTCTGCTTTATGTTTTGGGATGAAGAAAGATGCTACTGATAAGAACAAGTACAATCAGCTGCAGACTGGAGAGGTTATTTGCTTTAAGCACACAACCTATGAAAATAAAAATTTAGAAAACAGATAATTAAGAGGTGATTATTCACTTTGCAAAAACACTAATTTTATGAAGGATTCACTCAAGTAGTTAGGTGTCTAAGTAATTCTAAAATCATCAGATAAACAAAAATTTAATTTACCTGCAATTTTAAAAACCACAACCCATATAGAAAAGGAAATGTATTGCTATTAAATTAGAGATATGTAACAGAAATATAGAGACATTCCCTCCACACACTATTGCCATTGCAGAGATATCTATTTTCTTTCAAGTGGATGAACTATGGGAAAAGGTCAAAAGTTTTAGCCCAGTAAAGGACAATCTACAAAAGCCTGAAATGCTTCCTGAATTTAACATTGGATGAGTCCAGTCATAACAACTACTCACATTTATCTAAGATTTTGAGTTTCACAAAGTGTTCCCTTACAACAACCACGTGAGGCAAATCATGCATGGATTATCATCTTTATTTCATAGAAGAAGAATTAAATTATTCTCCTGGAGTCAGATCTAACAGGGATCAACTCCTTGAGTGTGGGGATTGTTTTATTTTTTTGTATTTCTATGCCCAGTGCCTGGCAAATAGTAAACATTTAATAAATACTCATTGTTTGTTTAATTGGGCCATTCAGCTAGTAAACGTTAAAAGTGGGAGTTAAGCTAAGGTCTTCTGACTTCTAGACTCTTTGTCCACTATACCTTTCCCATGTGCTTAGGCTCACCTCTGTCTTTCCTTTCCCAAACCCTAGCTCCCTACCTCCTCCCCATGCCCAGCCACCCCCAGAATTCTAAGCTTCAAATAAATAGCAGTCCAAAAGATGCGAAAAGGAAAAATAGGTGCCAAAATCAACTATATTGTAAAATATGATTCTCATTTATAAAACCTCAGTAACTCGCAGTGGCATCAGACACCAAAATGTATAAGAAGGTATTTGTTGAAACTTACAACTGCCCGTGATTTCTGTGACAAGCACAAATCAGTTAGCAAAAGATGAAGGGTGAGAAAGGCAGGAACTGAAGGGAACCCAGAGCATTGGAAGAATGATGAGAAGGAATTATCCTTAAACAGGTTAAAGCACTATGGCAACACTGTCTCTAGCTAGTGTTTTCAAAAAGATCCAGGAGAGTGTTTTATATTCAATATAAGAGGCACATCTCATTTAAAGGAAACCCAAATACAAAATCCAAACTTCTCAATCACAAAGGATTAAGATGGCCACTGTGGATAGGCATGCTGACTTTCTAGCCCTCTCCTATGATTTTGGGGTTATTAGGACCAGAGGAATACACTGTTTGTTTTCAACATGTTTGTGCTAAGAGATGGAACAAAATCTAGAAGAGGTTGTATCAATATGATAAAAATGGAGACTAGTCAATAGAGGATACAATATACTTTGTAAGTGAGGAAGATTGTTTTTGTTAGTCAGTTGCTTCAATGGTGCCTGACTCTTGGTAACCCAATTTGGGGTTTTCTTGCTGAGGATACTGGAGTGGGTTGCCACTTCCTGCTTCGGATCAATTTACAGATGAGGAAACTGAGGCAAACTGGGCTAAGTGACTTGCCCAGGGTCACACTGCTAGGAAGTATATGTGGCTACATTTGAACTTGGGTCTTCCTGGTTCTAGGACCTATACTTTATCCACTGTGTAGGGAAGATACTTGATTTTTTCCACTTACTTTTTCTAACACTTCAAGATCAGACTTGCTTTCAAAAAGAGCTTTTGAATAGCTCTGGGTCACCTGGCAATATAATTGGTAAAGAATGTCTAATGATGCTATTATGTTAAGAAAGATGCATGGCTCAGTGGAAAGAGAACCAGGCCTAGAGATAGGAGGTCTAGACATTCCCTAGGAAAGTGGCTGGGGCAAGTCACTAACCCCAGTGACCTAGCCCTATGTTCTGCTTTGGAACTCATACCTAGTATCAATTCTAAATCTCAAGGTAAGGGCTTTTAAAAAAAGGATGCAAGATTCTTAAATTCTCTGTGCTATCATATTCTAACTGGGTACAAAGGGAACTGTTAATATCTCCTAGAAAATAATAAGAAATCAAACTATATTGAGAAAGGATCACAGAATCACAATAACATGAATTTGACTTTCATATTACAAATGAAGAACTAAGGTCCCAAAAGGTTAAGTGTCTTGTCCAAACTCAAACAAGTATTAAGTGGCAGAATGAGAATTTGAACTTCAGTCTATTATTGATTATTCTAAATCAAGAACTCTGTTTATTGTGGCACTCTAACTCTTTGGCCAAAATGGATTTGCAATTGGTTTGCAAGCTATTAACATTCCCTGATACAAACAAAAGTAAGATTCCATTCTTTATAGAATCAGATCATTGTTAATGGAAGAGTTCTAGGTGCCATGCTATAAGTAGTTAACTGCCTTGAATGGGCTAAGTTTAACAACATAGATCTAAGCAAGGACTCCTAGGAATTAATTGACCACAAGGATGACTAAGTTCCCATCAGTTGACAAGGACTGGTTGACTGTAGTTCAGTAGTTTAGCTCCAGAGGTATATAAATTAGAGCACAAGTGGGGGAGGCAATTGGTCAAAAGCTATTCTCACTTCCCTTGGCTTTTTTTAACACTGATCTCTCCTGATTTTTATACCTGGCAAACTGATCTTTTTGTCACCATGAGGCAAAATTCCGAATTTGAAGTCAGAGAATATGGGTTTGAATATCACCTCTTATCAACTGTGTGACCATAGACAAGTTGTTTTTGACCCATTTCCTCATCTATAAAAGAGAGGTTGGATAATATTAGGTTATTCCTAATCTTGAGGATATAGTCTGATTTTCATTTGTATTTGTCTTTTGCCAGCACTTAAACAAAACAGTACCCTAAGCACATACTAGGCACATAATAAATATTTGTTGTTGTTAAATCTGAGATCTTTCATTGTTTTATCAGTGTAAACTCATACTTATTCGTAGGTGCTGTCTTTGTCTTATGTACTCTGTGTGTATGTGTGTGTGTGTATGAGAGAGATATCTATATTTGTAATATAACTATACATCTACCTACCTACCTATCTTCTCTCTCTCTCTCTCTCTCTCTCTCTCTCTCAGCAAGGGTGGGAAGAAAAGAAATGTCAAACCACTCTAATATCTTTACCAAGAAAAACTCATGGGGCCATGAAGAGTCAGACACAACTGAAATGACTGAACAACAGCAGCATGTGCCAGGCATTAAACGAACCACTGCAGATACAAATAGTAAGATAATAATCCCTGTTCTCATGACCTACACACATAGTAGTCAATTTACCAATATTTGTTGAACTGTATTGAATTACTGGGGCGGGGGGGGGGCAAGAAGAGAGGCTGGTTAGATCTATAACAAAGCGGAGTAAAATTTTTTCACCATAAGTGAAATCAGGCTGTTGACAGGGAACAGCCCGAAGCAAAGTCAGTGAGCTGGGTCAGAATCAGATAAAAGGTGAAATAAGTACAATATGTACCAACGTCAGAACTACTAGGCAAAATCTCTTCAAGGAAGGCCAGTTGTACAAGGTTTTCTACCAGGCTGGGCCAGCATCTTCTAGTTCTGAATCTATGATGCTGGGATCCTTTCCACTACTCTTGTCCGTGCTATATATAGACTGTCAATCACTTCCCTGCACCACACCTTACCACCAAGAATTTTTAGGTTCCTTTAAAATTGTCTTATTTGGTGAAAGACCTCTAAATTGAACTAAAAAGAGAAATAAATTCTTAGGGAAAACAGAAAACTCTTGAGATCTCACAAGTATAACTGATAATATCACACCCAACCCAAAATCAAACATTTTACAGAACTGTTCACTCAAAAGACTAAGGGACTCAATGATTCTAGTCCAACACCTCACTTTTTTGGAGAAAGAAACTGAGATTCAGAAGTGACATGATTACTCCCCTTAGTGGCAGAAAATAATTTTAATTATTTTAGAAAGAAAATCATTCATAGTAAAAAAAACTTGATAAAATAATAAAAGCACAGAAGAGTTAGCATTTATATTCAGTTGTATCCAACTCTTCCTGACCCTCTTTGGATTTTTCTGGGCAAAGATATTGGAGTGGCTTGCCATTTCCTTCACCAGGCATTGTATAACATTTATAAATATTATCAAAACTTATCTTCATAGTAAACCTAGGGGCATGGAGAAAGCATCATCATCATCATCATCATCATCATCATCATCATCATCATCATCATCATCATCATCATCATCATTATTATCATCATCATTACTAGATGGAAAAAACTGAGTCATTTAAACAATTTGGCCAGAGTCAACACTAGTATGAAAAGCAAGATTCTCACTCAAGTCTTTCTAACTTGGCTCATCTGTGCCAGCTGGCTAACTAGTCTTTACTCTCAACTATTTTTTCACCAGGAAAAAGAGGAGAAAAGAATTTGAAGTGACTGTGCTTGTTGCCTTTAGTAGTAGTATTGGAACTGGTCCAAACCTGACCTCAATTTGGAGGAAGATGTATTTAAACTTCAAAGATCAATGTGTTACAATGACATATTATATAGGTCTGTTAGAACCTCTGAGTTCACATCAGAAAGCAATGCTTTTGAATTTTTTTAAACTTTAATTCCATCAAAGTGCAATTTTAAAATGAAGTACTTTCCTTGAACTGAGTTATCAGCATAACCCAATTATCAAATGGTGTCTTAAAGCACAAAACATTTTAAAGTGGGATTCAAACAAAGATGGCACAAACAATGATTAGCAACATTCCCTATCCTATCCTAAATAGCAACCCAGAGAGAGCTATATAAACCTGGAGCCAGTATGATCTAACTTGCAATCTGGCCTCAAACACTTAGTAGCTGAGTGACCCCTGGGCAAGTTCCTTCACCTCTGTTTGCTTCATTTTCCTCATTTGTAAAAAGTGGGGTAATAATAGCACCTACTTCCCAGAGTTGTTTTAAAGGATAAAATTTGATAATTTGTCAAGTGCTATACAAAATTTAAGTGCCTTAAAAATGCTAGCTATCATTACCCATCCCACCAAAAAAAAAAAAAAACTATTGGGGAAAACTTTCGAAAGGAGAGAACAATTCTATTTTGTCTATGGGTATCCTTCCCATTCACAGAAGAGCCATTTTTTTTCCTAAATTCCAACTCAAAGAACTAGAAGAAAATATTATCACTCCCCAAATCAAACTTGCTGTCATCCAGCAACCAAGTTGGATAGGCATGTAACTTCTCCCAAATAGACATATAGTTTGTTGCAAGTCAAATCAACTTCCTGTTGTAGACTGGCCAGATGTACAACACATTCTACATGTGCATTAGCACCTAATCAGTAATTCCTAACTAAAAAACTCTCAACTAAAAAACTATTTTAAGTCTATTTTTAGAAACCTCATCTTTAAGCTAAACTATCTCTCCTTTTGGGGGGAAAGGGAATGGCATTAAGTAGACTTTCAGCTACAAGGGTCTAGAATGATATACTTACAAAAACTAACAAAGTAATATAACATTCATAGCTACTGGGACAAAAAAATTTCCCCTTTAATTTAAAAAAAATTATTAATTGACTTCCCTAAGAGGGCCTATGGAGACAAAATGCAAATAAGAGAATGTCTTTAAAATTTAAAAGTCTTCAACTTAGAATCAAAAATATAAACACTTGTATTTATATCAGTCAGGTATATTCCCCCAAAAAATGGTCTATACTTTGTTTAAATCAGGGATTTTTAACCTGAGTCCCATAAACTCCAAGATATCTGTGAACTTGGACTGAAGAAAAAATTTTAGCTTTATTTTTACTAACCTCTAAGTAGAGTTTAGCATTTCCTTCTATTGTGATTTAAAAAAAAATCAACACATTTTTCTGAGAAGAGGTCCATAGGCTTTGCCAAACTATTCTAAGGGTCCATGCCATAAAAAAGATTAGGAAACTCTGGTTTAAATAATTAAATGAACTGTTTGAAAATAAAAATGAACAAAAGTTGGCTTGATGCATTTAGATGTGATTCAATGTGCAAAAACACTGCTCTACTTATAACTTTTTTAGAAAAGGTATTATAGCATTCGGTAAGGTATTTGCAAGCTACCCAGTTATTTTTAGGAGATGAGAAAATCATGAAATGAAACAACTGGTACCAAAAAGCTCTTCAGAGATCAATGGCTATTACATAGATTACATAGATTTTGACATATGCCAACTAGGGTCCTGCATTTTTTAAGGATTTAAATATTTTTACCTTCATCACTAAACTTCCCTTGAGGCTTAGTTTCTTAAACTGTAAAATGGGAATAGGGATGCCTATAAGATCATAGATTTAGAGATAAAATGACCTTAAAGGTTCAACACTCAAGGTCACACCGATTAAGAGCAGATCTCTGACATGGATTTGGGTAGGTTTCTGACTAAAAAGCAAGGGCTTTTTACTATATCAGCAGATTTCTAATGCCATCTACCCAATAGGGTTGATAGGAGGTTCATATATACCAAGGTATGAAAAGTACTTTGTAAACTTTAAAACAATACATAAATATTGTTATTCTTTAGGGGTCTGTTTTTTAAGGAGTGGGAGAATAGAGAAGCTTCCCATAGCTTTAACTTCAAAGGTACAATTCTGAAAATTAATAAAAATTTCTTCAATTTATATAGATCAAAGAGGCCAATATGAATGACTGCAAGTATAGGTTATATATACTCACATATACATAGATTTAGTATATGTGTATACACACGCAGAGATGAAAACAGGCCATTTTCCTCATCCAAATAGATTCAAGAATTCAATTAAGATAGTCAAGTGTTTCCTAAGAGGAAACATTAGGAAATTGATTTGTTTTAATGGCTAGATAAGAAAAATTTATAATTAGCACATAGAAAAGTTCTAAATAGTTTAAACATTTCCCCTATAATCTCTTTAGCATTGTTCATTGTTAGTTTAGCAAACCTTTTTCTTGTTTTTGTTTTTTGATCCTACAAAGGTAAATTTCAGCCTAATTCATCTGATATTAGCAACTCAGTAGAGTCCAAATTAATGTTGTTTACCTTAATTAATAACATTAAAAACCCCTTAGTTCCAGGAGTTGCCCACAGATCATGGTATGGTTCACTGAATAGTAGCTAATATAAGAAATTATACTGGAGCATTGAAACTACAGCATAAAGCTCAGATGCAAAAAAGTTAAAGATTCATAAAGCCCAATTATAAAAGACAGGATATAACTGAGAGCAGTAGATATATCCCTCTCTTTTCTCAATGCTCCAACTCCTCATCTTTTGTCCTGTTGTTACCACCACCTATGTCCCAAGTTTCTGCCCTTAAAACTTCTGTGGTATCTCAGCCAAAATTTACTGAGCTCCAGCTAATATTGCTGAGACAAACTGATCTTCACAGGAGATACTGTGGAGGTCAAACTTCTTTCACTATTAAAACCTGGTAAGCCAGACAAAGGTCATGCCCACAATTTGAGCAGTTTCATGGTAGGACCGTATTTGCTTTCAGAAAGAACTGTGGGAGGAAGTGGGAAACCTGTAAACTCACTGAGTGACTCTAAGCAAGTAATCTGCTTTATCGTTCTTCAATTTGATCATCATAAGGTGATGGTAGTAGACTTAGTGATCTCTTGGCTTCGTTATCTCTGGAACAAACTGCCTAAAAGTCAGCTGGTAGATCTGTGAAGGGCAACCAAAGGAGCCAAATTTGGGTGATTTGTTGTTAACCAAGACAAAGGAATATTTGTATGGCTAGAGGAACTGAAATCTCTAGGGAAGTTATTTTCATTCTCAGCTCACATTTAGAAAACATCCTATCAATCATGCAACGTTCTACAAATGTTTCTACAGCCATTAGCGGATGACCAAAAAAATCCCCTAAACCTTCCTATCACTGGAAATAAAGTAATGGTAAAATAAAACTAAAATTTAAAGTCAGCTACTTAGTAGAAGCCATCATTAAATATGTCTGTCGTCTCCATATTCCGGAACATACTGGATTATGCAACTGATGAAAAATTTATTCTCTTGGGAATTTCCAGAACTCTGTAGCACAGCCAAAATACACTGACCTTGACTATGATGTCCTTGAATAATGCACTGGGGCACCTTGGATTTGCATTGCTCAGTAATATTCAGTACAACTCTGTATGCAACTAATTTGACATTGATAAAGAGAAAGTGTACAAATTTTAATCTTTTCATTTCAAATGCATTATGTACTCAAAGCTGCCCATAGACAGCTCTGGCCTGCTATAGCAGCTGCTCACTGACCAATGTACAAGCACAGCTGAATTATATATACTATAAAAAATTTCCCCCATAAGATATACAGAAATTCCAGAGATATTACAGCCAATTTCACCTTACCATAGTAATGATGCTCAACCAGAATCTACAGTAAATATCACTGTAATAACAGCAAGCTCTAACAGTGTCAAGACTAAATCATATGATTCTTAGTATGCACAAGTATTGTTCAAGACATGTTATAGTCCTAGATTCTTGGTGTTGGAAGAGACTTTGGAGGTCACATAACCCCGACTGATCTGAAAATCCCAAGCAACAACAAAGATTTTAGTTGGTTAGTCAACTAGTCACATAAATTATATAGTTTATCAGAACAGGTGGAAAAAATTGCCAGCTGCCTTCTGAACATCAAAAGACAGGTCCTTATTCTCAAGAGGCTTAAGTTCTAAAGCTGACAATAACGTAGGAAAACATGCAATAAACTATAGCAACAAGATTCAAGTCTACAAACAAACAATAAAATAAAACTAAGAAACTAAATCAGGGTAGGTAGGTGATACAGTGGATAGAGTGTTAGGTCTGAGGTCAGAATGTCTCATTTTCCTGAGTTCAAATCTGAACTCAGAAACTTACAAGTTGTGTGACCTTAGGCAAATCACTCAACCCTGTTGGCCTCAGTCTTCCTATCTACAAAATGAGCTGGAGAGGGAAATGGCAAGACACTCCAACTCCAGTTCCTTTGCCAAGAAAACCCATAGTGGGGACATGGAGTCAGTTATTACTGAAAAATGCAGAAACAACAACAAAAAAGAAATCAAACAGAGAATTTATCATCTGATGGTAAGAACTGCAACTCAAAGGGTGGTAGGGAAACTCCCATGATTTCCAAGAATACTTTATTAAAAGACAGTCCTAGCAAGGGATGAAATCTCATTCTTTTACCATTGTTTTGGAAGTGACTGGACATAACACATAATTATGTCATAGTTCTCCTCAAAGCACACTGCCAAAATTGTATATGATACATGTCAGAGGAAATAGCAGTATAGAAAAATACACACACAAACACACACACAACTGTATAGGGGCAGCTAGGTGGCACAAAGGATAGAGTGCTAGATTTGGAGTTGAAAGGACCTTGGTTCAAATCTGGTCTCAGTCACTTCTTGGCTATGTTACCCTGGTCAAGTCACTTAGCCCCAATTGCCTATGCCTTGTGGCACTGTCTTAGAGTTGTTACTAAGCCAAAAAGCACAGCTTTAAAAGAAAATAACTGAATGTAATAAAAGACCTGGATTTGAATTATAATTTTAACAATTATTAGCTGTGTTAACTGTGTGTGAGAGATCTAAACTATAAAATAGGAATCTGACTCCTTAACATTCCCAAAGGTTCTAATGAGTCAATGCATTTTTAAGTGCTTTATAATCCAAAGACAGTGAGTGATTCTTCAAGCGTGGCCCAGGAACAATAATTTCAGGGGTTTGTTGAGGCTAAACCTATTTTTATAATAATACTAAGACATTTCTAATTTCTAATACAGTAAATATAAAAAATATCAATAGATATAAACACCTACATAAACACCCACATAAAGCTCTTTGGCGGTTCTCAGTCATTTTTAAGAATGTAAATGGGTCCTCAGACTAAAATACTTGAGAAATACTAAAACATTACATAAATGTAAGCTGTTATGTGATTTTGGTTTTTCTGTTGCTACCTCTTGTCCTTTCTTTTTCATTATCATTGATTAAGTCAGAGTCCTAACCCTATCATTTCATATAATTCTATTTTCCAGGGGAATTTCTCATTGTTCCAATCCTCTTCAAATTTTTCTTCTACTCTAGTCTTTTCCATCTGATCACACAACTTTGTTGCCATACTATATCATTTGAACTCAGTTTTCCCTTCCTAATACTTGGAGTCATTCCTTTTTAACTAAGACCCTGAATTATACACCCTTTGAAAAGTAGTTTGTGATCATAAAACAATTATCCTTTAACTTCCAGTCTTAATTACAATAGCACCTGGCGTTTGTGGGAATTCTTATCCTTGGTTTATAAAGAAGAGATCTCAGTAGAGTGTTTCTTACTTATATAGGCTAAGAAAGCATCATTATTAAATTCATTAAGTGACCATGTCAATCATCACCTTTCTGTTACTATCCCATCTCCCTTAGGAATTTATAAATAAAAAGAAGCTAAAGCCACCTTTGAAGTTACAATCACAGTAACAACAATGAAGTACAATGATCAACTGTGAATGATTTAACTATTATTAGCAATGCAAGGATTCAGGGCAACTCTGAAAAAGCCTATCTACCAACATAGAAGGAGTTGATGGAGTCTGAATACAGAGAGTACAAGCAATATGTGTCACCTTTACAATACGACAAACATGTAAATATGTATTGTATTTTAACACATGTATAACCTATATAATATTACCTGACATCTTGAGAAAGAGGAAAGAAGAGAAAGAACATGGATTGCAAAATGTCAAAAAAGGATTACTGAAAACTGTATTGTTATGTAATCTGGGTGAAAAATTAAAAATTTAATAAATGAAAGAAAAAAGAGATGTTACAACAAAGAACGGCTAGTCTTTTAGGTCCTGAAAAATTATCAAGCAACAGAAGGAAAAGGATACCATTGGAGAAGATCTGGAAGTCTTGAAATGACTGGATATCACATCTAAGGAATTTTATTTCATAGTCCACTACACGGTATGTAACTAAAAATGTATCTAAAACAGAGGCAACAGTAATTTGGCAAAAAGTTTTATGTTGCCTAATGTTCAAAAATAGATTTTTGAATATTAAGTTACCATCTCCTCAAAAGTAAAATTTTTTCATAACAAAGTATGTTCCTTACAGACATGACAAACAACTGAACAACAACAAATTCAGCTTATACTTTGTATGGATTTGCATAGCATACAAAGACATCCAAATGATGACTTATATATCAGCTTCTGGAGTTATAAATACAAGAGGTATCTCATTTAGAGCAGGCCATACTGTACTATTGTACAGAATTTCTACACTACAAGAAAGTTAAAAATTCAAATGAGGTCTGTGATTAGCAACATAGTATGGGCTTAACAGAACAAGCACCCTTGCCTCCTGTCACTGCTTTGACCCACAAGTGCTAAAATGACACCTGAGCATGCTTGAGAAAATCAAGCTGCATCTCTCCACAATGTCTCCTTTAAGAAAGAAGGTTGACTGGAACTGCAAGAACATGAGAAACAAAGCTTTCTGTGACACCCACTTAGATGGCCCCAAAATAAAATAATAAATTCACAAGAACTTTTCAATCCCAGAAGCTCTCCCATAAATATATATATTTTTAAAGCAGCTATGTTTCCACTGTGGACATGTCCATGGAACCGGAAGGATAAAGCCATTACACTATCTCATCAGTAAAAAAGCTATTTAGAGGGAGAAGGAAATAAGCATTAAGCATCTACTATGTGCTAGGCACTGTATTAAGTGCTTTATATTCTCATTTAATCCTCACAATAGCCTTAGGGATAGGTGCTATTATTATTTCCATTTTACAGTTGAGGAAAGTGAGGCAAATTAAAGTTAAATTACTTGCCAAGGAGTATCTAATTAGTGTCTAGGGTTAGATTTGAACTCAGGCCTTCCTGATTATGGTCTTAGAATTTTATCTATATCAGCTACCTGCCTCATTATTTATCTAATATTAATTATCATCATAACTGCTGAACTATCATGTGATTTTCTTGTTAAAAACTGTTCCTTTCAGGGCGATCTACAGAACACTCTCCTACCCCTATTCCCACCCTACTTCCTACTTATTCCTAAACACAAAGCATCTGTTTGGGAAATGTGCCAAAGACAAGAGATAGGATCCTTTTACATTGAAATTGTTTGGTTGGGAATAGAAAGGAGTTGATGACACCACTCACTCACTCTCTCCTTCCCTCTCTCCCGGCATATGTCCCTCCCCCCTTCCCACACATAATTCCCCCAATACAATCTCACTTCAAGAGTTTAAAGGAAATCATCACAATAACAAAACCAGAACAAGCCAAAAGCCTGCTTAAAAGATATGTAATTAGGTATAATTAAGCAAAAGTCTGTATTTGATTAAGACCAAAAGGCAGATTACAATATTTTTAAGCAAACATCATTTTTAGGAAGTACCCTGATGAATAAGAAATATACTACAACACTTCTTTACACCTTGAGACACCACATATTTCCACCTTTTCACCTCACCATCAGGTTTTGCTAATTTGACAGGACGTACTCCATCACTAGGCAATTTCCCCAGTTCAATTATATATTAGAATTTTAAGTTAGGGTTGTGGACTCTACCACTCTCCACCCCCAACCTACACCCATATTTTTTGACAAATAGCATCATCACTCCCTCCACAGTATCCTAAAGGATGGACTTTTCTAATCTGTTTGGACCAAAAGAATTCATTTAATTCAAACAAATTCAAAAGGTATTTATTAAGCACCAAGTGTGTGCTAAAACACTGCATGGCAATCTAAAAGGAAACAATCTTTATCCTCAAAGAGTTTATTTTCTTTTGGAAGGAAAACCTCATTTCTTCTTCTTCCAAAACTCCTACTTGAGTTATCAGCCACTTAGAGAAGTGGGCACCAAGACTTCATGTAACAATCAAAATCTTAAACCTCTTGTTAGAAGTTTGGGAGATCACTATTCAGTTGGTTTTTACCTCATGAGTCCTTCCCCCATAAATTATCAAAATTATAGGATCTCACATTTAGACTAAGAAGAACAGAAGCGCAGAATGATTCTATTATGGCAGTCACATAGAAACTAAGTGCAACAAATGGTTGAGATTTAACTGACCAGACATAGTAAGCAATCCATTTAGGTACTGTCAATAATGAGGTTTAAGGGAAGGAAAGGAAGAAGTATTTATTAAGCGTCTATCTACTATGTGCCAGACACTGTACTGAGTGCTTTACAAATATTATCTCATTTGATCCTCACAGGGTCTATTATTTACTAGCCCAGTAACTTCAGACCATTTAATAGCTCTGAGCTAAAGATCAAGCACAATGCTAATAATATGGGGCAAGCAAGCCACAGGAAGTATGCCCTTTATAAAGGAAAAAAGGTTGAAGAGGAAGAAATCAACTTTTAAAGACCTGACCTTGCAACTTTTATCTGCATTATGAATTTACAAGTGCTTTTTCAAAATTTAATTGGTAAAGGAAGAGACAATGAACTAGAATATATTTTTCCAACTTTTGGTGGATTTTTCTGGGGTAGATCTCTGTGGAAGTTTTCTTGTGTATTTTATGAATTTATGGAATACTTTTATTATGGAAACACACTTGAGTCTTATATATCCTCCACCCACTCTACCATATGACCACCTCCCTTGAAACAAAGAAAATCAGTTCAATGAAAACAGTGAGATTTCATCTGAAAATTTATGCAAATTTCTGCCAGGAGGGCATTAGTATTTTTCGTTACCTTTTCTGAGACAATCCTTGGTTTTGCAATTATTCAGAGTTTGAGTTCCTTTTAAGGGGTGTTTTTATTTGCTTTGGTATAGTTATTGCCAACATTGCTCTCTTGGTTCTGATTATTTCCCTTTGTATCAGTTCATACAAATCTTTCAAAAATTCTCTGAATACTTCATATTCACCATTTATCACTCCACAATACTAATCCATTACACTCACATTCTGTAGTATGTTCAAGTTTTGTTTTGTTTTTTACCACCAAAGAATAGACATACATTTTTATAATGTCCAACTTCTAATATAATGTTATGTAGCACCATCTATATTTATCTTTGAGGAAATTAAAATGCTATTATTTTCACTTTTTAAAGCAACAAGGAATTCAAATTCCCCTCTAAATGTAGGACCTAGCCATTTCTAATGATTCCCTTCCAAGGTGGTGGAGGAAAGGAGCCCTTTTTTGTGCTTTCTGAAATATGGAAGTTCTCTATTATATCTAGAGTAGGTAGCAACTAGAAACAAACATCTGATCAATGTTTCCACGTTGGAAAGAACTGCCAAATTCTCTTATCTGTACTTGCCTACAGATGACAAAAAACAAAATACTTCACAAAGCAAGTGATTTAATTTCAGAGGGAAATTTTAAGCAAGATAAGTGTATAAAATATGAGGATTGACAGCACAATTCTGAAGAAAAAGGTAAATCAATTAATTTGCAGCTTAATTCATTTTGTTAGATAAGAGAAGTGTCAATTATAAGAAAGAGCAGCCTAGATTCACCTTCTTAAGCTGTCTTAAGAAAGTTAGACCCAGGGTTGGGGGGTTATTGCTGCTCAACACTCTATTCCCCTTTCAATGCATCTTCTGATTAAGATATTGCATTACAGTATGAGATCATTATCATCTGTTGCCATGGAAGACAACATAATATGTAAGTTCTACTCTGTGCTTAGGGTCACTTCACTATCATTTTCCTTCTTCTCTAAGTGAAAAACTATGAAATTAACATAACTACTCCATGTATAGATTTTTAAAAGTTACTGCAATTTCAGTTCTTCACAACCTGTTCTCAGAAGCTGGTACATTTTGGCTACTTCTTTAACAACTGGTAACTGTTTGCCCTGTAGAAAACAGGGCTTATAGTCTGGGGGCTCTGGCAGACATTACTCTTATAATAGTGTAGAAAAATAGGAGCCATTAAGTTTTTTTTCTACTTATGAATTCTAGGAATTATGAAGAAATAGCCAAAAATAATTAAATCATAATTCACCATAAAATGCAATTATCTGTAACTCGGATGGTACCAGATATATTTTACATGAATTTTCTGGGCTGAAAATTTACTATAAACAAGCACCTGTTTCCTGTTTTCAGAAATTTTCTAAGTATTTATAAGCATAAGCCAGGGGGTCATATTTTAAAGATAATTATTTATGCTTTTGTCTTCATTTAAATTCCGTGTGCTTAATTAATAAACTTTGGAAGAGCACTAGAAAAGTCATCAATGAGGTTGCAAAGAACATAAACAGTTTTCTTGAAATCAGCTGTGTGGAACTGGCTTTCCTTGTAGAAGTTTTTCCAGTGTTCCTATGAAACACACCACTAGAGGGTAGACAAAAAGTATTTCCATACTGAAAAAGCAGAAAAACAAAAACATACTATTATCTCCTTTTTTTTTCTAGGGTTGAGGGATGGCTAGGGCCTGGACTACAGTCATAAAACTACAATGATGTCAGGTAAATCTGAGAATTGCTCTAACCTGAACTATTCCAATCCCACCCCAAGGAGGGAGAGGAAGAGACAGACAGACATACAAATAGACAGGCACAGACACACACACACACACACACACATACACACACACAGAGCTTAAACTCTTTTCTCTCAAATTTGAAAAAAATGTATTATGATATTATTTTATTTCTTTAATTTCTCTCTTGAAACAAAGAGGCCATTTCTAAATAGTATCACTTCCCAACAGACAAACTACAGAGTAAACTGTGGCCTCTTACAAGGGATATACTTTCTAAAATGTAAACGACAGTCTAAGATAGTCTCATCAAGGACAGCTACTTTCAACTAGAAAGAGAGAAGATGGCTGAAAACAGCAGAACAAAATCATTAAGGGAATTATAGTAGAGTAATGAAAGTAAGAGGGAATAAGGAAATGGTGATGAGGATACATTGCTCATAGGAAAACACACAGAAATGCTTCATTTTAACCAGAAACAAAGGGCAGAAGACCACTTGCAAGTACTTGGTATAATACAGTATTAATAATGCTTATTGATTTTAGCTTTAATGTCCTATAATTGCTTGAAAATAGTCCTATATGCACAAGGGAAAGCTAAATACTACATAACTTGTCAGTAAAGTAGACATAGATGGACACCACTGTGATCTTCCCTCCCCTAGTAAGTAGCATACTCTTCTTTCTTGCCATGTCTGTAGATCCACCTAAATACTTGGCCGTTGAGGTTCTCATGGTCCCTTTTGAGTTCCTAAGAACCTGCCCAGTAGAACATAAGCCCCTTGAGGACAAAGACTTTTTTTCTCTCTGTATCCTTAGCTCTTACCACAGTGCCTAAAACTTACAAATGGAACTTAAGATATGCTTGTTGACATCCATGCTCTCCCTTCTCACATTCCAATAGGAGACTGAAGAAATTTTAAAAGCACTAACTTTTTTTATTGTTGCTCATTTTGTTTCAGTTGTGTCTGACTCTTCATGGCCTAATTTGGGGTTTTATTAACAAAGATACTGGAGTGGTTCACCTTTTCCTTCTCCAGCTAATTTACAAATGAAGAAACTGAGGCAGAGTTAAGTGACTTGCCCATTTCACCAGTTAGTAAGTGTCTGAGGCCAGATCTGAACTCAGGAAGATGCGTTTCCCTGACTCCAAGCCAGTACTCTATCTACTGTACTACCTAGTTGCAAAAAGACACTAACTCTACCCTCTGAAAAATCATAGCTTAGGGCCAAGACCAGACACACTGAGGATGCTGTCCAGTCATCCAGACCCTTAATTTCCCAGTCTATGCTATAGCTTCTAGGTCAAGAATTTGACCTTGAACATATTGAAGACCCAGTGAGGTTCAAAAGATATTGTTTCATTTCAAGTTATGTGTGCTGTTCAGTCATTTCAGTCAGGTCTAACTCTTTGTGACCCACTTTGAGATTTTCTTGGCAATGACACCAGAGTAGTTTGTCATTTCCTTCTCCAATTCAAGTCACAGGACTGAGATTTTAATCCCAAATATCTGCCTATCTTTACATAAGCCTGGGAAAGTCAGTTGACTTTTTTGGGACTCATCAAATGAATGGATTGGACTTGATGACTGATAACAACTCTCCCAAACTTAAATATATGATTCTAAACATCCGGATCTTCATTAAGCTGAACAACTAGCACTCAAATTGGTTTGGTGCTGTGGCTTCTGAAAGTAATAAGGGTGACAGCTATCCCCCATCAAAGAAACAAATAATAAATGAGAATGAAAATACAGGAAAAGGAAGGGGAAGAAAGCATGAGTCCAAGGTCTAGAGAGAAAATCTGGGATAGAATTGGCAAGAAAATCTGCCTGCCTTGTTGAGGAAATTTTGCTGCCTTTTAAATGAAAACACTATGTACTTATGAGCCCCAAACAATCCTAATCAGGGCTGATAAGCATATACTTTGATAACGCCAAAGATTTCCACCATTCTATTCATTTAACAACTGTTACACATTAGCTATTGATAAATGAGATCCAAACAAATGAAGAATTATCTGAGAATTGAAGAGGCCCCTAGATTCAGAGAAAAAGGACACTGGATTTTCAGTTAGAAGACTTGGATTTGTTTCTCATTTTTGCTACCAATTATTATTATCTGTTCACTCTTGTGCAATTCACTTCAACATTTTTTCAGCCTCTGTTTCCTCATTGTAAAATAAGGAGGTATGGACTAAATGACCTCTGGAGTCCCTTCTAGCTCTGAATCTGTGATCTTGTGATATTGTCCAGCCAGTAAGATGAGACTTACAATATATGTAATAAGCAGTTATCCAGCTGTTATTTAAAGACCTCCAGTGAAAGAGCTCTGGATGCAGCCCCATTCATTCTATTTCAGAAAGCTCACATGGTTAGGACATTTTTCAAGACTTGCCTCTTTAAAATTTATATTCTGCTCCTAGTTTTACCCTCTGGGGCCAAGTATAAGAAGACTAATCCCTTTTGCATGTGACAGCTGTTCGTGTCCTTTTGGAGAGCTCTAGTGCCCTCACCACCCCCAAGTCAAAGTCACTTTTCCAGCCTAAGCATTCCTAGTTCCATCACGAGAACTTCATATGATATCATCATTACTAAGCCTTTCTCTATGCTGGTTGCTCTCCTCTTGGGATGGGAAGGAAAAGTGCAAACAGTTTTCATAAACCCTATCACAGATATCAGGATCATAGGTTTTAAGTTAGAGAGCACCTGCACCTTTTTAAGTTGTTTCAGTTGTTTCTGACTTTCCACGACCCCATTTTGGGGTTTTCTTGGAAAAGATACTAGAGTGGTTTGCCGTTTCTTTCTCTAGTTCATTTAACAGATGCAGCAAATAGGGTTAATAAGTGACTTGATCAGGGTCCCATACCAGGTAAAAGTCTGAGGGCAGATTTGAACTCAAGAAGATGAGTCTTCTTAACTCCAAACCAGACAACCAAGCCAACCACCTCATTTAAGGGAGTAAGAAATTGAGTCCTGAAAAGGCTCACTGATTTAAACAAGATGTGATGGTTAAGTGGCAAAGCCAGGATTTAAAACTATTTCTTCTGCCTTAGCACAGTGTTGGATACTTAAAAGGTGCTTAATAAATGTTGCCTGATTGACTCCAAATCCAGCTTTCTTTCCACTACACCGAATGCTGTGCTCCCCTTACAAATTGCACACCTTTTAAGGGCACCAAACTATGAGGAATGATTAGAAGAATAAGATATAGTCCTTATCATCAAGGTCTTTATAGTCAAATATTATAATAGTCTAACCATTTACTAGTCTCCAAAGCTAACTGACCACCAATTACTGCAACTTTTGGCCCCCAAAAAAGGGCATTTATTGTATTTGGTGCACATTTCATCAGAGAAGTAGAAGAGGAAAAAAATGAGTCATTAATTACACTCATTTTCTCAGATTCCTACAACTTCCAGGACATTAGGTAAGGTAACAACAAAAAACGACTGAAAAGATACAGCAACTTCATTCTATGTACATAATTTAAACACATTATACTACTGGCTGACCAGTAGGAAACAATGCTCCTCTATATCAATTAATAAACATTTATTAAGTGCCTGGTATGTGCCAGGCACTCTGCTAAGCACTGGAGACACAAAAAGATGCAAAAGAATCTTTGACCTCAAGGAGCTCATAATCTAATGGGAAAGACAACAAGCAAATGGAATATATACAAAGTAAACAAACTATATACCAGATAAATAGGAGATGACTAACAGAGGAAAGGCTCTAGAATTAAAAGTGATTAGGGAACACTTCCTATTGAAGACGGAATTTTGGTTGGGATTTTACTTATTAAAAAACTGAAAAACATCTCACAAACTCTTCCTACATAACCAAATATATGACTACAGATTTAAATGAGATGCTAATTCTCATTTTCTTTCATTTTGAAAGCTTAAAAGGTAAGAAAACACCATTCAAATGTAAAGTTATGGGTTTGCTTTTTACCCAGCTATATTAATTTGTAAGATATCCACCTATAAGGCTGTGGACTCTAAGTTCACATTTTTTAAAAGACTATCTAGTATTGTATCACTTTATATATATATATATATATATATACATATATATATATATATATGTATTGTACCTTTTTCCTTTTTTGCAACTTATATTTGCCCAGTCACACAGCTAAGATATGCTAGAGGGCTGGACTTGAATCCATGTCCTCTTAATACAGAGGCCAGCTCTCTATCCTCCATGCCTATCTGTGTGTATACATATATACATACATACATCTGTCTCTGTCATACACATACACACAGTAGTCACCTAACCAATAAGTTTTTAGTTCCAAAATTCTAACTGAAATCATAAGGACTTTTACCTCCTGTGACATGTTGATCACTCACAGGACAATCTCAGCCTGGTTTCAAGCTGAATGAGATTCTTAGGTGTGGTATATGTGGTAGGACTTCCGGAAAGCTGCTTATCCCTTGCAGAAACTGGTCAAGAGTAGTCTATGATTTCTATTGACTGTCTATTACATTAACTTTAAGGTAAGGTTTTCATTATCATCTAAATTTTCCTTGAGCAGCTCAAACCCATTACTTGGTTGGCTATCAGTTCTTGGTTAGCTATAGTTGAGATAACTAAGACCTTAATGACTCAGTTTGAGGAATTCTTGGAATTTCTGCTCAGTAGCAACATTCTTCAGGAAAGATTATCACACACAAACAGGTAAACAGATTTTAAAATCTTACTTCAGACTTCAAAATAGACAGTTCTTACCCTTTCCTCTATCACTGTTAACACACAAAAAGGCAAACTCCTAAAAACTATATGGAATGACATCCATTATTTCAGAGGGAAAGTGCCCTGAGACTTATCTTAAAATCTTACAGTCTACTTCAACTTCAGATCAACAAATTCTAACTAATATCTTAAAATATCAAAAACATAATTTAATTTAACTAAGTTCTTAGTCTATCTTTTCTTTGAAACTACATAAGGCAGTCTCAAAGATTTACAAAGTAATAAAGTTCAAGTGGAAAAATTAACAATTCAAACTTAGTTCTCAATTATGTATAAATACATTATAATAAATATTACATATAATATAACCACAGCAAAAAAGGAACAAAAAAAGAATAAAATATAAGCCCCAAAGAGAAACAAACACTAAAACAAGCAAACTGTTAAGTATAAAAAAGTGGGGAGGGGGATTTAAGAAGGCTAATTTAAAAAAAAACACTATAAAACAGACTTAATAATAGTGGTAATAATCCCTGTATACTGAATAACCTAAATACATATTATACATTTTTGATAAATGAAACCACAAATGAATTGCATATTCAAGATGGTTTGGGAATACATGATTAAGTACAGCTATAGTAGAGGGAACTATAAACAAATAAAAAGTTCTCAAACAATAAAAAGGTTATTACATTAGCCCAGTTATTCTAATTCACATTATTGGTATTAATTTGGGCAGAGAGGTGGAATGGTAAATAAAGTCCAGGACTTGGAATCAACAAGTGTGAATTCAAATCCTGCCTCTATTACTTACTGGCTGGGTAAATCTAGGTAAATAACCTCTTAGTCTGCATTTCTGTTTAGATACTAATAGACATACTATACCAGGTTACTGAAGATAATGTTAGTGCTTTGCAAAAAAGTGCTTTGTGAATGCTAGCTATTAACTGAAAGTCTCACATTATGAAAATAACAAAAATCTGACTGTATAGAAAAAATGCTGACAATTGTTATATTAATATAAAATCAAGTCATTATAGGGACACAGTCAATCAAGAGATGATAAAGCATAATCTGTTATAAAAAATAACCCAATTCAACTGATTGAATAACTTTCAACCATTCATTATTTTCACGTTTGTAAAATATCCCTTGCTATCAATTGTCATGTTACAAATTAATTTAAACACCTAAATATCTTTCACAGAAGACACTTTCAATACTAGAATTACATCTTTAAATGGAGCAAAAATCCAGAATAATGTATAGCCACATCTCTACTACTTCCCTTCTACTAAAACTCATTTGGAATCCTTTAATGAGACTATGATATAAAATTATCAATATATGTATTTATTTATGTGTTTTTGGTATGGGAAACCTCCTACAAAGATGCAGATCACATACTTCCACACTGGCCAATGCTGGGTAAAGCCTGTCCATCTCATTACATAAATTCACAAAGAAGTCCATCTGAAATGCTGAAGGGACATCTTTTGACATTGTTAAAATATCAGTGAAAAGAACAAGCTATACACTGGTGATTCTTCACTTTTGCCAATTACTATGGTCTTTCTTTCCCCTCCAAATGTGAATAATGAATATGTATTTGTTGGAACTGAAGCCTTGAGTTTTTTTAAAGAATAGGAAAATCCTAGCTCAATGAAATAAATGGTACTAGTTTGTTTTTTGTTTTTTTTTTAATTGGAGGAAAGATAGAACATGAATTATGTAAAAAATGGTACTAGTTTTATTATTTTTTAGTTTTTATTTTTTGTCATTTTGTTTTGTTTTTGCAAAAAGGCATGATGCATATTTTCAAAGCATCATATAGAAGACTGCCAGTGACAAAATATTGTAAATAATGGCAAAACTACAACTAAAAGGATCAATCTTGGAAAATTTTGTGTTGTGATCATTCAGAATATGGCACCTGCCTTTACTTCTATCTCATACCTCCCTCTATCCTCTCTCCCACTAGGTTCTAGTAGTATTTTGGGGGAATACCAAAATACTTTCATCAATGTGAGTATTTATATGAAATAGAACCAGTTCATACCTCCCATTCTGTACAGAGGAAGGACCATTATGATGAAACCATTGGTAAATATTAAATTAAAATAGAAATGCAGTGAAATACCACAAATGTGACAGTTGCAACCCAGATAACATGCTTGAGTTTCATTCAATTTAAGACTTAGCAAATCTCCTCTTCCAGCCACATGTTTATAGGAAGAGTATTTCATGTAATTCAATAGGTCCTATGCTTTCTATGTCTTACTCTTACATATTTTAAGTTGATGAAATAATTGGGTCCTTTTTATTAAATTATTGGCAATATTCATAAAGAGCCCTTTTTCTTTACAAAAGCTCATATTAATAACTAAATTATCTTCCTTAAGTCTGAGCTCCCTTTACTTTTTTTTTTAACCCCTACTTTTCCTCTTAGAATTATTACTAAGTGTCAGTTCTATGACAAAAGAATGGTAAGAGCTGGGCAATTGGGTGTGACTTGCCCAAAGTCACATAGTTAAGACATGTCTGAGGTCACATTTGAACCCAGGACCTCCTGTCTCCAGGTGTGGCTCTCTATCCACTGAACCACCTAACTGCCCTGCCCCTCCCTTTACTTGTTAGCAGAGTTTCTGGTGATATTCATTTGGCAACATTTGGCATTAACTCCTCATGAAGTTCAATTATTTCAAGCAAATGATTTATTTCCACTAAAAAAAAAAGTCTTCTTTTTCTTGTTCTACAGTATCCAAAGTATTTTAATGAAAATAAATATGCTTGTTTGTGAACAGTTTGCATTCCGTAAAAAATTCTTTTTTCCTTTCTCTCTTTGTGGCAACATCTTTGATTTTATTCTACAAAACACTTTAAAAGAATTTGCAGAAGGCCCTGTGCTTTAAGGGGGAACACAGTTATAGCTGATGAACAAAGACATAAAAGCCTCCACTAAGTAATAAAAAGGTGACCTCATAGTGAAAAGGTATGGACTGAGAGCAAAAGGAAATATGCAAATTGCATATCTATTTATTAGTTTCACAGCAGCCATAGAACAAATCAGATGTGGTGTTAAGTGTATCAATAACACTTAAAAATTTTTTCTCAGAAGAAGCAGCTAAAACAAATTCTTGCAATCTCAAAAGAAAATACATTTTCTGGTTCTATCTAAAGCAAATTTGGATGATTATGGCAACTATGAAATTAAAACATGCTTAAAAGTTTCCAAACTGCTTTACAAACATTGTGCCATTTGGTCCTAACATCTACCACTCTGTTAAAGGGGATATAGTCATTTTTTACTCCCATTTTACAGGTAGGAAAAAGGAAATGTCTCAAAAGGATACCTTCTGGGAAAGTAAGCTTTAAGAAACAATTATCAGAGCCCTTATTCAACACCCAACATGAGATCACATTTACAGTGTGCTAATATATAGTGATTCACAAGGATAATTTGATGGTTAACAAATACATAATCACCAGAAGGTGATCTTTAGCTTATTCCTCTGTAATTTGAGGAATGTGTATTTCTCATGATTACTAAGGTCCTTTTTTAGCCATAAGTCTGTGGTTGTACACAAAGTATTATCCTGATTTTGGAAACTGAACCACTGAGGCACAAAGTGGTCTAATCGACCAGTTGCATTAACTCACAAATCAGTAATAGAACTAACATGAAGCTAGAAAGACAGACTTTAGAAATGAATGAGCAGCCATACCACAATTTAAAAAGGTGTTTTTCATTACTTTGGTTACAATTTTTCATTGAATAAAGGGGGTGGAGTGGGGATGGGCTCATCACAAGTTAGAAAATGAGCATTATCCTTTGTTTTTAAAAGAAAACAATCTCTACTCAGTAAATAATATAAATTGTGAAATGTCAACAGTTGCTTTTAAAGAAATGCTAGGATCCTCAAGATGAACAGAGGAGCTCTTAACTTAATTTAGGACATGCAACACATTTTTCTTTCTTTTTTTTTAAAAGAACATTTCAATCAAATTGGTGCCTACTCGACATCTTGAATCACTAAACTCCAAGAATTAGCAAAGCTTGAAGAAAAAGGAAACAACATTCTAAGGGGAAAATGAACCTCTTAAATGAAAAGAACAATAAAAAAATTCCCTAGAGTAATCAGATTAACACATTACAGAAAGTGTGAGTAATATGAATAGCCTATTAACATCTACATTTATGTATAGTATGTTGCTGTTAGTTTTTCCACAAGAGTTTACTTTTTCCTTTAACCTTCATTTATAAGAGAATGAATGTAAGTTCAGTAAATGAAAAAAAATCTGTCGTGCAAAATTTGCAAGAGAAATAATTATTATAGAGTTCCTTTCTAAAATGAATATGATTAATATCCAGAGATAAAGTTGAGTTTCCAGGATCTTTATTCACACTACCATACTTTATTTCCTCATTTACACTATCATCTCAATGAGTTTAAGTACATTTTCTCTTCTCTTCTCCCCCCCCCCCATTCAATTCTTTCTATAATAAACTCTCCCCTCAAGAAGTCTTATTATGCACTTTCTCCTAATACCTATCTGTCCTTTGTGGAATTCAGTGGATAATATCTAATATTCAAAGCCTTTGAAGAACTGCACGGTTACCTTGCCTCTTCCATAATCCAGCCAAGCCAACTTGTTCATCCTGTTAGTCATTCATTAAGTATCTACTGAACATAATGGATCAAAGTTCCCTCTAATTTTTTAAAGCAAAGAAAAGAAATTTGTGAAGAATGAACAATAGACTATGAAAACTTAGCATAATCATGTAAAGTATGACTAAAATGGATGTATGGCTTGGGTAATAAGTCTTATTACTTTGTAAGCATTCTTTGCTGACATACAGTCTACCACTATAACCATAACTTGCAACAAAGTTAATTTGATGCACATTTAATGACATACATAATCGTTATTGTGCTATATAACAATTAAGCCTGTACATGGCATATAATTTCAATAAATCATAATAATCATCATTGTTTTCAAGCAACTAAACCAGTTTTTTAAAATTCCTTTTCATGGCATTAGTCCTCATGTAGATGACAAAGTTCACAAATTACTAACATTTTAATTTTTTTTCTTCTTATTTTACCAGCCCACTAGTATTTGTCATCTTATCAATATGATCAATTCATCCCATTTCAAATACATTAACAAAGTCCTGAATCTGGTTTCCCATTAGTGTGACTTTTTTTCCCCTTAATCTCTCATTCTTTTTTTTTTGCTCCTTAGCATATCTTGTTGGTATCAATGTTGAGTTCCAAAGGAAGCTTTATTCATCTTAACATTATTATAGAAACCAGCTAGTTTAAGAGCCTACATCACCCTAACACCAATCCTGACCCCATGCTTAAGTGAAATCCTCTTCCCACCAATGTTCTGCTTTGATTGCTTTGAAACTCTCCTATGAGAGAAAGTGCTACTTCTGATTATAGCAGTGACTCACTCTTTTAGAGAATGGAAAGTGAGACAGAGAACAGTGCAATGAAGTGATAATTCTATAATCATATAGTGGTGAAGATAATTTTGAGAACACTACTCTGTTCAGTATTTATTCTATTCATCGTGATTTAAGGGTGTCAGTGATTATATGGGTAGGACAAGTAGGACAGATTTAGTTAATATTATTAGAATAAGAATTATGTTGATCAGAATCAATTAATCCACTATGTATTAATGAACATATTTAGTTTGTAAGGTGTTTATACTTTATAGATTTATATTTTATTAATTAGGTCTATATTAACATTATACCCTTTCCTTTCCCCTCCTACAAATATACTATAAGAGCTGTGTTAAAAATAAATAAACCAATTTCCCCTTTTACTTTTTTCTTTTATGCCTTATGTTCATTATTGCTTACAAAAAATCCCAGATTTTGTGTTAACAAAGCAAGCATTGGTTAAACACTAGTAATTGATGTTTATGTCCCTTAATTAATCATGTTTTCCACACTTCTAGACCTAACCAATCATGAATTGTACTATACCTATTCTATTTTTATATAGCATGGCAGATAGAGCTGGGCCTGGTCAGGAAGACTTATCTTTCTGAATTCAAATCTGGCTTCAGATACTTACTAGCTATGTGACCCTGGACAAATCACTTTATCCTATCTGCCTCTGTTTCCTCAACTGTAAAATGAGCTGGAGAATGAAATCGCAAACTACTCCAGTGTCTTTCTTAAGAAAATCTCACATGGGGTCCATGAAGAATCAGACATGACTGAACAACAACATTCTACTTTGAATACTCACTCAACAGCTATAAAAGCAATTGTCTCAGTCAGAGGGATCCTCAACTACAGAGAAAAGTCTTGGATCTTGAGTTACTATCTGTAATAAATTGTAAAGTGCTTAGAATTCTGCCTCAGTTTCTTTGTCACAGACTGGATTTTTGGGATCAAACATCAAATTAATGCCAGAGCCATGAATATTATTGTACCTCTTTTCACTTCATTTTCCATGTTATTTTCACTGAATCACAAATTTAATATTGATATTTCGTCTCTTTTAAAGCACTTACCCTTAAAAATAAATACTTTTAAAATACTGATTTAAATATTAAAACTACACTTTGCAAATCCTCTAAATCATAACCAACTCTGCTTTAACCACACAGCTCACCTAAAAAAAATCCAGAAAAATCAAACATTATTTTTCCAATAAAGCAGAACTACTTAAATATGCTTGTTGATGAACAAATTCAATCATAAAATATTTGTGCATTATATGAAGTAGAACCTAATTTATTTCATTTATTCATCCATGGTACAATGATGCATTTTTGTTCAGTCTACTCATTTTCAATGTTAGGTCTTCATTTAGTTTAATAAAACATACCTATTTTTAGGTTTTTCAGAAAAGGCTATTATTCCTTTTGTTTGATAAACCCTCCTGCATGAAGGTTTGGCTTACTGGTTGGGCCATTTGATGAAAATAAAGATTAAATTAGAATATTCAGACCAATAACCAGAATAGAAAACAGAAATGTACATTGTTCATAGTTAAACAAATCTGTGTCCCAACATTATTTAATCTACCGAACAGTTGTCTGATTGGTAAGAAACTCTACTTTAAGGATTCAGGAAGATCATGATCTCTCTTAGCTGGAAGGTTTCTGATTAGGTCTTAAATACTGTTCTACAAACTTACATTGCTTGGATTTTTCATGAGAATTGCTTTATTGTTATTGAATTAAAACTTGTAATGATGAAAGGTTTTCAATCCATGAGATGTGAGGATTAATTGAAGGGCCCCAGAATGTTTAGTTTGAAGAAGAAAAAAATCTGAAGACTGATTTTCTTCAAGAATTTGAAGGGCTGCTTCAAGAGAGGGATTGGTTTTGTTCTATTTGTCTCTGAAGTATAGAGTCAGAAGTCGTACATATGAAGTCCAAAGAGAAATTCAAGTTTCATGTCAGGAAAATCTTCCCAACCATTGGAATTTTCCAAAAGTGGAATGGGCTGTTGGGAAGTACTAAGTTCCCCTTTATGCAGAGACTGAATGATTATTTATCTATATGTTATGGCAAGAATTCCTATCCATCATGAGCTAGACAAGATGGCCATTGAGTTCTCATCCATTTTACACATGAGGAAATTGAGGCAAAAAAGAGTTAAGTGACTTGCCTAGGGTCACAAAGCTAGAGTCTGAAGTCACATTTGAACTCAGGAATATTAGCTCAGCACTCCATCTACCGCAACATTTAGCTGCTCCTGGGTCTCCCATAGATCCTCCACAAAGGAGTGATCCAACTTTCTAAAGGCTTATCTCTAGTTATTTCCTCCCCTTCCCATCCATCCCAAGAACTACTGCATCAGTTGGGAGATCCATCCAGGATCCTTTTCTCACTTTATGTGAAGTTGGCTTATGGTCTTTTCTCATCAGACATTTCCTTAGTGAAATCTTTGATAGCATCTTAATGATACTTCTTACAAATGTAGTGCCTCCAGCCTTAATGTTAGTGTCTAACCTCTGAGATTATCGTCAATTTATCTTTTTTGAATATGGTATTTTAGTGCTGCTTCCCCCATTAAATTAAGTTCCTTTGTCTGTATCTCTAATCCTTAGCATTATGCCTGACACATGGCAGGTGCTCAATAAATGCTCATTTATTTAACCCAACTTCCTCTGAAAGATAGCCCATTGCTGGCTGTGCTAAGGTTGTGATGGGAGATTTATTTTTGACTGGATAAGATATGTTACAAAAACCAAAAAGAACAACTTCAAGAGAAGCAAGAATGGGGTTTTGAATGGCTACTGGGATCCGTGCTGCTGCTGTCAAGTCCAGCCACCACTAGCACCACTAAAGTCTACCATGACCAAATCCCCAATATGCCTCTTGACTTCAAAGGTTTACAATCCTTGAGATTGCTGGTTGTGCTCCCCTTGATGCTCCTCTCTCCTTAATTGAAATGAACAGTTTTATTTCACTCACCACTGAAGATCTCCTTTATTATTGTGTATTCTTTGGTCTTTCCTAAATTGTACAAGTTCTCTGACTTCTTACTGTTTGCTTGGATAAATAGGTTTACTCACTTTTCTCAAATTATATGGTCTTTTGTGTAACCAGTATTGTGGGAAGAAACTAAGCTGGTGATAGTAAGCTATTACCTTCCTCCAAAAAATGATCAAGAAAAGTGCCTTTCATTCTCAACATCTTTTGACTCTCTAGTAATGTGGATTTAAGAGTGAAATAGAGTTGCACAAAGTCATTGCCTTTGTGCTCTCTCTTGCCAACTCATAAGTCTAGGAGCAAGACAAAAGTCAAAATGGCTAGTCATGGCTCAGGGTGCAGTGGATAACTTTGGCTTCCTCGATTTCTGACCAAGTTCTAAGTGCTCTACAGTGTCTGCTTCTGCTGCCTTCATAGCATGTTAGAACAAATTACCCCCTCCCACCTATTCCTCTAGGGATATCTTCACTTGCTTGGAGTAGACATTCCCCTAACTCATTGATAGATTTGAGGTCCACTGGTGGTACTCAATAAATTATATGCCTAGACTATCAATATTTGAGATAGATAGATATAATTCTAACCTCAAGACATCTTGAAGATTAGGGAAGGAACAAACAAGCAACTCACCATCTTCCTCTTGTTCTCTAATAAGTCACAGTTTTCCTTTAAGAGGTCTGTGGCAGATATGAGATGTTATCTCTTCGTGCCACATGAGATCCCAAATACCTTCATATTTAGAAAGCAATCATATATATGTTATAGATATAGCAGTAGATAGACTGCTACTCCTGGAGCCAGGAAGATCTGAGTTCAAATCCACCTTAGACACTTACTAGATGTCTGACCTTTGTCTCAGTTTACCAAATGTACAATGAGGTTGATAATAATAGCACCTACCTCCCAGATACTATATAACTGCCATTATTATTATTAGTGTAAGTCATCACCAGAAACATGTTATATTCTATTTATGCAACTATGAGTCTTCTTCCTTGCCCTCTGGGTCACCCATAACTTTGACTTTCACAGAGATTATGATATCTCAAGAATTGCAAACATAAAATATCATCAGGAGAACATTTGTACTGAAAAATATGGGGTTTTGTGCCAAGGAGCAGCTTGGGATCATTGGAAACATCCCACAATTTCCCAAATACCATCCAGACAGATCTTTCCCTCCACTTAAATTTTGAACCAAAACACTGTTTTGTGAGTTGTCTTTGTTGGATTTGTGTACTGATGTAACATCATACTAAGCATATTCTATGTAAAAATATAATTTACATATCAGTAATTAAGTAATAAAATGTTAAAATAATTTAAGGCAACAATAAAACAGAACCAAGTGAATAATCATGAAATTTGTTTCAAGTCTACCTAGACAATCCTCTTCCTAGATTTTATATATTTTATTTATCCTGGAAAGTAACCGTGACCTATAAGCAGCTAGGTGGCACAGTGTGTAAGAGCATTAGACTTAGAATCAGAAAGACCTGAGTTCAAATCCCATTTCAGACACTTACTAAATATGTGACCCTGGATTATTCACATAGCTCCTCAGCCTCAGTTCTCTAATCCATAAAATGGGAATAATTGCACCTATCTTGAAAAGATGTTGTAAGGATCAAATGATATAACGTACACATAGCAGTTTATAAACTTTAAAGCACCCTATAAACAATTAGCTATTATTACTATGTGTACATGGGCAAGCTAGATTGTCTTTGCACAGAAGTTGATATTCAGGGTATAAGAAACTCTTTTGGGAGCTCTCTTTCCACACTATTTTCTTTTCCTTTCCAGAAGGCAAAAGAGAGCAGTTCAGAGTATTTGTCACTTGAATGCAATTTTAAAATAAATTAGAAATAAAAGAACTAATAATACCAGCCAAGAAAAGGATTGAGCAATCGTTCTCTTCCTCTGCCATCACTGTGATAGTCTTTGTTTTGTCTTCATCAGATCACAGGTAATCATAATACACAGGAAATGTAACCATTTACACAATGCTTCAAACTGTAGCAGTGATTTGGAAAAAGTTCTCATGACAGAATCTACATTCTCCAGAAATAAAGAGATAATATGCAACTTTCACACATGCAGACGGAGATAAAGTCTTCATTGAAATAATTCATAAAACCTGGCCAACCTAGAGAGGTTCAAGACTCTCTTCAGGCATGTGAGGGAGCCCAGGTAGACACCCTATCATGTAAACTGTAATCCTGGGACTTCTCAAACACGCTTAATAACTCAAGACAACATACGCGTTGCCTGATAAAGGTGCGGAAGGAAACACATTCAGAAATGGTCACAATGTTTAAGTCTCAGGGTAAATAATGACACTTGTAGCACAGATATTGTTACTTTAAAAAAATACCCTCTAACACTTCAAAAGAGACCATTATGAGGCTATTAAAAAGATTTTGTGTTCAGTTTTCAAGATGACTTAGGCACAGTGCCACAGCTGCAATAATTATTATATTTATAACTATGTAAACGAACCTTAATGCTTCATTAGGAAAGAGAAAAATGATAGTGCCAGCCTCGCAATAACCAGCAGCATTCAACATCAACACACAGCTGCCCCCATGTGCAGCTGGTTTGCCAGCCACTGGGCAGCTTAGGTGAAAAAAACAATTTCCACAAACTGCTACTGGCTCAAAGGCAAAATTGTTTAGGGATGAAAAGGTCAGGGAGAAGCAGCTCTTCAAGAGACAGATTATGACAGTATTTATGGGGAATCTAAGCATCAGAGATTGGGGGTTTGAAGGGGCTACAATTTTATTAGCAGGTTACAAGCACGTTTGCCACAGGAATTCACAGTCATAGCTGTTTAAAATAGGATGCATGTAAAAAAGGGGTCGGAATAATTCTTATATTCTTCAGCATCCCCTCCACACTACACTGTGGTGCTGAAAATAGACCTACCTTAAAAAAAATTAAGTGCCTGGATACAGTGTAAAAGTAGTTAAGAAATCTTCTGACACACATACATAGCCACAATTTCCTTGTGTTTACTGGGGTTGGCAATTTTGTAGGGACATAGAACTACTTCTTCATAGCTGAACTATTATAATACATATGGTCTGAGTCAAAAGGACCACCAGGGCACTTCCCCCAAGATAAAAATCCATGTTGGTATTTTTCCACATTGAATCAAATGTTGGAGATGTTTTACAGCTTGTGCTTTGATACACTTTAAAAGATTATGTAGACCAATCCAAAAGCAAAAACTCCTTAAAATTCACTGCATACAGATATATACATTTAGCTTAAAATCTGACAGATTTTTTAGGACATACAGTACCAATCTATAAATAGTTACTGAATAAAAATCAGTGACAGCTTAGATGGCCTCACTGACACCCTGGAATCCAGGCCAAGGCAGCTCTCCTCCTCTGCCTCAAAATTTCCAACTGTTAAGGGAGGAAAAGCCACCTCTCCCTAAGTGTTTTGTGAGTTTTGGTAGGGGTGGGAGATTAATAATTATTATCATACATAAGTAATATTGTCTCTAAAATAAAGAGGAAGCAGAGTAAGAACATGACAAGTTTATTTAAAAAAAAACTTTAGTGTCTATAAGTCTCTTCATTAGAGAAAAATAAATTCATCAGTGATATACGCACACACAGGCACAATTATACTTTACTTTAAAAAGCATATACTGAACTTTACAAATTTACTTTATAACATATTCCCTTCTACTTTTGGAAAAAAATCTAAAAAACATAGAAACAAAAATACTTTTTGAGTGTCTTAAGTTTATATTCTGAGCAATTAAATAAAAATTCGCTAAAGGGTTCCCTCTCTTATAGCTCATCCTTCAGAGTAGAGAGGCAGTAGCAGGAAGAGAAAGGAATTGCAGTCAGAAGGCTTGAATTCAAAGACTGATACAATTAACTACCTAGGTGACCTTCTAGCTGGCCCCTCCCAGGTCCAAATTCATAAAGTTATGAGAAAGGTCTTTGCAAAACCAGTCTTCTTTCTTTTTTCTTTCTTTCTTTAAATTGGACTTCCAAATTAGCTTCAGAAGCTGATTAGAAAATTATGTAGCTCTGTTCATATCTACAAATCAATTTTGTTTTATGGGGCTTTCTTCTTATTGTAACTATTACTACTAATTAACCATTGATGAGCTAGTTAGTGGACATTAGACACAAAGTTTTGAATTAAGTATCGTAAGCCTCCCTCCAAATTCTGAATTTTCACTTTTAATGAACTGGACTTAAAAAAAAATCCATACAAAGTCAAAAACTGCTTTTCAGGGTAGACAGCTACCTTCAACAAATAACGGATCAGTTAATTTTTGTAGGCTGCTATGTAAATTCAAAAATGGGTTGAGGTAAGAAAAACTTTAAAAACTAAAGATCATTGAACTAGAGGTGGAAGGGGCCAAAGTCAATAAAGAAGGACTATTTTGATAATGAAAGGGGCAGCTGGGTGGCTCAGTGGATTGAGAGCCAGGCCTAGAGACTGGAGGTCCTAGGTTCAAGTCCGGCCTCGGACACTTCCAGCTGTGTGACCTTGGGCAATTCACTTGACCCCTATTGCCCACCCTTACCACTCCTGGGCCAAGGACGGTCCCTAGCCCGGATGAAAAAGGAGGAGGGTTGGGCGTGGGGCTAGCAACCCCACCCTGTAAAAACTACATCTGCTAAAGAAACTGCAACCTAAAGTTAGGGGCAGCTGGGTTAGCTCAGTGGATTGAGAGCCAGGCCTAGAGACGAAAGGTCCTAGGTTCAAGTCCAGGCTCAGACACTTCCCAGCTGGGTTCCCCTGAGCAACTGTGTGACCCATTGCCTACTGGTTGTGGCCCTATGCTCCTAGAATGGAGTCCCAGGATAAAAAAAAATTTTTTTTTTGATAATGAACCTTCTTGTTATCCAAGGACCAGCCTAGTGAGGTCAGGAGAAGCTCATCACAAACTGGAACTGAAAAAGAAGAATTTTTCTGCTATAGAATATCTTAAAGACCTCCAAATAAATTCTACAGGCATTGCAATATGCATAGAAAGAAGAACTCCTACCTCAAACTGATAAAATTATTGATCCTTGAGTACTAAAGAACACAGAATGGACAAGTTTCCCAGAAACTCCTTCTAATTTCACTCTTAGACATCATTGATGAAAAGTCTTTTTATAGGAAAATATCTTCTACTATATGTTATTTTTTATATGATCAGTTGTCTCTAAATGAAAAAATAGGAATTTAGCATTAAGTATATTGAAGGAGGCATATTAATAAAAATTAAATCATCAAGCCAAAAGATTAGAAAACAAAAAACCTGGACCACTGTTTTCAGAGGGGAAAAGCACACTCCTTTTAATAAGTGCCTCCTATATACTTTATAACATTTTGGATAGTAGAGCTATCAAGACCAAAAAAACAAACAAAAAAAAAACTCTCCCTGCCTTCAAGAAGCTTATATTCAATTGAGGGAAATAGCATGCTCACAAAGAAGTAAACATAAAGGATGAACCAATTTTAGAAAGGGAGAGTAGCACTGATGACTGGCAGTGGGGCCAGGAAGGAAGAGTACTCAGAGTAGAGGTAAAACTTGAGCTGAGTTGAGTTCTAAAGAGTAAGTATGGGGGCAGCTGAGTAGCTCAGTGGATTAAGAGTCAGGACCAGAGATGGGAGGTCCTGGGTTCAAATGTCACCTTAGACACTTCCCAGCCTTGTGACCCTGGGCAAGTCACTTAACCCCCATTGCCTAATCCTTACCACTCTTCTGCCTTATAACTATACATGGTATTGATTCTAAGACAGAAAGTAAGGGTTTAAAAAAAATAAGAAGTGATTATATCAGTTCATTCAAAGGCATTGTGTCAGGAGTTAAACACTGTGTATAATAAAAGTTATGCACCTATATCTACTACATGCAGGTAGCAGTTTGGTTAGACTACAGAATATATAAAGAAGAAGAATATATAATAAGCCTGGAAGGAGCAGCTTACTGCCAATTGTGAAGGGCTTGAAATGCCAACTAGGGAGGGCTTTGTAGTTGATCCTAGAAGTTAAAACAAGCAAAGGAGTTTTTAGGGCAAAATCAAACAATCAGATCTGGACTAAAAGAATGTATCCCTCCAAAGCTGGGAGGAGGAAAATGGACAAGCCAGGTGGACTTAAGAGTTGGAAAGATCTGAATTCAGAACCTGCCTCTGGCACTTAGAAAGTGTTTGACTTAGGCAAATAATTTAACTTTTCTGTGCCTCAGGTCTACATCTATATAATGAGGGGTTTGAATCCATCAATGGTCTGCAACTTTTTTGGCCTGGAAAGCCATAAATGCCTGTGGAAGGAGGAGGACGGAGGCTGAAGGGCCCCCTGGGGCACATCCTTGGGCTCTGCACGGACTGGTCAGTAGGGAGGTGGAGCCAGATATGGCTCCAGAGCCATATGTTTGTGATCCCTGCATTAGATTCTAAGGTCCCTCCCAGCTCTCTAAATCTTCAAGTCTTGACTGGAGAGAGGAGACACCTGAGGTAGAGAGACCTATCAAAATCCCAGTGAAATAGTCCAAGGAAAAAGTAATAAATATCTAAACTAAGGTGATGCTTGTATGATATCTGGAGTATTGTGTTCAGTTTGAGGGCACCATGTTTTAAGAATACTAACATGTATCTGTAGAAAGCTAAGCTAAAATGATAAGGTGATTCAAAGACCATTTGAAGGAAGGTGGGCTATTTATTCTGGAGAAGGAAAATATAAGGGTGATAATGATTGCTATCTTCCCATAAGAGGAGCCTAATTTTTTTTCTTGATTTCAGAAGCTAGAATTAGGAACAAAGGGAAGTATTTATATAAGGCAAGACTTCATAACAACTAGGGCTGTCCCAAAGTGGGATGAATATTGAACTCTTACCATTGAAGGCCATCAAGTAGAAAATAGATGATCTCTTGATAAGGACATGAATTCCAGGAAGAAGATTCTTACTCCTACTGAAGAAAATTAATCCCAATATCTCTTTCATAAGAAATAGATCAGGAAAGTTTGAACCAATTCATCTGTCTAAAGTATCCTTAGAAAATATATCAGAGTAGAATTTAATGAGATTACAAAAATATCCCTAAACTAAAGGGAAAGTTATTACTAGGGTAGTTTTATTTTATTTTATTTTTTACTTAAATGACAAAAAAAAGTATTTCCACATGCAGAGTGAACGTTAAAAAATAAGATTTTACATAAAATTACAGATTGCTCTTATGTGCATCTCACCTTTATTTTAAATATATAAAACATTCAACATATAAGTTCCAAAGCAACTAGGTGAGTGCAGTTGATAAAGTGCTGGGCTTGGAGTCAAGAAGACTCAGCTTCCTGAGTTCAAAGGTAGCCTAAGATACCTACTCAAGTCACTTAACTCTCTTTGCTTCAGTTTCTTCATCTGTAAAATGAGCTGGAGAAGAAAATGGCAAAGTATTCAAATATCTTTGCCAAGAAAACCTCAATTGGGGTCATGAAGAGAAAGCCATGACTGAAAAATGATTGAACAAAAGTTTCAGAGCTCTCTTACTTCTCTGTCATCAAAACTCTTCTTTTTATCTTATCTTCTTTTTCCATGTTGGTAATGAATTCTTTCTTTATACATCAATTTGAATAGCATTTTCTAGATTGTTGCTCTAAATTAAGATATGACCTTTCATATCTAAGTCATATATCATGCATCTAGTTGAGGTTTATGTGAGAAAGCATCTATGCCAAATTTCTGCCAAACTGTTTCAGATTTTCAAAGCATTTTCTTTTGGTCAAATATTGAGTTTTTACCCACTAGTAGCTGGTATCTTTTGTTTTATTAAACACTATGCTACTATGATCATTGCTTCTGTAGTGAACGTAATCTGTTCCATGGCTTACCACCTCTATTTTTTAAACCAATATAATAGTGTCAAAATTTTTTGGTGATTATTGCTTTGCAGCAGAAATTGAGATTTGGTACTGTTAAACACCCTCCCCGCCCCTCAGTTTTTTTTCCATTATTTCCCTCAAAATTCTTGACTTTTGCTCCTCCAAGTTTTTTTAAATGTTTATCTAATTTTATAAAATATTCCATTGGTAGTATGATTGATAAGATATTGAATAAGTAAATTAATTTTAGTAAGTAGTATTGTCATTTTTCTTATGTTGGCACTGCCTATGCATGAACAATTAATAAGTCTCCAATTATTTAGGTCTCTTGTTCTATATTAAAACAAAAAGGTTGACAGTCAATCTCCCAGGCATAACAAAACATTTATCAAGCAGTAGAGGAAATTAAGATACAAAAAAGGCAAAAACACTCTTGGTCTTAGGGTAGCATATATTCTAATGACAAAAACCACACACAAATAGCTAGGTATATGAAATGTAGGAATAAAGTAGATTGAAGGTAATCTGATAGAAGCTATTTGTATTAGAAGTATACCAGCTGGGAAAATAGCATATATACATAGAAGTAAACATAAGGCTCATACCAGTTCTAGAAAGGAAAGGTTGCTCTAATGACTGGCTTAGACAAATACAAAATATAATTTGGGTGAGAATTTTGAGGAAATGATTCCTCATTGTACTGATGGATAAATTGAACAGTAAAAGGAGGTAGAGGGGAGAATTGAAATCCACAAAGATAAATTGTTAAAAGCATTGTTACTTAAGTCAGCTGGTTGAAATTTTAATAGATTATCCACAAGCTCTGATGTGAACATTTTGAAAAAATTTTGATCATTCAAAAGTTAACATTTACCTATAACTCTCGAGTATTAAAGGATATGAATTCTTATCTCAAGGACTATAGAGTCCACATAAAGATATTTTGGATGGGGGCAGCTAGGTGGTTCAGTGGATTGAGAGACAGGAGGTTATGGATTCAAATATGATCTCAGATACTTCTCAGCTGTATGACCCTGGGTAAATCACTTAACTCCCATTGCCTAAGGTCTTACTGCTCTTCTGCTTTGAAACCAATACACAGTATTAATTTTAAGGTGGAAAGTAAGGTGTTTTTTTAAAGGTAGATCAAATAAGAATTACATAGAAAAAAAGACTATTAATACCATTGTTTACATAAGTTAATTTGCACAAATAACTCTGACCCACTTCCAGGCCCTGCATCAACACTACCACCACCACAACCCTTCATCTTATATAGAGAAAAATCAGAGAAATAACTAAAAAGGCATGTTTTTCAGTCCCATAAATCTCTAAATCATTCTTTCATTGCCCAATCTATTTGGAGAAATGATTTCTCAAATTAAAAGTAAAATAAAATATGAAGCAAATACAATCAGTTGGCTTTGAAATGAAATGCTGAGCAAGAAAATTTTTTTTAAAAAGACAAACACATTTGTTGGAAACACCCTTTGACTAACTAAGAAAAGAAGCTTCAGTTTCCCCTCTTCATGTGTGGGTGTTTCAGGGAGATGTAAGGGATGGTAAGAAGAATCTATGTCCTGTGAAACAAGGGTTGCTATGGTTATTTCTTTGAGCTGCTATATACTGTTAAGAGCCAAATCCTAGGGCAACAACTTAAAAGGTGTGTAAAGTTAGCAACTTAAAAAAGGAAAAACAATCCAAGTCATATATCCAGTCCATTTAAAACTTTGTTTTCCTAGTGATGGAGGGCAGAGCACACATCACATTTTAGATAAAATGGTCCTCATGGATCTCACTCCACTATCATTTAAGTCAGACATGCTCGTTCTTGCTAAAGAGGCACACAGCAGCACAAACTGCTACTTGAGCAGGAACACAAAAAGATTTTGAATTTGGCTGCACCCCAAAGTAGAAAAGGAGTGAGAAATGCAAGTTTCTCCAAGTAAAGGTTAGATTCATCTATGCCTGTAAGTTAAACCTGATAAGTCTTCCCAGGTAGGCTTCTCAGAAGCTAAAAGGAATGGTTCTAGACAGCAGAAACCCAAAAGAGGCAGACTTTTATCTTTCTGTCTAGTTTTGATCTAATCATCTGCTTCAAGTAGGAATTATTGCTTCCAATTTTGGAAATTTCTTTTTTGGTCCTTTTATTTCTAGAAGGGTTTTCACATAGTTCTTAGGTTCTATGGTTTGGGTTCTTCATGAGTTGCTACACCTGCTCCTACCTTGACAACTAGTTCATCTGGTCCTGTCTAAGAACTGGAATCTTCTTTCCTTTCAAATTAATCTCCCTTAAGTGCAAGTCAGACAATGTCACTCCTTACCTGTTTAATAAATTCTCACCTCTCCAATTCATATCCTATAGAACTGAATTTTATCAAGAGCAGATCTGATGACATAATTTCTCTAATCAACAAACTATGGTGGTTCCATAGTGCTTATAAAATAGAAATTTCTCCATTTGGCTTTCAAAGTTTTCCATAACCTGACCCCCACCCTACCTCCCCAGCCTCATTTTACAATTCTCCCCTGTTTTTCCTTCCCCATTTCTCAGTGATTCAGTCAAACTGGCCTTCTATCAGTTCCATACATTAGGAAATTCATCTCCTCTTTCCACTTCTTTACCCAGAGCCATGCCCTCTGCTTGGAAAGCATTCTTTTCTTATCTTCACCTCTTAGATATTAATATGCATTTACTGAATTAGAATGTCAAAGCCACACTCAGAATTCACATTTAGTTCCTCTCTAAGGTAGGAAACAATCTTCACTTTAACAAAGACAAAAATCTTGCTCACATCTTCTAGGTAAAAAAAAAAATCCTCCATATAATAAATGTGAGAAATTCTTTATACTTTCTTCACTGAGAGGCTGTAGTTATTAGGTAATAGGTACAGCTTTTGGGGGGTCTTATATTACATTTGTACCTAATCCAGTGCCACTTCACCCCACTAAACCAGGTAAGCTAGCACCTTAAAGGGCAGGGGTTATTTGGTTTTTCTTTTTATATTCCCAGTGTTTATCACAGGGCCTCGTACTTAATATTTTTTGTTTATCATATATTCAATTGGCCAAACTGAACCTAGGGAACCTTTTTCATCAGGTCAGAAGCATCTCTTTTGGGGGGTGCAGAGCTTTTTATAATTTGATCCTCTTCTAATGGATCAACAATTTCCATTACTCCCCATAAGACCCCCTCTAGTCAGGCTCACTTTTTCTACTGCCCCAATAATATTATGGTCATCCTTATTCCCCATTCTTGGTTCACCCCATTTCTGGAGTGCCCTGCAATTTCCTCTTTGTCTAAATGTTTACTAAGTAACCAACTGGTTGACTACCTAATCAAATTCTACCTATGCTCCAAGGCCCAGCTCTGGCCCCACTTCCTCCAGGAATCTTCTTTTCTTTTACTATTCTGGACTTCACTGATGACCTGGCTGTTGCACTCTGGGAGTATTTATTGTCTGTTTTATACAATCTAGAAATTTAGTTTTCCAAATTCAGTTCAACAGATATTTTTATAATACCTACTATGTTCAAAGTATCCAATGGGGTCCTGGGAATGCAAAAAGAAAACGAAAATTGTACTTGAACTCAGACAGGCAGTGTGGTATAGGAATGGGAGAGAGGCATCCTTAGAGCCAGGAAGAACTAGGTTAAAACTGCATGTCTAATATACCCAAACTCTGTGACCCTGTGGGATAGTTGTTTCCCATCTCAATGTTCCTGTAGCTCTCTAGGACAAAAAAAAAAAAGGTCAAATAAGGTGCCAACCTTTATTGAAAGAAGATTCAAAGTAAATCCCTTGACCTTAGGGATATTTCACTATATACAATATTTTAAGTTGTTTCACTCTTATGCTAGTTCTATCCTCCCGGGTGAGATAGTAAGTTGCCAGAGGGAGAAAAACTCTTCTACTATATTCCTCACTATGATTTCTTCACCCAAACTCAGCAACACACATATGTACTGCAAAGGTTATTTACCAAAATGATGGAGGCAAAACATTTTCTTGGGGAGGTGGTGGGTTAGAGGGGTTGCACAGTAACATTTATTGTCTTTCTTCCCTTCGCTAATTTCTTTTTTTAATTAATAATAATTTATTTTCAGGTATATCTCAGCCCCTTCCTTCTCAACAGCATTTCTTAAGAAAAAGTTTTGATTATACTGACCTTGTTTATTACTGTCCTTTAAGTATCTACTTCCAACTTTAGAGCAAGTCAGTAACTTTCCTTGAGTTACTTTTTCTGAAGATAGAGCATCTCTGACAGCTAGTACAAACTCCCTTCCTCCTTCCTCTGACAGCCCTCAGCAAGTCTTTTTTCTAACAATTTTGCTTCTTTGATACTCAAGAGGAATCCACAACCAGAAACTGGCCCACACAGGTCTCTAATAGTCACTAGAGGGTGCAGGGCATGCCCCTCCCTGATTAGGTCATGTCTCACAGAAACCAAAAAGTCTTTCTAGAACTCCAGGTGGTGAGACAGAAGAGCAGCATTGTATCTGCTGTCAAGAATGACAGATCTTAAGAGAAGCTTACTGGTGAGTAACTGAGGTTTCTCTTTCTAGAAGAATCATGCATTTTTGCATTAAACTTGCAGCAAAACCAGATAAATGATATAACTGACAGAAAAGACTTCAAGGTCTTTTCAATGACACTTGAAGCTAAAAAGCAATCTCATTCAACTCTCTTGCCAAAATGAAAAAAAGAAATCTATTCAGAGAAGAGGCTTTACAGAGGTTTGAAACTGGTGTGCCTGAACTAACACCAAGTAAGCTTTTAACATCCAAGTTAAGAGTGGAGGAAAATATGAATCCAATAAAGCAGTTACTCCCTAACAGCAATGCTGTGAGAATATTAAAGTCTTGGACATACTTAATTTTTTTCTATGAGATAAAATATTCCCTTGTCCATGTTTCTCCTTCATATCACATCCAGACATCCATTCACAGGCCATCCCTAGACCAATTCCTTCTATATTAGACTTACAATGTGGATCTTCATATGCAGGTCTTTCTGAATTCATAAAACCAGTCCTTAGGGAAGTAAAATCACTCATTTTCATCATTCTTATCTCTAGGGGCTCACCCAACTGATTGATGACTGTTTGCCAGTTAGCTCACTTTACCTTTTGGGTGGCACTATATACCAGACAATATTTTTCTCCATTGCTCCTCCAGTGAGACATTCGCGCCCAGGCCTTCTCCTCATTAGTCTGATTCTACTTACCTGCTCCTTTCTCTAGACCTTTACTAAATCCCTTCTCCACCTCCTCAAAACAAAACTCACTTCTCCCTGGTTATCTCTCCTTTACATGTAGTTTTCTCCATATTAGAATTACTAATTTTCTAAAATATTTATTTATTAAGAATATTTTTCCATGGTTGCATGATTCATGATTTTCCCGACCTCTCTCCCCTCCCCCTTCCCTGAGCTGACAAGCAAGAATTATTAATTTTTAAAGGCAAAGAATATCCTAATCTTTGTTATCTTTTTGTATCTCTAGGTTTTAGCACAACACTTGTCATATAGTAAACTTTTTCCTTTCATTCATTCCTAAGGCTAACATAGTTGGGAAGAATAGATCACAAATTCATTATCCTACTATACATTTCAATTCTGAAAGTGATTCGTAGTTTAAATAAAATATGAAAGCTTTGACTAAACTTGGCTACCTAGTTTGAAACTGAAAACAGAGTTTCGTTTCTTAATAGCTATTAATGACCTATAATCAAAGGGAAACCTTTTAAAAACAACAAAAAAAAGGCTTTTTTTTTTCAAATTGAAATGTAAAAAAGGGGATAACATGATGAATTCATACACTTACCAATTATTCCTCCTTTTTTTGGACATTAGCTATGTAATCTTAAGCAATGACAGATAAATATTATTGCAGTTTTTAAAAGAAACTTAAATATCCTCTGGCTTAAAAGACCCCTGATTAGGAGTCAAGAAACAGAATTCCACCTCTGTTACTGTATAATCTTGGTCAAATGGGCATATCAATGAGTCTCTGTGTATTTTATCCTCATTCATAAAGAAAAGAGCTGTGACTTTACATACCTCTAAGGAAACTCTGAGCCCTAAAATTCTGTTTTTCTCTACCCATATAAGCAAAGACAAAAGACTGACCCTGAAGAATATGTCCTTGACTTCAATGTGCCAATAAAATAAAAATAGAAATTAACTCCTATACCTCAGTAAGACTATGGAATAACTACTAAACAAAGAGAACAATATGCAGATCTTATTACCTTAAAAAGTCTTATTCAAACTTAACTGCAGCCATGAACTTATTTTTAAAAATCCTAAAAATTGCATGAGATTAATATGAGTAAAGCAAGCTACTCTGGGTCACCCTTTCGAGCAGAAATCCAAGTACAGCAACTGACTCTCCTAGCAATAAAGTCACTCATCATGTGAGTCAATCCCTCCTTTCCTCCCCTAATGGAAATGCCCTTTACCTCAAAGGTGCATTGTGAGGTTTGGCGACATGCTATCTCTAAAGTACTTGGTGTTCCAGCCCCATATTACATAGTAGCCAAGAAATAGAAAAGGTAACTTCCCTCAAGTTTAGTATGTTTATTTTTGTAAGTCTTATCAACAAAAAATTTAAAGCATTTATAGTCTTTATTTTCCTAACCATTAACTACTTTAATTTGGACTTCGCTTTTAAAAGGTGTCCTGGAGCAAAGTTGGCCTGACCCATTCAGAATTGGGGGTGTAAATTGAGTGGAAAAAAGTTCATTTTCAACAACTATTTCAGTTGATCAGAAAAAGGGATAAATTCTCTCTTGTAAAACATGATTACCTTAACACATGCTCTAACTATTTACCTTCTGCCAACAACAACTCACTTTGAGAGGAACTTTTAGACAGGTGAGCCAACTTTTGTTACAGGAATGAAAACAAATTTTAAAGCTATGAAAAAAGAGAGTGTTTTCCAAAAAATAAAACTACAAAAAAGTTGTGCCTAATTTTCTAAGCTGATAACTTATTCCACATTCTTAATGGATCAAGTTACCCTATATTAGCTTGGACTTGAGAAACATAATTTTAAAATCACTTGGTGAAAAAAGTCACCTTTAGTCCTTTAACAATTCATTGATGTTTTAAGTTACATAGTATGTAGGTGATATAGAGCATAAGGTGTGTGTGTGTCTGAGAGAGAGAGAGAGAGAGAGAGAGAGAGAGAGAGAGAGAGAGAGAGAGAGA
>NC_058131.1:586945299-586995538 GCF_016433145.1 Gracilinanus agilis | reverse complement strand
GGAAGGAAGGAAGGAAGGAAGGAAGGAAGGAAGGAAGGAAGGAAGGAAGGAAGGAAGGAAGGAAGGAAGGAAGGAAGGAAGGAAGGAAGGAAGGAATGCAGACTAAGAAAAGAAGGATCAAAATGTTAAGAAACACTTCTATTGACAAGGCTATTGCTATGAAGCCATTATAAGCCTTAACTTATATTAACAATAAACTTCCTCAGGAAAGACCAGTCTTTTAAAGTTTTATGATAAATTTTTCACTTCATAAAATACAGGTTATAATGATTTACCAAGACATCCCCTTCATATACACCAGTGCCTCACTTAAACTCATGAAAGTTCATCACAAACCAAAACTCTCTAGTATCCCATAAGCATAATGGATATGGGAGAGGGGAAGAGAGAAAAATTTTCTTAAGTCTCTAGTTACTAAGTGAGAAAATCTGTGACATGTTATTCAAGTTTTGTGCTTGTTAAAAAAGGAATTATTTCCCACAGGAACATGTAGAGAAAATACAACAATTTTCAAAAGACCTTTTCTGTAAACGAGGAACTAAAGTAATATGGTAAGCAATGCATTTAACTGAACAGTGGGTAGACATGTGTGTGCATTCCCTCTCCAATATGTGAAGGAGTAAAATCAGCAGCAGCCATCTGTGGACTCTAAGGGGCTCAGTATTTTACTCCCAACTGAGAAGTTAGCTTTCTGTCATTTTTTTTGGCAGCTTGTGTGTATCCAGGTAAATAAAATGAAAACCACAATCACCAAAATTTCCCCAACAATGTGCAAAGTCCTCTGATATTTCTATTCAAGGTAGCTATAGCAATATCATGATATGTAACCTACCCCAAAAATAATTTTTGTCTTTAGTCTAAAAAGCTGGTTCTTTAACAGAGTCAATTTGGTCAGTTGTTAGAGTGCCCAGCCTTATGTCAGAAAGAGTCATCTTCCTGCAAGTCACTTAATGCTATCTGCCTCGGTTTCCTCATCAGTAAAATGTGCTAGAAAAGGAAATGGCAAACCACTACAGTATCCTTGGCAAGAATACCCCAAATGTGGTCACCAAGAGTCAGGGACAACTGAAATAACTGAACAACAGCATACCTTTAACATCTAAATATCTTAAATAACTTCATAAACTAGAGGGCTTAAAGGAAGGGATTTCTATTATCCAGTGAACTCAGAAAACTACACAGCAAGATAAACAAATATTTTTATACTATGTAAGAAATACGTAAAATGGAGTCAGCTGAAAGAAAAAAAGGGGTTCTGCTAATAAAACGACAAAATTCATGAGGTAAAAGATTTAAACATCTAAAATTAAAGTTGCAAAGAACCACAAAATTAGGATCTAGGAAACCTTAAACATTATTAAATATTCTTTTTTTTAAGATTAACACTCTTGCAAGACTTCTTTTGGATCAAAATATCCACAAAGCTGAGTTTTAATGGATAGAGAAACTTTCACCTGCAACATTTATACTAATAACTAAGTGGATTTCCCCAAAAAGTTAAATCACACTCTCCATTCCCTTTAAAAAGCCTATTCAGATCCATAAGCAAGAATGGGGGGTCAAAAGTGAAAAGAAATATTTCCTAAATCAACTCGTTGTCAGAAACCCTGCAAAGTCTGGTATGTTTTCACATCTGTCTGCTAACCTTTCCTTCCACAAAATCTTCCTCTAGTCCTCCAATACCATTTATAAAGTCAATATAAATGGAAACATAAATAGTACACAGGATCACTGCTTTACCCTAGTTGCTGAGAATCAAGAAATCTTTTCCTTACAAAATAGATCTTGTTATAATGACATATTTATCCTTTAAAAAAACCCTAGATAAGAGAAAGAGAAGAAATATCCCTGCATTTGAATCCTTCAGTCTTCCCTGCACTCCCAGATACACAGAATATTAGATCTGGCAAGAACCTTGGAGATTATCTTGTGCAGTTCCCTTAAGAAGTGGAGGAGAAGGGGCAGTTGGGTGGCTCAGTGGATTGAGAGCCAGCCCTAGAGATGGGAGGTCTTAGGTTAAAATCTGGCCTCAGATACTTCCCAGCTGTGTGACCCTGGGCAAGTCACCTAACCCCCCATTGCCTACCCTTACCACTCTTCTGCCTTAGAACCAATACACAGTATCAATTCTAAGATGGAAGGTAAGGGTTTAAAAAAAAAGAGAGAGAGATGAACCCAGGTCTTGAATTTCCAACCCAATGCCCTCTCACAACATCACCCTGCCTCTAGGACCTAGAGCAGGAATGGAACTTTACCTCTCTCTTGCCTCAGGTTTGTTCAGCTGTACAATGGAGATAATAATAAATGACTACACCTAACTCACCAGGGTTATTCTGAAGGAATAGCAAATCTTCCAATATTACATAAATAAGGGCTATTTTTATGATCAACACTGCTTTACTTAATAGTAAATTAGTCTCCAAAATTAACTGCAAAAATACCACATATTTACATTAATGGCCAAGAATAATTCTTATTCAAAAAAAAAAAAAAGAATGCCATCAAGGAATCATTTAGACAAATCCCTCAATCTCTAGGACTTTGTAAGCACATCTATTCACTCACTGCTTAGCTAGATGGTACTTTACCAAGTTATTTTATTTCTTCTTCTTTTGCAATGAGGATCTGTCTATTTTACAAGAATATCTTTTGAAAGTTATTAAACTTTCCCCAGTGGTTACTAGATGAAATAATAAAAAAGAATTTAGAAAAACACCCGACCTGAATAATATGTTTCATTTTATAAAGTTTAAAAAGTGAGACGTTTTGTAAATCTACAGTTAAAAACAGTAAATGTTTTAGAACAAAGAATTAAGAATAACTGGAAAACAGATAATTGATAGTACTCTACATAGCAAAGTATAATTCAACCTAATATGAGTACATTTTTATTTTTCTGAATGAAAACAGATGATAGTGTTAATAGTATTTAATAGGTCAAAGGATGATCAAATACACCTTATTAATATTTGCTCATGAACTTTAAAGTGTCTTCTTGATCACCATTTTTATTGGCTACCACCAGAAATGAGGAATAAATGATATTTATTGGGACTGTCATTGGGCAGAAATGGTGGAAAAGTTTACCCCAATTTGCAGGATAATTTTTTTATATTTAAAAGATGGATATCTGGGAAAATCACTTAACCCCCATCGCCTAGCCCTTACCACTCTTCTGCCTTGGAACCAATAGTTTGTATTGGTTCCAAGACACAAGGTAAGGGCTTAAAAAATTTAATTAATTAATCCATCAATCAAATAAATAAATGAATGGCTGGACAAACAAACAAACAAATAAATAAATGGACAAATAAATAAATAAAAAGCAAGCAAGCAAATAAATAAATAAAAGATGGATCTATAAACCATGATGAATAGGATGTGAGCCTATTAAGATATTCTTTAATTTCATATATATTCAAATACTTTCTGATAAATTCCATGAGGGGAAAATTGTACTGAATGGTTGGTGAAATTCTTTTAATTTAAATAAAATGTTTTAATGAGTTCCTTTGTTATACAAGGTGTTAACATATACTCCAAATTGTCTGATGGTGTCTCGAAACAGAAAACCAACTGCATTGGAATACAAATAATGCCTTCTTTGTAATTATCAGGATCTTCTCCTCCCCAATAAATGAATAAAATTTGAAAAGAAAATTAAGTTATAACTTGTATTCAAAATACTTAAATTAATTGAATTTGAAATGGAAATTAATTAGGGAATAATTCCAATTAAGTAGCTACATAATAGAGCAGGTAGAATACCTGAGTCCTGAGTTTGAATTCTGTCAAATATTTCTTAGTTTCTGTGTCAAATATTTCTTAGTTATGTGATACTCAATAGCTTCTTTCATCCCATTTCCTCATCTGTAAAATGGGGGTGGGGTAATGGTATTGATCTCAGAGGAATATTTGGAGGCTCAAACAAAATAACATGTGTTAAGCACTTTACAAACCTTAAAGCTTCCTATAACTGCTTATTACTATTATCATTATCATTGCTAAAGAGCAAGACTCAAATATTCTGAGTGTTGATATCACAATAAAATATTCCGAGGCAAAAAATAAAGCTCCTCTCAAATCAACTTCCTGATATAGAAGATTTTTTTATCCATATATTATCACTTATCTGGGGCATCCCAGGTCCAAAAGGAAGCATTTTTAATAAACCAACATTTATAAAGTCCATCTTTAAACTCAATTATCCTTTTTTTTTTCCCTTGTGGAGAGAAGGTTTTGAAAATAAGGGTTCAGGATTAAGAATGTTCAAAAGACTTCCAAGTATGATGATCTAGTGAAACAGTAATAAAACAATGGCAAGAAGTCTTAAGATGAACATTTTATAGCCTCTAAGTTAAAACTTCAGGTTTAGGATTTTTAGAAAATCTACTGTTGAATAATTACCCTAAATACCAATAAAGCTTAAAAATTAAAGAATCATCATAAACTTAGAATCAAATAATCTTATAACAGACATCCAGCAGTCTTTTATAATCCAAATAATTTTGTTAATGCTTTGCTTTATTCAAGTGGGTAAATTCAACAATGTGCAAAATCAAATTTCTCATATAAATCCAAAAAGGGCTACTTTCCCAAGTTTTTGTCCCAAATTACTACCATCGATTTTTTTCCTTGTTTTTGGCTACTTTATGAAACCTAATTGTCCTTTAATATATTCTAAGATACTGTAACTAGACTGAAATGCCCATGAAATTATCAAAGCAAAACAAAAAATTGATTTAGAATATTTTTAAATGACCTTTTAGAAAAAACAATCTATGAAAATCAGAACATACGGAACAAATGAGAAATCATATTCTAAAAATCCTTTCTTTTCCAAAACAATTCTCTAAAACATTTTATGTTCTATCTTGGCTAATTTTTAATAAATTCAAAATTCTTAACTATCAAATTATTTTAATGTATGTAAAACACTGGCTATATTATCTTATTAACAAGAATAGCACTCTCTAAAGAGAAAAATAATAAAAAGAGGAGTTAAAATCATGTTAGTACCATTCTATGTTTGTGTATGAACATAGCAAAACATCTATTAAGTAACACAAATTTAAGAATGTTTAATTTTCATGACTTCAAAATATGTAACATTCACCAAGAAACAAATTTAGCCTTTTAAAATTTTTCTGATGCAATTGATTGGCTTTTCTATTTAAAAAACTAATTAAGTTTCAGAAATACCACACCAAAGCATTTTATAGGTTATTGATCCTGTCTGGGCACACTCAAATGCTGATTCTTTAGATCTCAGCAGCCTTTTCCTCTTACAGAGCTCATGTTTCATAAGCTTAATAGGGTGATGACATGTGGATGGGCCAAAAAGATGCTACAAAAAGGAAGAGGTTCAACTTATGACTTTTCTATCATGCAGTCAAAGTTTACTACTAGCAACAGGTATTCTTTTCTCAGATTGATTTATACTTTCAAACAATCAGAGTATGAGCCTAGATATATACTTAAAGACTGCTAAGTCCAAATCAAATAAATGGGATGATCTCTATGGTTCCTTCTAGTTATAACATTGTGTGATTCTAAATATACAAGAGTTATCAATGATGCTGGTCATGCTTTTTAATTCTAGGAGGTAATGTTTTTGTCAGCCTATGAATCTTAAAGATAAAATTCAAAATTGCCATTTCTCTAATTTTGAAAAGTAGTTACAAAATAGTTTGTTTTATTTGGGCTTGAGGGTGAGGTTAGGAAAGGGAAGTAAAATGAGGGGCAGTGTGGAACCACTGAATTCTCTAAGCCAAAACTGAGATTATATGGCTCAACTAAGATACATGTGGAAGCAATTATTCACAGTTAAAAGTATTATACATGTATATGGTAACAGTGATGATGGTGGTGACAATAATGATGACGGTGGTCGTAATAAGTAGAATGTTACTAAGTCTCACTCATATCAAAATTTTAAATGAGTGATTTTAGTAACACTGCATGACATGGGCACCTGAATTTTCAGATGGTTAAGAAGGATGGTCAAATGACTGACAACATTTTGGGGGTTTTCCAAATATGTTTCTAAGTTTGGTATTCACCAGATTCAAGTGGATATAACTTCTGAGAATATATTGACAGTTGCTGAGGCTACAGAATAGAAATAAATAGAAATAAAAGAACATTGAGTTTTTCTAGGTGTGAAACCTCAAATCAATTTTCTCAGTTTTTAAGATAATTTCAAAGAAAATGGACACAAATTTTGCTATTTTACAAATCAAATGTAGGTAATATTCCTCCAGCTAATGTTGTTAACTGATACCATGAAACTATGACATCAAATGAATCAATGTTAGAAGTTTGCTTCCTAAAACAAATGTTTTAAGTGGATGAAGGGTTGAAGAGTTTCAGGGTTTCAAGAAGAGCAATGCTATTATATGTCTATAGTAATTCTAAACTTTATACAGTTTCTTTATATTCTTTATATAGTTCTATACAGCACAAGTTTCTATTTCTAGCAACTTCCCATTTAAAATAATTCAAGTAACGTATATGGATTTAATTAAGCAAGCATTTCATTCTGTTCATGGGGAAACTTCCAGAAGTCTAACTGTTCCAAACCTCAGTTTCCTTATCTATAAAACGAAATTAATAACACTTATATGTTTACCTCTTATTGTTATCAGTATCAAATGAGAATATACATGAAAGTATTTTATAATAGTCAGGTGCTATATAATTACAAATGATTATTATTCTGTACAAGGATATACAAAGCTATCTAACAGAGTCCCTGCCATTCAGGAGGTAGCTTAAAATTCCTGAAGGAGTCTTAACCTTTTTCATCACTCGAACTCCCTCTGCTCTTAATATTGTGGCTTGCGCACAGTAAGCAATTATGAAGTTTGCTAAATGAATTTTTTGTCTTTATTTTATTCCAATAACAAATTTACACATAAGTTTTCCAAAGTTACATGATTCATGTTGTCTCCTTCCCCTCGTCTCCCCCCTCCCAGAGCTGACAACTCCAATGGGTTTATACATGTATTATCATTCAAAACACATTTCCATTTTATTCATTTTTTAAGAGAATAATCTTATAAAACCAAAACGCCAAATCATATATCCAAATAGACAAGTGATAAATCACGTTTTCATCAGCATTTCTACAAAATGAATGTATTTTTAAAATTATAGTTACCGATTCCTTTCAATTTGATTATGTATAAATGATTAGGGGGAAAACTGGGACTATTGGGTGTTCCTTCAATCTTTTAAGAGTAAATTATGAAATAAGATAGATTTTGCCCCAATTAAAGCCAAATTTTATTCCTGGTCCACATCCCCCCCCCCCCATCAAACTAACATTTTAGTTTGTCTAATTTTGTTTTAGAAATATGATGACTAAGTAGGACTATGCACCCAAACAAAGAAGATACTTTCCCACTACTTTCATATGGCAAAAAAAGAAAATATCTCTACAATCTCCACCTGGTAAGATAAGGCTATTCCCAATAAAACTCTTATACTTTTCATCAGCATTACCCAGCTTGTGATAGTCTATTGTTCAGATGAAGTAAGACTTTTGGAGACATATTTGGATATGAATGTATTTAGATTTCAGAGAATTTTAATTAAGGCAAACCAACATGGCCTACCACTATGGAAAAATCCATAGAGGAGAAGGCAGACAGAGAAAACCAGACTGCTTAAGGTTATCCTCCCAAATCACAGAGAAGAGGGACTTCATAAACAACTCTTTGTGAATAAAGAGAAGGGTCATTGGATACACTTTTGTTCCTACAAATGTAAACTGACTCAGGTGATCTTTCCCTGTCAACATAACGCGAACAGCAAGATCTATTTGAAAGTTGTTGTTGTTTTTATTTAAAGAGTTAAAAGTTTATCATGCTTTTCACTTCTTCCCTCTTTGGTCCTTCTACCTTTTCTCTATCTCTAACCAATCCCATACTTTCTCTTGGGTCTCAATAACAACAGCCAAATATTTTTGCAAAATACAAAAACAAATGTATAAAACCTTTGTTTTCCATAACCCTGGGCCACTTCTGTTTGCTTTCATGATTTTCAGTGTGATTAGAGGAACTTTTTTTTTTTAAGAAGCCAAAATCTTTGCTGCTGCCTCAGTAAACTCATCTGAGGGTAATCTAAGAATTGTTTTGTGACAGTCCAAAATCTTAAGTCCTGAGAAGTCCTAGAATAATTCTTTATATACACAACTCTCTAATGATTCACAATTCAAGATTAAGCCATTCAGGAGGCCATTTCTAACTTTGCTACCATGTTCTCATCAGCACAACCTACAAAAGTTCCAAATCCTCTCTTGGTCCTTAATCTCTAAACTGAAATATATTAAGTAACCAGCTGTTCACCAAAATGTCAACAGCCTAAGACTTCAACACCCTGACCCAAGGAATATGCCAAGCACGGAATGGATGAACCAATAGGAAACAGGGATAATTTTCATGCATTTCCTACAATTCAGTTTTTCTTTATTGATTCCCTCCATCAGCCAAAATACACAAGTATGCAGGAAATAATTAAGTGGTCAAATGCTTTTATCATCAGAATGTGGCTGAGGTCCTGGACCACCACTTCAGAGGAGGTATTCTCAGATGACCACATTCTCCCAAACACTACATAGGAGCCCCTCCACCACCAGCCCTTTTCATACATAACTTTTTTTTTCTTTAAACTAGATAATGGGCAATTACATAAGAAACTACTTTGACTTTGGGGCCACCATCTATGGGGAATTCACAGAAACTTTGTGAACAAGATCATTTCTACAATCTTAAGGGGAGTTGGGACTATATTCCTTTCTGAAAAAAAAATACAGCTACTCTTTAGGAAAATGCAGCCTATTTTGAAAGCTTTTAGAAATTCAGGAGCAGTTTTGAAATACAAACTTATTGTATTTCGAACCAGTACAATTTTAAGCAGACATCATTTGATGCCATCTAAGAGAAGGAAGCATTATTTGCTTTAAGCCAATAACTTTATTCAGTCAATTCTAGAAGAAGAAACTGGGTTTTTATTATCAGCCCTTTAGGACAGATATAGTACAACGCGTACAGTGTTTCATTCATGCTGTTAAATTGATAATATTAACCTTTCGTGCTGAGATGTATTAAAAAGTCTGGGCTTTTGAGAGCAAATGTAATTAGTCTGCATTAGTTTATTTCACAAGGACCAGTGACAGAAGCAAAGTGAACTAACAGGATACGGATTAATATAATCAAAATATCATCTAAATGGAACACCATATCATTGCAATCATCTACACTCCTCAGGCGGATAGCTGTATCTCCTTGCTCGCTCTCTGACTCTGATTTTTTAAAATACAAATGATAAATCAATGAAACTGATAAAATAATTACCTAAAACCCTTTTAGGGAAACACTAGATGTGGAATAATTTCAGTGAAGGATCCCTAATATATTTAATTTGATATGCCTATTTGTCCCATAAAACTGTGACACAACATCAGGGGATATGTTGGGATATATTTTGTGCAAAGGACTTTGGGTCACGTTGGGAAGTGACATTAAGTGTTAGTTACAAACTTGGAAACCACTTGTGGGTTATTGTGTCAGGTGGTTTGAATATTCTATTAATAATAATGTCACGATTATGTAATGTGTTAAAGATTACAAGGAGCTTTTCTTACAGGAACTCTATGAGGTATATAATTTATTATTATCCCTATTTTAAAGATCAAAAAACTGAGGCTAAACAAACTTAAATGACTTGCACAGTTAATAAGGATTAGATTTACAACTTGAAGCCATGTCTTAGCCCCCAAACTAGTGTCTTTTTCACTATACCTTGCTGCTTCTCTACTAGTGTTTGGTAGTTAATGATTTTGTTCATTTAGCAAGTATACCTTGAGAGACTTTTAGCATCATCACTAAATTTCCTTCCAACTCTAAAATACTTATTAACACACTGCTGTGGGGGCAAAGGGAAATCTCAGTATGAAAAAGACAAGGAGCCTAAACTCTAATAAGGGGAATTAAGGAATGAGTACAATAACTTTAGTGCAAAATTAAATATAAATGAACAAGAGAGGTTCAAAAACTGTCATGAGAGTTTATAAAATAGTGAGATCACCATCATTGGGCATATATCATAGGAAACTTCATGGAAGAGTTATCATTTGAACTGTCACCATAAGTAGGAAACATTTTTTTCCATTTGGATTCTGAACTGTCATCTTCCAAGATGGTAGAAAACAACTACAGAAAACATATACATATCATATGTGTATACATATCATTATAGAGATTGTAAATGACAATGACTTAGATTTCTATTTAAAAAGAAGGAAGTGAATGAACTAGATTGCCTTTAGGAAAATGTGAAGTCCTCTTAATGATCCCAATCTTCTTGAAATAAAAGTTTTTTTAGCATCAATATTCTTCTTGGAACAAGTCATGAAATACAACCACCCCAAAAGAAATGGAAAGATGTACGGTAGATATGAGTCGGCTGTGACATATTAAAACGTAAGAAAGTTATACAGAAGAACGCCATAAAGGTTGTCCCTAGGGAGATTAATGACTGGAAATGGAAGTAGATGATAACTTATGGTGTACTTGCCCCACTGATATACATGCAACATCAAAATATCTAAAAGTGAAAAGCCTCAGCACAGTGGGTTCCTTCCACCTTATGGAGGATTTACGAGAAGATATAGAAAAGTCTCAAAGTGAGAAGGCATAAATGGGTTCCATTCAAAAAGTTATTTCCAACATTAAAGTCATAGATTTCTTTAAATATTCTAAATTACACTATGGTCATTTGTATACATGTTTTATTCCCTCTATGCCTTTGATTAGGGACTCTCGTTCTCCAATACAGTGTTTTGTATATAATAGGCACAATATGTTTGATTGAAGGATATCAGGGGGACAATAAGATGACTAATTTGTCAACTGTATAGGAGACAAACCAAAAGGAGAAGAGTCAGATAGTTCTTCTGTTTATTGGTCATTGAGAAAAGTAATACCTCAGATAGTCCAGGAAAAAGAAATGGTGGGATGGATAAGATATTTCTGAGGTAGAATCGATGTGATTAAGCAACTAAAGGAGTATGGAACACAAAGGAGAAAGAAGGGTCCTGTGTGACTTTAGTTTCCAACATGGGTGATGGAGAGAATTGTGATGTTATTAACAAAAATAGAGAATTGGACCTGGGCTATATAAATGTAAAGGTTTTTTACAGTAGAGTAAAATGAGATGAATAAGAGATGAGAGAATTTATATGAACTAGCAGAGGAGTGAATAAACAGAACCAAAAGAACAATATAAAAATTACTATAAGTGTTTATACTATACTATACTATGCTATATATTATTATATACTATACAACTACTATAAATGAAATGACCACTAAGAAGAAGTTGAATGAGTAATTAAACACAATAAAAGTTCCAGAGAACAGAGAAGCATGTCAGATGAGATCAATGTGTCAGTTTGTTTCTTTAGTAAAAGGATTCTCTTCTAAGAGAGAAAGGGCATATCCAGAAATAACTGTAAACAAAAGTCGTCGATAAAAAAACTTACTTTTTTAAAATAAAGAAATAGGAAACAAAAAGGAACATGTTTAGGAAAGATGAGGAGCAGCTTCAACATGTGTCTGAAATGTCAATAGTCATGGAGAGGTTATCCATTGGGCTGAAATATAGGTCTGAATGTAGGTCTGAAACCCCAAAAATAAGTTACAGGTAAAATAATAGATATGGAAGCCATCTGCATCCAAGTAATAATTGAACTGTATGAGTTCGGCATCAGCAAATCAGAGGCACTTAATAAATGTTTGCTGACTGACTGATCTAACTGATGGAATTTCCATGAAAAGCCTGAAGAAAAAGAATAAAAGAACGGATAAATGGGTCATGAAAACAGAATCGGTGGTGAGAAAGTAAAACTAATGTACCATAGACTATTCTTTCCAGAAATTAAGAAGTGAAAGAGGTACAGGTGCAGAAGGACTGAGACAAAGTCTGGTTATTGGTGGGAGGGTATAGAAGAGAGAGATCTAGATAAATTGGTTGACAGAATGAGAGAAAGCCTGTAAAGAGGGAAATAACTGAGGGAAAGTCCAGACTCGTGAGATAATATATGTACAGCACTTCACATACCTTGTAGTACATATAAATGCCAGCTATTATTGTTGTGGCTGTGGTCGTGTCGGAGACTCCCTATGAGAAAATTCCTTCCAGTGATGCAGATCAGTAACATGTCTGAAACTTATGCTAAAACTTATGTGGTTGAGTAAAGTATCAGAGAGAAATGAGATGAGTGATGGAGCAAAGTCCTAGAAAATAGGAGGGAATGTGATCAAGAAAATAGGTAGAAGGATAAGACTCTGAAAGGAGAAAAAGTGACTACTCTTCTGGGACAGGAGAGAAGAATAAAAGGATGGGTGATGATTCAGAGAAGTTTTGAGGAATGGAATTGAGGGAGCTTAAGGTCATCTGCTGAGTATGAGGAGGGTGGAGACAGGGCTGGGGACTTGAGAGCAAGTTTGGAACAGCTGTGGGGAATGAGATTCAGCTGTTATTGACTATATTCCTCTCTAAATATACAATCAAAAAGAATACAAGACTTTCACTTTTTCCATGTGGTTTCTTCCTTTAAAGTACCCCATATGTAATAGTTCACTACTACCACTGCATTTGCCATATCTAGACATTTATTTATTGAACACCTACTATGTGTTAGAGACACTGGGGATGCAAAAAAAAAAAAAAAAAAAAAAAGATCTAAGACCAAGCCTTTGTCCTCATAAAGACTGAAATCTACTTGAGTAGGGAAAAAACAAACAAACATTTTGAACTTAAAAAAACACACATAGATTATGCCAAAAGAAAGATAAAAGTATTTAATTCAATAATTCAATTAACATTTTAATACAAGGATCATGCTAAAGCTAAACTTAAAAAACAGACAAAGAAATTGATTTCAAGGAATTTATAATACTGATGGGAAGATCTAGGCTTAAGAGACTACTCCTTGAGGAAGCCTCGCCTAATCTCCTTCAAATATCTAATCTCTCCCTTCTCAAATCTCCATATCACTCTGGCCTTCTCCTCCAAGTACTTATCATATTATATATTATAAATTGCATTATTTTTTCATTGTACTTATATCAAAACTAGAGAAGAAAATGATTGTATCAGAGATTTAGAGTTGGATGAGACCATGGAGTTCTAATATGATAAATATAAATATGGTTCCAAAAAACAAAACCAGAGAACTTTAAAAGCACAGGTTGGGAGAGCCATAAGTAGACAAAAATTAGGTAAAGAGGGAGGACCTATGGAAATTTCAGGGTATGACAGGGTAGCCAAAACATCTAATGCAATCAAAAGATGCATTTAGGGGCAGTTAGGTGGTGCAGAGGATAGAGCAATGGATGTGGAGAAAGATTCATCTCCCCAAGTTTGGATCTCTCCACAGACAACCAGCTGTTACTTGGGGGCAAGTAACTTAACTCTTTTGGCCTCAGTTTCCTCATCTGTAAAATGCATTGGAGAAGGAAATTGCAAACCACCTAATATCTTTGCCAAGAAAACCCCAAATGAGGTCACCAACAATAAGACATGTCTAAAAACAACTGCACAACAAAGATGCGTTTAGTCCTATTACACAGAAGGTACAAAAAGGCATCATCCTGCTCAATTCTGCCCTGGGTTGGGCATATTGGTAATATGTGACCAGTTCTGCTTGCCACATTTTTAAGAAGGTCAATAACAAGCTAGAAAGCATTCCAATGAGGGTAACTAAAAACAATGTGAAGAACATATTGAGATATATTGTCATATGAGGAACAGAGGAACAAATAAGCAATGCTTTGGACCAAAAAAAAGCTATATTGTGGGGTCATGTTAGCTATCTTCCAGTACTTGAAGGGCTGTCCTGTGCGAAAGGGAATACATTTGTATGGTTTTGCCCAAAAGGATAGACTCACTTGAAGTTTTAGAGAGGAAGATTTCGGTTTCAAACAAGGCAAAACTTTAACAGATTTTCAAAAGGGCACAGTCCGCTTTGGTAAAAAGCATCTTAACTAGAGGTGTTCAGTCAGTCACTCGTTAGGGACGTGAGAAGAGGATTCCTGCTTCGGGCACAGGTTGAACTGGATGACCTTTCAGGTCCAAATTTAAGTCTCTGATTATTCCATGATTATACACTTAAAGAAGAAGTCTAAGAAAAGTGCTGTGAGAAATTCAAGCAAAGAAAGATTGACTTTAACTTGGGAGGAAAGGAGGAAGAAGCCAAGAAAGAATTCTTTAAGGAGATGGCAACTTAACTGGATGTAGGGAGGGACTCAAATAGATGGAGACGGGATGATAATCCAAAGCATGAAAAATGTCATTACCAAAGAAATGGAAAGGTCAAGAATAATAGAAATGTATGGGGGGGCAGTATGAAATAAGACTAAAAGACAGGACCTTGAATGATTATATACTTGGCATGTGCAGTAGGAACCACTGAATGATTCTGAATAAAGGAGATATGAGCAGAAAAATGCACTGGGAAGATTATTCAGATAGAAGTATAAAGTATAGGCTGTATAAAAGATACTGAAGTATCACTGGTGCTGGTAAATGTTTAACAATCAGCTATGGGAGGGGGAATGACTTTTAAGTTTAGAGATTATTAATATTTTCTCCATCACTTTCTTAAGTTTAGACAATTGACAAAACAAATCAAGCCCTGATTTAAAGCATTTGTCAATTTCCAAGGCATAAATTCTCAACTAAAATTTTAACAGTTGCTTGGATTGGCTCAAGCTGACTCTAGCTCACCTCTGCTCCTAATTTTCTTTTTTCTTATTTGTAAAAAAAGGAATATCAATACTTATAACTAATCTCAGTGGGTTGTTTTCAGTGGGGAGGGGGGGAGAGGGAGAGGAGAGACAGAGACAGAGAGAAGTGACAGCCTAAACAAAAGGTAGGCAGTCACAACTAAAGCCTTAAAATCTCAGATTTGTGATCTGATTAAAAGGTGATCTAGAAGAGTCATTCTGCTTTCATATGCACTGGAGAAACTAATACACATTTCTTCTTGGAAACCTCCCTAACATAATAACAATAAAGGAGTGTCTGATTTTCCTAGGTGATGCTAAGTCTCCCCCACTCCCAAACCTGGCTGGAGAAAAATAAATAGGGAAAGATGAGAAGTGATAGAATAACCTTCATCTAAAACTTTTGGGGAGAATACCAGGCAAGAACAACATTTCATATACTATACCTCAAAATAAGACGTGGAAAACCTTCCCTCCCCTTCAGGAAAATGACAGACTAATGTAGGAGTGGGAAAGTGGATCTTAGTAATAGGTAACCAACCGTGAGGGTTGGGGAATTGGACTATGTAACCTCTAATATCCTAAGGTCCAGCTTGGACTAAATTTATGACATTACAACCCCTTTGTTCCTCTAAAATCCAACATTATAGGGTGTTTAAAAAGTAGGTTGTAAAAAATGGCAATGGCTAATGAAATAGACACAGGTATATTCTGTTGTTTTTATATTTATGTGAAATAAACCATCACAAGGAGAATTTTTAAGGAAGAAAACAGCTTTGCTAATTCAAAGCATTGCCTCTCAGCAAAAATGAGAGAGGAGGAAATCATTAGTTTTGTTTTCTTTCTCTCTCTGGCAATTACTTAATAGGCCAGAAACTATCTGTACTTTTGTTAAAGGTTAATATTTAATTAACACTAATTCAGCTGATCTCTCATGGCACAGCAAAAACAAAACAAAAACAACAGAGGTCTGAGTCGATGCATTCAATTTACAAGGTTGGTGCAATCAATATTTAAATTCATTCTAAACCCATGGCAAAAATCACCCCTCTGTGCCCTTACTCTAGGACAGATCTAGCTCTTTCCTAAATCTCCTTGAGGATTCCACATCTATGGTGAAGCTTTCTCTACCCTATTCCCAACTCCCTCATACATTCTCTAAATGGAAGCCTTTAAAACATTCCATGACATGATGCAAACAGAAGAAAGGGGTAGGGGGGACTGAAGGAAAGAATTCTATTTCTTTATTATTTCTTAGCCTTGAAAAATAAATTTTTCCTTCCAAAAGCAAAACATTAAGAATTTCTCACTTAGTACTAAATGAAAATTATTTTCCTGCTGTTGCTTACTGTTAAACAGAAGCGAAGTCTTAGATTAGCCAGACCTTGCTTCTTTCTTGCCATCTAATTTTTAAAGACAACAAAAACATACACAAAATCTATGGTCACTATTTCCATATCCACCGGACAAGAAATACCATTAAAGATATTTCTAATTCTCCTAGACCACCAAGAATAGAGACATAAGGAAGGGTGTGGCAAGTAAACAATGGTTGCTGCCAACAAACAGGAATATGTAGGGAATGTAAAGCAGAGTGATGCAGCACTGGCGCCAAGTCTTTACATATAGGCTGTATGACTGCCAAAAACGAGTCCAAGCCAAATTGTATCTGAGCTCTGAAGGGAGACAGCTCAATTTTTTTTAAATGAAGAAGGCTGATTAAGGGGGCCTTGCACTAAAAATGGAAAGGAAATAATACTGCCTACAAATCTCCCTAGGAGTGTTAGGTAAAGCAATGGGTAGAGTGCTGGCTGAAGTCAGGAAGAGTTATCTTCCTGAGTTCAAATATGGCCTCAAACACTCATTAGATGTGTGACCGTGGGCAAGTCACTTAACCCTGTTTGTCTGAGTTTCTCATCTGTAAAACTGAGCTGGAGAAGAAAATGGCAAACCAACAGCAGAATCTTTGCCCCCCCCCCCAAAATGAGATCACAAAGAACTGGACAGGACTAAACAACCACACAAACTTAAAAGTCATATATAAATCAGTCAACAAACATTTATTAAGTATTTACTATGTTCCAGGCACTGTGTTAAGTGCTAGAGAAAGAAACGAATGGCAAAAGACAATCCTTGCTTTTGAGGAGATCACAATCTAATATAGGAGACAGAACATGCAAACACCTAGGAAGAAACACACTATATTCAGGATAGGCTGGAAATAATCCACAGAGTGAAGGTACTAGAATTAATAAGGAAAGGCTTCCTGTAAAAGGTAGGATTTTAACTAGGACTTGGAGGAAGAGATGAGAAGGGAGAGAATTCCATTGGATGAATATTTAGAAGCCAAATAACTGACATTGGAGACAGTATCTATGAAGAGAGGGTGGTAAATATACAATCTCGATTGTCTACACGTAGGTGTGAAGAGAATAGGTTTAAAAAAAATGAGAGCTTACTGCAAGAGTTCAAATTCAGCCTTCCAGATTTCACTGTGGCTTAGTGGGATATGAGTCATAGCTAGAATATTATGATGGAAATGGTGTACATTTTTCAAAAAGAAGAGATTGTAATAAATTAGCTAATAGGGTAGAATAGTAGGTCAAAAGTATATGTGTGTGTGTATATAGATATATATGAATATTTATAAACCAGAAATTGTTAGAATAATGGAGATCATTTGAGAAAGAATCAATGGAAAAGATATAAAAGAAGCAATAGTAGCCAAAGAACATATATACTACAGACCATCCTGTCAGAAGAAAGAAATGGATGAGCACATGAAAAAAAAATCCCAGATCTAGAACAGAGCCAAGATATAACAACGATGCAAAAACTTCAATTATCTGGATATCTCTTTCTGCTAAAAGCAGGGTAGCTTCATTCTTAAAAGAGGGAGACAGCAATGAAGTCATATGACATCCTCGACTTGCTTCTGTCCATTAAGGAAAAACTGGTAGCAAAAGCAGAAATTTTAGAGGAACTACTTCATCTTAAAAGTGTGAATGAAATAAGAGAGAAAGCTAAGCATAATCTGACATACATCATAGATTTGGGAAGAAAGACTTCAAATAGTTCAAAGAAAGTTTAACAGGATCCCCTGGTTCAAAATTCTAAACTGGAAATCAATTCAATGGGATTGTTGAATACTTAATTAAAAACATAAATTATATGAATTAATGTTAATATTTTAATATAAGGCTTTTTAAGAAAGCAGAAACCATTACATATGTTATCTCAACTGATCTTTACAACAACCCTGTGCTCATTTCACAGATAAGGAAACCGTGACTCAGAAAAATAAGTGATATAATAAAGTTTACTCAGTTCCTAAGGCAACATTCCAATTCATACCTTCCTCACTCCAACTTCAATACTCTATTCACTGTATTATCTAGCTGCCTAAATTATTCCAGTGAGGAGTGGTCTGACAAGACAGTTATGACTACACAAGAAGTTTTTTCAACAAGTAAATTTTCAGAAAATATGTGTGGAAGATGAAAGTAAAGGCAGATACATGAGGATGAGCATGAAAGACTAGATGGGGAAAAGTGCTAATACACTAAATCTACCTATTGGACATCGCTGAGAAATTGAAGAATGGGAAAGCTATTGCAGGTCCTAAGCAAAAGTTGTTCCAATTTACAAAAAAATAGAAGGTGATGAATTTTTCTACCTATAATAGGTCAAATCAACTTGATTTCCATTTTTGGCAAAATTCTAGGACATATAAGTGGTCTCTGAGTACTTTCATATGATGTAATCATCACTACACAATAAATGATAACTGTTTCAAAACAAACTATGCTAAATTAACCAAATCTATTGTTTTTTTTCTTTTTTTGACAGGGTTACTAAACTGGTACAACAAGAAAATTCCCTTGTCATAATAATATACCCAGACTTCAACAAAGCATTCATAACATCCGTATGGATAAAATGGAGAGAGTATGAAGTAGATGATAGTACAATATCAGTGTATGTGGAACTAACTGAAGTTGGAAACTGAGTAGATTAATATCAACTTCCAAGGTAGTTACTAGAGAAATGTGCCACAGGGCTCTATCTAGGTCCAATTCTGTTCAATATTATTTATTAAACACTTGAAGGAGGAGATGGACTGTCTTTACCAAAAGAGATGACTGAAATGAAATTAAAAGTGATGGCTATCATTTTGGGTCAAAAAACAGAAATTCAAAATGCTCTTTACCAGCTGGAATAATGGGTCAAATAGAAGTTGACAGAAATTAACCATGGTATTTGAAGTCCTGGGGTTGGATTAAAAATAATTTAACTATACTAGTAAATAATGAGAGAGTAGTAGATTGATCACAGCTCAGATTTTAAAACAATATAGGCTTTTTAAGTCAACAATGTGAAATGGCAAGCAAAAAGTCAATGCAATTGTAAGCTTCTATCATTAACAGAAACACAATTTCTAGAACAAGAGTCCTACTGTGTTCTACAATGCTTAGACAGTATCTGAAGCAGAGGGTTCAATCCTAAGAACCAAGTATTAGGGAAAACACTGGCAAGCTAGTAAATGTACATGTCCAGCTGAATGATAACAGGATGGTGAGGAGGTTATGGCATACTAGGACTTATTGAAAGAAGCAAGTTAACCTAGAGAAGACAATGGCAATGGAAGTGTCTTCAAGTTTCAAAACAGCAATTCCAGGAAGGAAGGTTTGGGCTTATTTTATATGACCCAAGTCAGAAAACCTAGGAACAATGGATGGAAATTGCTGAGTTAGACATTAAGGACAAACTAACTTCCGAAAAATTAGAGCTATCCATACGTGTAATTGGTGGCCTTAAAAGTAAGTCATTTGCCCCATACTTTTCAGTTTTTCTAGCAAGAATTGAATGAGCACTTGTCAACAATGAAGAGGGAACTCTTGGTCTGGTTAGGCTGTAGATGGCCTCTGAGAACTCCTACATTTTCCCTGAGGTTCCACAATGCTAAATTTTCATTATAAATTAACAAAAGTCTCCACCAAAAAGAGATGAGAGAATTACATGTGTGTATGTATGATAACATAACTATAGATATAGCAGCTAGGTGGCAGAGTAAACAGAGGACTGGGACTTGGAATGAGAAAGACTTATTTACATGAATTCAAATTTGGATTCAGGCACTTTCTAGTTGTGGGACCCTAGGCAAGTCAATTAACCAGGTTGACCTCAGTTTTCTCATCTGTAAAATGAGCTGGAGATGGAATCACTCCTATATCTTTGTCAAATGAGGTTATGAAAAATCAGATATGACTGAAACAACTGACTCTGTGTGTGTGTGTGTGTGAGACAGAAAGCTGCAGAGAGAGAGAGAGAGAGAGAGAGAGAGAGAGAGAGAGAGAGAGAGAAACAGAGAGAGACAAGAGACAGAGACAGAGAGACAGAAAGAGACAGAGAAACAGAAAGAGCACCTTTAGATGCCTTTATATCTTTTTGAGAAAGCTTTTCAAAACTGAGTGGCATTCAAGTGTTACACAATCACCCTTCTGGCATCAACATTAAATCACAAATAGTGGTTAATGTTCAGGTTAGTGGTCACCAATTAGTTCAAAACATGTATTTATTTTGAGTTCATGCCTCTGTTTAGGTTTTAAGTTGCCCTGTTAGCGCTTGAATACACTTGAGGTGACACAAGTAGAACCAGTTGCTTTACTACTGAATTAAGGAAACCACTATAAAGTCACACTCTGTAAAAAGAATCTATGACTCTTTTCAAACAGTGTTAGATAAGATTCAGGTACTGAAATGGACTGCTTTTCCAAGGAATGCTTTTATCTAGAGAAAACATAGTTTTACTAAATGATGGCAAGTCTCCAGAGTGGTATTAACCTTGTTTATTAAGAAGGGACAAAAGGAAAGATTGGTTTACAAACAATTTTTAAAAAAATTAAAGTGAAAACACTGCATGCTCTGTTCCATGACCTTGGGCTCATGCCATTAGATAATGCAACTAAATGAAGATACCTGTTGTTATATCTGGTTACAAAACCAAAAAGATTTCTCTATTAAGTGATGCTATAATGGAGAGAACACAATGATCCAAAAAAATTATCATGTCCTAAAAATTTCAATTGTGTTGGAATTGTATAATTTATATATTAATTTACTTCAAGCTCTTTCATGCCTAAGAATTGCAAGAGTTATGACTAGCATCATGGCAGAGGGGTGTACTTATCACAAAAGAGATGATTCTGCCAGTATTGGCCATGTATACAGCTAAAAACAGTTACTAACAATCTATTTGTAAGACTTTCCAGGGTGTGTAATATCACGGACTGTTCAACACCACCTGCTAAGGATCACATGTACTAAATTATCTAGATACAAGACCTGAGAGGAAGGGAAAAGGAACAGAAAAAGTAAATGATGATAATATGGATTGTAGAGGAGTTTACATTGAAACTTTTACCACTGGGGAATATCACTACAGATTTCTAGAAGCAATAACCTTCTGAAGCAAAAAAAGCACTGGCATAGAAGGAAATGTAGGTCTAAGTTCTAATCCTAGCTCTGCCACAAATTATCTTTGGCACCTTTGTCAAGAGACTTTACTGATCCAGGCTTCAGCGACTTCTTAATGATTAAGAACTGAAATCAGTGATTTCTAAGATCCTTCCCATCTGTAAAATCTTAAATTCTAACTGCTTGTCTTTCAAAATCTATCAAAGTAATAAGAGACTGAAAAGTTCAAAACATCTCTCCCCCCCACTCTGGTGACTCAGAGTTGCCTTAAAACCCAATCCCCCAATCAAAGCAGTGGTTTTGAATATATCAAGGAAATTACCGATATGTTTTTTATGGAACATTTTATAAAATAGGCCATCTGCTCACTGAATCACATTTTTTTTTCTATATGTTAACTATTCTCTCTCATCTAAAAACCATTTAGGAAAAACAACCACCACCATTATTCTTGGAAGGACTGCTTCTAATGAGGACTAAGAGCATAGTACAGTAGAAATGACCCTGGCTCCAAAGTCACAGAACCTAAATTCAAATACCACTAAATAAACAAACAAATAATTGAATGAATGAATGAACAAATAAATAAATAAATGAACTAACAAACGAATGAACGAATGAATGGATGGATGGATGAGCCAAGTGTGATTTAGAGCAAGTTTAACTTTATCTCCCTGGGCCAGTTTCCTCAATGAGAGGCTCTGACTAGACTAGATAGCTTTTGAGGTCACTTCTAAATCTATGGATTAATGCTCCTGTGACTAGGGTTAAAATCCTGGCTTTTGGGTAAACCAGTTAACCCTTTCAAGGCTTCAGTTTCCCTCATTTGTAAATGTGGGGAGGTAGAATAGAGTTCCTTCTAACTCTAAAATTAAAAATTCTATGATCTTGTGAAACCTAAAGGGAATGGGGAAGGAAAAAGAAGCCATTTGTTATGTACTATGAATTTGTCTTTAGTGCAGTTTAAAGTCGAATTCTTCCCTAAAGTCTAATCATCAAAGCCAACAACAGGCTTCCAGTCAGCTGAAAAGTGCTGAAACTACTCCTTACCTAGCTTCATATCCTAGTCCAACTGGTTACTAACCTATTGTTTGAATGTCTCCTTTCACTCTTTTACTGACGGGTAAGGGAACAATAATGATAACTTACTAAAGCAAAATATTCTTCTTTAATTATTACCCTCAGGGTCAAAAGTTAGAGTCATGCTTGTAGAACATAGCTAAAAACGTAAATTATCCATTGTGTTTACACCGAATTTGCAGTAACTTACGTGATTCATTATCTTCTCCCTGTCACCCACAAAAGAGGCAGCTACATGGAGATCAACCATGGTAAAATCCAGATCAACAAGTTAACTAGGAATTATGGTTGCAATTAAAAGAGAAAAAAACCCTATGCTTGCAATAACAATTGATGATTAACCTTTGCCACAAATGAAGAGAACATCTGAAAAATAGTCTGGAAGAACAGAGCAAAGGGCAAAAGAATTTAAATAAAATGAAGCAAAAATCAGATTTTTTTAAAAATGCCATTCATTCTGAAGGGTTAATAATTATACTAAGAGTCAATTTATTTAGAGAAAAAAAGTAAGAACATGACTAGCACCTGGTGTGTACTACAGTGAAATGCTTTAGTTCTTGCAAATTCACACATCTTTAAAACATCTATTTTTAAACCAGCATGGCATAGATTTAGCTATACCATTTTTAATGCCATCTAGATCCCAGAAAAATGGTTCTACTTCAAAATGGCGGTCATTGTCTACCAGGTGGCCCTCTCACAATGGATTCTTCATGTAAAAAATAGTTTAGGATGAGTATGAGTATTTTACAAGTCTCCCGAATAATTCCATGTCAACAAGGAAGCTTTCTTTACTGTATACCCAACTGTTTTCATATAAAAACTTAATTAAGATCTGGTTTACCCATAAGGATTGTTATATACCTTTAAAAAAGCATAATCTAGGTAAGAATGAAATATCTCAAATTAAAACGGCATCTTTAAAGCTTTCAAGAGAAAAAACCAAATAGGCAAAAAAAAAACCAACAACAAAAACAAAAAACATTTACCAAAATGTTATTTTACTAAAAAGTTTTCCTTCTTGAAAAATTTCATAGTTTGATTATAGGATAAATCATTCTTCTAAGAAAAACCTTTGAAAATTTCAAAAATGCATTATGATAGACAACAAAAACGCATTCGAATATCTGAAAAGTCAGAATTATTTCCTCATCCCCTAAACTCTTTCTACATTTCTGTAGCACCCACTGACAAAAATAAAACTTGCCCAATATATACATGCCCAATCTAAAAATTATGTCAGTGATTACAAAGCACACTTTAAGTACAAGGTGTACTTAGCTCTTCTTAGAAACTTATTAGCAAGCGCCCTAATGAAATACTGTTCAAATATACATGATGCAAAATATTAAGCAAACCTGTTTTTCCTTCCCTATAGTTGGAGGCCAGATGTTAACAGTTTTTCATTTGTTTTACTTTATTTTATTTTAAAGAAAAGACAATTCTATTATAAATGATCCTCAAAGAAAGCCTTATCTAACTCTTCCCAAAAACAAACAAACAAACAAAAAACTCTGTATTTTAATACTATTGCTAAAGACAGGTATATGCTAATTAACACTGATGGGATTCCAGTGGCCCTCAGGCTCAGCAAGTTTCAGATCAAATGTGTAAGTAACCAGTCATCCAAGGAGGTCAAGCCTTCCACAATTCCAACTGTTTGAAAGAACTTCTTAAAAGGATAAAAGTAAGGGAAAAGATAAAGGTAATTCTATCCTCTGAATGCACCTGAACCTCACCATCTGGTCTACAAGGTTTACTACTGACCTATTCTTATAAGTTTTCCAGTGCATTGGAATTCCATCCAGATGCCCTTTATTATATGATAATCTAATAGGCAGGATTCCATCTTTAAGAAACGCTCTTTTATTAATATCTGATTTTCATATCTGGGCTGCTTTTTAGCAACAAAACTATGACCCAAACTTGGGTAAGAGCTAAGTAAAAGATGAGAATTCTAACTCAGAGGAAAACAAGGAAGGATTCATTGTGAAAGATGTGAAACAGTCAACATGGAGAAGAGGGATCCTCCCCACCCCCAAGGGTTTAGCAGAAGGTTCTGAGAAAGACAGCAGAGTCAACTTGACCTACTCAGGCTACAACCCTTGGGGGCTGTGGAGAGGTTTTGAGGCTATCTACACAGGATAAACTAGATGTTTCCATGGAGCCAGAGCATGTAATAGTAGCTCATATTTACATAGTACTTTAAGGGTTACAAAATGTTTTGTTTTTTTCTTCATCAACAGCCCTATAGAAATAGCCATTGAAAGCATAATTATCTTCATTTAACAGTTAAGGAAACAAAAAGTACAGAAGAAAATTACTAGTTAAATAGCTGGTAAAAAATGGCCACTCCAGATTTCAGACCCAAGTCTTCTGTCTCAAAATCCTGTGTTATTTCCATTATGCCTCCACCAAAGTCAGAGAAGATTAAAACAGGAAAGAAAGAAACAAAAAAAGGCATCCCTACTCCAGTTTGTCTTAAGACTATATTTTAATTGAAGGAACACTATGCCTCCAACTTCTGATTATCTCCTAAAGTACATTTAACCTTTCTGGAGCCACATTCAAATGTAACCAAAATGTATCAAGCTTCAAAAAAGAAGGCTACCAATAATGCAAAAAATATAGATTAGTAAGAATAATCAAAGTATCAAAATTGAAACATTAAGGTTTTTAAGACTTTGATTACTAGACCAAAAAGCATTGAAAACAGCAGAGCTGCGAAAATGAGGCTGAATAAACATAATCCCACAATGTGAATAAAAATTGATAAACCTAATGGTTTTGAATGCTCTTAAAGGGTTCTATGACTCTGAGCTAGGCCCATATATTCACAATGATCAGATTTGTTTTCTTTAAAAAAAAAAAAAGAGATGAAATGCAAAATGGAATTTCAGTCATCTATCCTAGATATCAAATGATATGGGAAAACACTGTCAATACCTTACAAAACAGGAATAAAAATGCTAACTTTTGAGAAAAGGAAAGGAAGAAAAGGATGAAGGGAAAAGGGAGGAAGAAAGGATGATGAGAAAGAAGAGACGAAAAAAAGAAAGAAGAAAGATAAAAAAGAGAGGAAGGGAAAGAAGAGAAGGAGAAAGGAAGAAAGTTTCCTTTAGCCAAAGCAAGATCTGACAATAGAACCTCAAATAGAATTTCTTTAATCTCAACATCCTCATCATACCACACCCATATTCTGACCCACTTGAACCAAACTTAAAAGCTCAATCTGACTATTCAGTGATACAAAACTTCCATTTTATAGAAACAATCCATCTGCTCCATGTGATTCAGCCCCTGCTTTAAGAATGCAATACTGTTTAGGCAAACGGTCACACCGCACAAAGTGTTTTGTTCACATGCATTCCTTTGGGATGACAGAGTCTATCCACGGGGCCCTAACGGTTGGGGCCTGTGGTTTTTTCCTCATCCGCTCCATACTGCAGTGACTAAGCTGACAAAAATTCCTAGCCAATTATAAACCCACTCAAAGAGACAGCTATTACTCCCTGGCCCCTCCCCTAAGCCCCTTCTGGTCAGTTCTGGAGGGGACAATGTTTGGATGCACAGGGAAACTCTGCCCTTTCATGAACTGTCCTCAGAACAGGGTTTCTGTCCTCTTTTACACTTCAATATGCTTATTAGGGCTGCATCATTTCCTGTGACCATAACCTTTCATCTTGCACCATGTCTCATCCAGGCTCGAAGAAGAAAGGACCCAGGAGGGATGTGGCAAAGGCAAAGAATGATCAAGGAGGAATTTGTCCTGGTTACAGGAAAGTCTTTTCATTAATTAAAGGGGGAGAGAAAAAGAAAATCCATTTCTGTCATTTGAATACCTCTGATTCCACTGGCAAGGGGTTATTGATGCAAGATTAAGTTCAATCTTAAAAGAGACACTTTGACAAGGGCACACCTGCTGAACCCAGGGTTTAGGTCATAGCTTGAAGAAGAAATGGAAGGGACTCAGTAGTACACTCCCAACTTTCTTCCACTTTTTTTCCATAAGCATCCAAGACTCCTCCCCCCAACCCCCACCCCTGATTTTAGAAACCTAAAAAAAAAAATGCAAAAAAGTTCCAGGAGAAATTACCAAGAAAAGTTACAGAATACACCTTTATCTCCTTTTGTCAAGGATTATATTGGTTGTTTGCCTGCCTCAAGGAGAATTAATCTCTAGGCAGGTAGCTACAAGTTTGGTTTACTCAACAACAACAACAAAAAAAATAGTAAATTAAGGCTATATGGCTAAAGTGTTTTCAGCCGTCCTTCATACTTGAATTCAAAGGAAACTAAACTTCAAAAAAGTTCTCATCTAAATTCTTATAACAACATTTTATTTCCTTGTCTGGGGTGAATGTCAACTTATAGTGAAAGTTTTTATTAAAGTTTACTATATATTAGGATACATTTTTACATGACTGCAACCTGCCATTAATTAGTATGGAGCATCCACTCATTGTCAAGATAATTACTAAAGCCCCAAACAAAAGTTTAAAAAGAAAATCTGCTAATTGAAAACCAACTAAACAAAGGTTTTTAATCACTGATCAACATCAAAGTTTTCGCTCACCACATGAAGATCATTCATAAATGCAGAAATCCTGTTTTTAAAAACATTTTTAAAAAGAAATTCAGATGAAAAACAACAACACAGTGTTAAAATTCAGAAACAAGTTCTAAGTGTCAAGTATTCTTAATTTCACTGGGCTTCTGTCTTGTTATTTCATTTTAATCTTTCCTTTAAATGAAGAATCGAGACAATTATAATCATTTTTTTTACATGAGAGATATCCATATGTGGCATTCTTAAAGCATTGAAACTCCGTTTCTCCTATGATTTTACACATGACATTTTCCTGACATTTTCCCTATACCCTCCTTGGCCATTCCCTTTTCATTGTTCCTTTGAAAATTTACCATAAAATTAAAGCTCTGCCATCACTAGCTGAGCACATTTCTTTTATTAAACATCTGGTTGATATGGCACTAATACTAAAGCAGCATAATATTAAAATCCCAAAGGGATTAAACTCTTGATCTATATAAAGTACTTTGTATAAAGACAGAAGAAACATAATGGAATATTTGACAAAACTGACCATCAGTCTTCTCTCCTGCTAATAAATAACCATGTTGTTCAGGATGAGTTCCTCGAGGACAGAGACCAGTCTTTTTTTAATGTTTGCACCTTGTACAGTCCAAGTACAATATTTTAAAACAAATGAATAATTAATATGGTCTTGCCACAGCAAGTACCCACATAATGGAAATCCCATACCACACACAAACACAAATACCTTGACATGAGGAGAAAGGTGGGGGAAAAAAGGGAAATAAAGAGATTCAGAAATCCAAATATATAGCTAGGTTGGGCAGTGGATATCAAGAAGACTTATCTTCATTAAATTCAAATCTGGCCTCAGGTGCCTATTAGCCATGTAACCCTGGGCAAGTCACTTAACCCTCTTTACCTCAGTTTCCTTATCTGTAAAAAAGAGATGGAGAAGGAAATGGCAAACTGCTCTAGTATCTTTGTCAAGAAAACCTTAAATGGGACCACAAAGAGTTAGAATGATTGAAAAACAACGGAATAATTTCTTGTCCCTTCCTATGTAAATTTTAGAATTCTAACGACTCATTAATATAATGCCTGAAAGTTAACAAAGCATATTTTTCACAGCATTATGATGAAGATAGCTTATTATTATACCCTTTTACAAGTGAGAAAATTGAGGCACAGATAATTTAAGTGACTTGCCCATGCTCAAACAGTTCAGTGTATATTTTGTCAAACAAAAAAAACATGTTTGCATATTGTGTCTCCCCTCTCATTAGACTGTAAGCTACTTGAAAGCAAGATCTATCTCCATTCTTTTTGTATTCCACAGACACAGTACTTGGCATAGAGTAGGCACTTAATAAATGTTTACTGATTGAATATCAGAACTGGACCTCAAGCACAAATCTAGTGCTGTATCTACTTTCTCACACTACCTCCTTAGAGCCACTTCAACATATATTCACTCAGGAAGGACCTTCAGAATTCAGACACAAAATGAAGGGGAACATCCCCAAAACAGGGGCTAACAAACTTAATATTACAGCGGTATCATGTTCCTCTATCTTTCAGCTCTCCTAGCCAAAAATAAATAAACAAATGCTAAGAGTTACTTGTTTCCGAAGATATTGAGGGATAGGAGTGAGATCTCCCAGTAGCATTACTTAATTATTACTATATGAGAGAGCCAGAAATACGAAGGTTTTCATGAAGATTTTTAGAAACTGTACTTGGAAAGAGGTGGGTTAAGCATTGCTTGCTTTTCTCTATCAGTAAACACCAAATTATATAAGAAAGCATTGAGGAGTGAGGTAGTGGGGGACAGACCTGAAAAAGAATCATTTAAATCAAGATAATGATTTAGGAAGGTTGGGAGAGGAATATGGTGTGAAAGACTAAATGTAGTTCAACACACTTTTAAGAGGTTTGTGGCAATACTGTTTTGTGAGAAATGCATAGTGATACAAAGTTCTGAATAAATTTTTATGTTACAGTTTTAATAACTTTGAAACAGAATTGGTGGTGGAATTCTGAAATATTGAAGTACATCATATCGATCTGGAGTTACCTGCCATGAGTGACTACCCTACAGGGACTATGTTTCTATCCATCCTGCTGCATCTATAAGACACCTTTAGTCTTTGGGGGGGTGGGGAATCCTATTCACACTTTCTAGTCAGAGCATGTTTTCTACAAGGTAAATTAATTCTAGAACAGTCAAAGCCTGTTTTTCCTAATCAGCCCCATCCCAATCCCCCTCCTCCCTTTTCATGGTTAAAAGGCCTAGCACAAAATTGAAGAGGGAGATTAGAAAAGATAAACCTTAATTTGAAAGCACAAATTCCTAGTCAATAAAGTATATCCAAACAAAATGTGAGTTTTTGTTTTATAAAAGTGAAATGGTTATAGAAGTAGAAGGTAACTGTAACTATCTACATGTGTAAACCTAACATGATCAAAGAACATTTCATAGCACAAACATTTCCTAAAACTACTTGTTTTGGGGTTTTTTTTAATCCCATAGTTGCAGCCAAGGGCTTTACTGTCACATCAAGGAAATGATTAACACTAAAATGAGCTTCCCTTACCAACAAAAACAAACATCCCCTGCCTTTATCCCCATAAGCAAAGACATGAAAATACTACATCTTTTCCCAAAGTTTGAAATCTTCACAACATGCAACTCCAAAAAGATGCCTCCTCCAAAGTAACTCCCCCTTCGCCAAAACAAACTTGTAGGCTCTGAAACAATGTCACACCACTCACACTCCCATGGCTTCCTACTTGATGTGTGTGCAATTTAAAAGAAAACACAATTTGTAAAATGGATGGATGACTGTTTCTTCTTTCTTTTCCCAGGTAATGGCATCTGTTACTTCAAACATTTACTGACTACACCGCTTAAAGAAAAACAGAATAAATGTAAATTTGTTTAATTTTGTCAATTTTCTCAGAATATAAATCACTGCTACAATAATTAACTGCAGATTGGACTGAACTGCTCCAAAGCCATTCCAACCTGCTAATTAAATCTGTTCTCACAACCATTATAAAAATTCTGGGAAACCTTTGGCTGCAGAGCATGCCGTTCAGGATAAGAAGAGCAAGAAGGAAGAAAATTCATTCAGCCTTAATCTGCTCCACCATTTAATCAACAGCAAATGCTAACCAAATGTATAAAACCATACTAAGTAGCTCCATAATGTAGATTTTCTGAGTCTTCCCACATTGCTGAATGAATGGCTCCCAACATAGCAAGGCTTAATGAGATGTTATTCAATATCTTCCCAAAGGGGGGTGGGGGGGGATTTCCAGCAGCCTGGCTTACACTTTCAATAAGAATGATTATCAGAGAATAGATCTCAAGATAAATGCAAAACTGAACTATGTCCCTAATCAAACATCCTAACCTTAAAAGTTGGTCATCCACTTCACATTAGGTAACAAACAGGAAAATGTGAGTTAATTTCATAACTGTCAAATGTTTTCTTTCTTTCTTTCTTTCATTTTTTTTTGCAGGCCTTGGTCAGTGTTAAGTACTGGGGACTAAAGATTGTGATATACTTATTATTTCTTTCTACCAGTTAGCATGACTTATTTGTTTCAACAGTTCCTGCTCCCCACAAATACTTCCCTCGCCCATTCATGTCTGCATACTTAACATAGATTTAATATTTCTATAGGACAAAGAACACACTTGGGTTTTTTCTTTGATAGAAGAAAAGCTAGGGAGATAGTAAGGCATCTCAATCTTTTCATCTTCACAAATGAATCCCTGCAGCATCTTCCTTATTAAAAATAATATAAGATTTAAATCGATGAGTTCATATCAGTGACAAATGTACAACAAATAACCATCTGTAATAATATGATGAAGAATTAAGCTACACAAAAACTAAACTGTAGCCCATCTTATATACAACAACTGCATCCAATACTCTTTTTTGGTCTCCCACAGCCCCTAGGGAGAGAAAGAAGAATATTTAACCACATTAGGAAAACAGGCAGCAGAGCATTCATAAATCCAAAACTTTTGTTCCCCAGGTAGTGTACCTCGGAAGCAAATGGAAAGAATTTTCTTTTATATAGATGTAAAAAAATTATCTTCTAAAAATAAATATGGAGAATGAAGTTATGGATTCCCAGCAATATCTATCCTTTCCCTTAAATAACGGAGATACTCTAGGAAGGTGCCATTTGCCAAAGGAAAAAGTATTCTTGGTATACTAAGTGAGATCTTAGAAGCTATTAATCCTATTGAAATAATGTTGAAACAGATGAGTTATGTTTAATTGCAATACTATTATTTTTTTTTTAAAACCCTTAACTTCTGTGTATTAGCTCATAGGTGGAAGAGTGGTAAGGGTGGGCAATGGGAGTCAAGTGACTTGCCCAGGGTCACACAGTTGGGAAGTATCTGAGGCCAGATTTGAACCTAGGACCTCCTGTCTCTAGGCCTGACTCTCAATCCACTGAGCTACCCAGCTGCCCCCTGCAACACTATTATTAAGAAGTTATATTAGAGAAATGTGTGAAGCAGACTCATGAGATGGGTGAGGAACTTATCCACTAATGATGGATATCTATAGTTTCTAGGGAAATTTTTGTGATATAAATTTCAAACTACTAACTTACAAAAAAAAAAACTTCTGAATATAATCTAGTCAAAAATTTGGGCCTATCTAAAGGGTTCTAGGGTCATACCATTAAGTAAAAATTCAACAATTTTTTTGTTTAAGTGACTGAACATTAATTTCTACCAAATACACCTGCCAAAGGATAGCCTAAATATTATATCTTTAGCAATTAATCATGCATTGTTTTTATGAAGGTTCTTTTATTAATAAGCTTTTCCCTATGTTTACATCTTATTTCCTCAATTGTGAGGGAAGTACTCTCTCTTATTCTTCTCTATCCTCAATAGCAACTAGAATGGTACTCAATCATACATAACAGGCATTCATTCAACAGTTTGTTTTTTTTTAATTAAAGATGGATTGTTTGTAGAACATCTAAATTCACTGTTTTCTTTCATTTATGAAGAGGTTATTTTAGAATGATCAAAGTATTTTACTATCTTTCCTTACTCTAGAATTATTATGAAACTAGTGCTAAAAGGAATCTCAAAAGCCATCTAATCCAAACTCATTTTTGAGCTAAGGAAACTGAGGGAACTGAAGTTAAGTGACTTGTCTGCTTTCACACAGCCTGTAAAGTCTAAACCCAGCTCTTCTTGGCTCCCAGTCCAGCACTCTATCTATATTATTCCATGATGCTTTTCCTTAGGCACTGTCTCTCAACTTAACAAATTTCTTTGTGCTTCATTAATTGCACTTCATTTAAATGAACAAGAAAACAGAAGATCTTAAGATTCAAAATGTTTTCTTTTACTGAAAATCAGGAATGTAAACATCCTCACTCTGGTCTGGTAGCTAAAGCTCTCAATTTGTTTATTTGCTTTGGAGTTTTTCAGCAAAGGGCAACACATTTTTAATCATAGGAAAATATCCCACCAACCTCTTTCAAATGTTGGTACCCATTGCCTCAGTGTATCTGACATCAACAGCAACAGCATAGCTGTCATATACATCCAAATATATGGGTGGGCCCAGTGCTTTACACATTTTTTTTCTCATTTGAGACTCATAAACTTGTGAAGTAGATATTATTAATCTTATTTTGCAGATAAGAACAAAATAGCACAAGTCATACGATTAACTTGTTAGACTAGACCCAAATTTATAAAGAATCAAAGTCAATTAAAAATATTAATTAAAAAAATTTATTGAATAACTACTATGTACCTCACACGTTAAGGCACAAAAGAAGCAAATGATTAGATGCTGCTTATCGACCCACAAGAAGCTCCACTTACTGGGAGGGATGTGACATTTTTTAAAATAAGATGTCCATTTAAAAAAAATCAGCAAGTAACCTATAAATTGATATAATGCAGTTTAAAAACCTATAAATTGATATAATGCAGTACTAAATTAGGAATTATGTAAGATTAAGTAGTATATAACCAGGAATTGAGAGTAGCACCAAGAAACATAACAAAAAAAAGGTAAAGGAGTCAAGGAGACTTCATGAATTAATTATAATTTGACCTGGGATTACAAGGATGGGTTGGAATATTGATAAGCAGAAAAGGATGAGTAGACTCAGAAAAGAATATACTGGAAAATATGTGGTCAGAAAGAGCTAAATCTACTAAATATGAGTATAAATCTTGAAAGATATCCAAAAATCATAGCAGAAGAACAGATTATGAAGATCATATAACTTCAATAACTTCAATTTTACAGATGAGTAAACTGAGGCATGGAAAAATTAAATGACTTCCCTACTTTGGCACTGCTGAAATCAGAACCCATTTCCTTGGACTCCTAGTCCAGTATCCTTTCCACTATATGATACTGTCTCTCAGTACAGAGGGGCAAATTAAAATAACACTGAAGGTATAGCAATTACAATTTGATCTTTATTTGATAATTCAACACATACTTTAGGATGTATTACAACATCTAAACATCATAAATATACATGTCCATTTTGGTACACCATGAAAAAATTGGGATTGAATTCTTTGGTTGTTTAAAAATATGATTCTATGATTCTATGACCTCTTCTAACTCTAAATCTATGATGCTATTATATTAAGTCAGTTCTATCACATTTTATTTCTATTTCAATGGAAACTCAAAGTAAATGGGCTACACGGTTCCAAAAACGTTGAACAATGTCATTCCATAAATATTTTCCCCAAGTTCACAAATTATATATTATGTAGCTTATTAATATTCTCTCTCTCTCTCTCTCTCTCTCTCTCTCTCTCTCTCTCTCTCTCTCTCACACACACACACACACACACACACACACACACACACAATCACAAATTCATTATTACCTTTGGTAACAAAAGGCAGGACCAAATAAAGGACTTTTAAGTCTTATTACTGGCCTAACACAAACTATACCTAAAATCTCCCCTCCAAAAGCCATTCCTTCTGGAAAGACCTTATTTCTATCATGTCATTTAAGACCCTTATCTCCTTACTTAATACCTGGCAGTAGATATTTATTTCCCTTTCTGCATTATCTTCCTTGAAAACATCTACATGAATTATAGGCAACTTCTGGGAGTCCACAGACCACACTTCCGGAAACACTCCTCTAGTTGGCCTTCATTTGTTTCTAAATTGAACAGAAACATACAGAAATAACCATTCTGAGCATGTCTAGAGCCTCACCATAATGTCAGGCTTAAATGTCTGCTTTCTGTCTCAGACTAAGTACTTTATTTTATTTGGGATTCTGAGCCACGGGAAGCCAGCAGTCATCAGAACACCATTAACTCCAAGATCATTCCAACTCCCAGTTCAACAGGTTATCAGGGTGGAAAGGAGGCATCTCCTGAGCAAAAAAAAAAAAAAAAAAAAAAAAAAAAAAAAAAAAAGCTAAAGGGAATGAGAAGATAGGATGCTAAGAGGGCAAATAAAAAAAAAAATTAGCAGCCTTTAACCATAAGTCAGCAAAGTATATAAGAAGTGAAGCTTAACTTTAGTCCTATCCTACAGCACTTGAAAAGATGTGTAACCTAAAAAGAACATTTTTAAGAGATTAGATCCATTTTCATTAAGATGGGTCTACTCAAGTAACACTGAATGACTCATTTGTCTAAAAGATTTTACGCCTTTTAATAGGAGGATCCAAGGCTTTTGGTTATCTCCCTGATGCTAGCACAGTGATCTGTACCCAACAGACATTCAATAAATATTTGCTGAGGGTCATGCATAATTCCTAGGTATTAAAAAGGAGTGAGATATAAATTTATGTCAGACTTTCAGCCATCACAAAATCTGTATCAAATTTGAGACTTTTTCACCCTAAATTCATCCAAACCATTACCTAATATATACCATCTACTTGAAGAAGCAAAACATCCTACAGAATGAAATTAAATTGCGCACTCAAAAACAGAGACCTCTAGTGTCCCTTCTCTGTTTAAAAATATGATTCTATGATTCTGTGAACTCTTCTAACTCTAAATCTATGATGCCATTATATAAAGTCAGTTCTATCGCATTTTATATTTATATAGTGTTGTTGGAGAAGACATCATCTCACTGGTTCTCAACCAGTATTCTAGCCTATCAGAAAAACTTTCGATTTGCTATTGGATGAATCCTAGGTGATTGTCCAAAGTTAATAATTCAGTTCTACCACATTCTGCTTATAGGTTTGGGTTTTTGTTGTTTGTTTGTTTGTTTGTTTGTTTTTTAACCTAAAAGCAACTCTTGAAATTGAACAGCCCTTTAGAAATGTATCATCTCACTGGTTCTGATCCAAAACACTAGTCCTTAAGAACACTTTCAATCTTAATTCTTTTTACTGAAAATGGGAATGAGATGCTTCTGAGAGATCCCAATCTCCTGAGGTTTTCAACTGAAAGCTTGACGACCACTCCTTGGGATGTCATAGAAGGGATTCCCACTTAAGCACAGGTTGAAATAGAGGACAACTAAGGCCTCTTCCAACTCTGCAGTTCATCCATTGTAACCTTTCTTACCCTTTTCAACAGGATTTAATTTGTGCTTATGTCCTTTAATACTTTGTATTACATTTCTTTATTGATGAGCATGTCATAATCCCAAACATGCTAAATTGTAAGCAAGTTGCAGCCAGTTTATTGTCTTTGTATTATACATTTTTTTATCCTTTCATTGCCTAGAACACTGCTATATACTAGTAAACAGTCACATATTTGTTGAATTTCATCATTTAGGCAGAAGCCAGTGGATTTAAATAAACTCAATCTAGGATTTTAAGAAAAGATGATCCATCTCTTGTCTCCAGACGTTTTCTCTGGCTGGAATGCTCAGGCCTGGAATGCCCTTGATCTACCCACTGGTTTTCTTGGCTTCCTTTAAGTGCCAACTAAAGTTCCCATAATTTATAGGAAGTTTTGCACAACCCCTCTTAATTATAGTGCCTTCTCTCAATATCTGCTATTTATCTCAAATTATGACTTGTTTGTATATATTTGTTTGCTTGTTTTCTCTCCCAATAGAGTATGAGTTCCTTGAGGGCAAGGACTATCTTTTGCCTATTTTTTGTATCTCCAGCACTTAGCACAGTGCCAAGCATATAATTAAATGCTTAATAAATATCCACTTACTGAAAGATCTTTAACTTAGATTGCCAGAAAATAGCACATAAAAACAAAACTAGAAATTCTGAGAAAGAGTTGGCTACTGTTTTCTTCCATAATAGCACGAGATACAGTTTTTATTTGGAAAATTTCCTAATCTAGGCTGAAATTTGCTCATCTGTAAAATAATAGGCCCTAACTTTTAAGACTTCAAAATTCTTTTCTAGCTCAAAATCTCTGATCCAATCATTAACAGATCTTCTCAACAAGGGACTAGAATACACATGACAATAAAGAGCAAATTTAATCCACTGTGTTCATCATCACAACTCTGGAAAGAATGTCTAAAGGTGTTGCCTGTTCTAAATTCTTATGACCAATTCTTAATCTTGCCAAATCCTATTTTTTAAAAGCATTGGGTAGCACCAATATCAATTTATAAAGTTTTATATACACATATATATAAAACATGTATATGTATGTATATGAATAGGTAATGAAAAATATCCTAAGAAAATCTTCCAAGAGCTAAACAACTTAGAATGTCTACATTTGCATTTTGAAGCCCATCCTAACAAGGAAGAAATGTAAAAATGGTCACAAGAAAAAAGAAAAGGAAAGCAGGTAGAGTTCACCCAACCAGGGAAGAAAATATAAAGCAGGATTCCAGGTATCAGTGAGAGAAAGAAGGGCGCAAAGACTGGCCTAAGGGAGAGTCTAGAAACAGTTATCAGCTGTTAGGGAGGCAGCCTGGGGGAGTAGATAGAGAAGAATGAGAGGGGAAGAGGTCTACTTGAGAAAGAAATGGAAAATGGAAAGGACAAAAGCTCCTCTGTGATAGGTAAAGGCTCTTCATTGTTAGGGAGCAAGGATGCACAGTGGATAGAATCCTGGACCTGGAGTCAAGAAGACCAGAGTTCAAATCCAATCTCTGACACTTGTTGAGCAACTCACTTAACTTCTGTTTGCCTCCTCAAAGTCTGTAAACGGGATAATAATAGTACCTACCTTGCAGGGTTGTTGTGAGGATTAATTAAGAAAATATTTGTAAAGCATTTAGCACAGTGTTTGGCACAAAGGAAGGAGAGATAAATGTTAGCTATCATTATTATTAATAACCAGTTTTGTCATCTGAAAAATAGAGATAAAAATTGCATCTACTTCACAGGATTCATGGGAAGAGTAAATGAGATAGCAAGCACATAGACAGTGTTTTTCAAACGTAAAGCATTAGATAATTACAAACTATTAGGAGAAGCAGCAAGGTCCACTGAAATGTCTTCAAACTCAAACAGAAGTTTACAGAGGCCACTGAACCTTAAATGAGGATCTTTATGGGTTACACATTGACTTGGAAAAATCACATATTAACATTATCTAGATTCTATTGTATTTCTGTTTATTTTGCTAAATGTTCCCTAAATACATTTTAATCTGGTTTGGCAGCACAAGGGAGTATTGCCAGGTGTTTGACAGCTATGATTTAGTGGATGGACAGAAAGCCCTAAAACCAGGAAGGCCTAGGTTTAAATGCCTTCTCCTATATACACTAGTTATGAGGCTCCGACCCAAGTTATTTAACCTTTTAGAGCTCTATGCAACTTTCTGGGACTATAAATGACAAAGAAGGTACAAGGGGTTTCCAATGAGATACATTCCCTCTCCCAATTAGATGGCAAGGCAAGAATAAACTTCTTAACAAGGATAGGGAGCTTTAAATGGTCATTAGCCCCTAGAAAATAACTGGAACGATAAATGGAATCGACCAAAAAATGCTGACTTAGTGCCTCCATGGACCTCACCTTCCTCTTTTATAAATGTTGGTAATAACACTTGCACTAACTCCACCTCGTGGGAATTGTGGTGAGGAAAGTGCTCTATCGGAACTCAGAGAATCATTTATACAATAATAAGACTACAAAAGACTTGAGAACTCTGATCAAGCCAATGATCAAGCACAATTCCAGAGGAATGGTCTTGAGGCATGCTATTTACTTCAGTCGCAGGTGCAAAAGGAGACACATTTTTGGGTATAAACAAAAGTGGGAAGTTTTTTTGTTTGACTTGAATACAGGAGGTTGTCTTCTCTCCCCCCCAGTGAAGAGGAAGGAAGTGAGAAAAATCAATTTTTGTTCACTAAAAAAAAATTAATTTCACTTTGGAAAAGAAAGTGCTCAGGAAACTGCAGAGTACTATATAAATGTGAATTATTATTATTATATTATCATTATTACCTGGCACTCTTGTTAAATACTGAGAAAGATATTGAGGAAATACAGAAGATTGTTCTTACCCTCGAGGCTCTTACAATCTACACAATCACGGACTGAAGATTAGCCAATAGTTACACAAGAAAGGGCAACTGGCAATGAATTTCCATAAAGATAAATGTCAAAGGAATGGTTCAATGATCAAGCTTTTTTTATTTGTGGAAATGAAAAGAAAACAATTCAATTGTTGTTTTGTTAAACTTGTCCAATGCTAACACCACCTAATTCATACTGCCTTCCTTTATTTCTTCTATCACCACTCAGAAATATTTTGTTTCCTCTTTGGACCTCAGAACTACTTGAATTTCTCTTATACATTTATGTATAACTTTTTATCATTCTTGCTTTTAAACATAGACTATAAGCCGCATGACTGTAAAGTTTAAGTTTTATCTTAATCTTCTTTCTAAATGTCTGTTGAATATAGAAGTATCATATAGGAAAAGGAAGGAAAAAAGAAACAGATAAAGATGGGGGAGAGGATGCTAACTAATGTTAATGAACTACTTATATTTCAAACCTTCCTTTACAATTAGCCTAAGAGTTTCAGTACTATTATTTCATCAATCAACTTTAAAAATCAGATTGGATCATTTAGCCACTGTTCAAAGTTCTTCAACTTCTCTTTATCTTTACATCATCAATGCCCAACCTTACTATTAATTTTTATTTTTAATAATTACTAGATATTAAAAATAAATGCTTAATTATTTGCATTATTAGAATTAGTCTGGTTAACAGAGTTCTATTAGAATACTAGTTAGTTCATTGACTAATAAAAACAATTCACCAATCAATATTTTCCTATAGGTTGAGAGGGAAAGGGTAGGAGATCCTCTGCCACAAAACTTATGTTTAAGTCATAATTAAATTGGCATATAGCAGCTGAGATACTAAGAGTTCTTGATATTGTTGAGGCCCCTAACATGGTTGAAACTATGGACTGCCAATAAAACTGGAATGAAATTTCATTTTGCAATAAATACAATGCTTCCACTTTTATCCTATAAACTGGAATTTGTTTAAAATATACCACAAAAAAGGAATTTTGCCATATCAACAATTCTCTACCAATGGAAAATGCTCTATTTAAGCACACCCACTGGCACACCTTTCCTCTTGAACACCCACTGTATGGATTCTAATGATCTTCCCACAGGGATCTTTAAAAGGCAGATTTATTGAGTTAAAGAAACATTCTTCTGAGAGAACTGTACATTCCCAGGATTCCACTTGTGATTATGGTGAAGGTGCTTTTAAGCCTCAGCCCCCGCAATGGTTAGCAACAAAAATTCAAAAGGAGGGTCAAGAGTATAAATATGTTGGGGGGGTACAGCATCAATGGAAGGAATGGTGGTAGTGGGAAGGAAATGCAATTATTTTTGGGGGTGGTGACAAGAAAAATCAAGTTATGCAGAATGTCAGCATCCATATGAGAAGACAATCTCCTGTATAATTGAGGTCCTCTTGCTTCTCCTTGGAATGAAAAATGAATGGAATTAGCATGCCAATGCATCTTTGCTTAAAACCTACAGTGAAACTTCTGCATAATTACTCAGCAAAAATGCTTTTAATACACCAATTTATTTAGGTTCATTGAGGCAGGAAGATAATCTCTTACTAGAATCGAAATAAAAACAGACTTGGCCCATATCTGAGTGACAGGCTCACATCCTGGTAATACTATTAATTATCAAAAGGTCAAGAAGCCAGAATGAAAACTCTTATACTGAATTACTAACTCAATAACAAAGCAACTCTTCACTGACTGTAAGCACTTGAGTCGTTTCCATTATTCCATATATCATCACTAATGTCTTTTGAAAAATCCTAATTCAAAAATGCCTGCTGCCCAGGAAAGTGATGCTATTAATACCAACTTCAGTTTCTCTCTCTTTTTTTGTATCATGGACTGTTTATTCCCAATCTTTCCCTCATTTTCACTTTTAAGCCCAATTCCCCAGCTTTAGCAGCTGCTAGAAGCCATCCAAGCACTTTGATTGTAGCCGGAAATCCAGTATGGCGACCCTAACTTCATAGATCTGCTGCCAAAGCAGATGTCAGAGAAATGCAGCTGGGAGCCTCCTCCCCAGAGAAACACTGGGTACAAATATTAGATTTGACTGTAGAACTCACCACCATAATAACGAATGGCTCTCAACAAGTAAGTCTTTCTTGAACTGGTATAGTCTTTATTTTTTTAAAAAACAACTCACTAAAAACCTAAAAGAGCCACTGGACGTTAATAATTGGCATCTTATTTATTGCCTTCTGTTTTCTGTTATCAAACTTTCTTTCCGTTAGAACTTTAAAAAAGATGAACACACAGGAAATTATTCCTTGATTCGGCTTGCACATTTTTTTTTTCCCTGAGAGGCCAAACATATTCACTTAATGGACTACGTTGTAGACTCACGAGTACCCTCCTCCCCAACAACACGACTTCCGTAAAAGTTGCATGGACGGAAGCAGAGATCTTTTCCTTTGTTTATGAAGGAGATGCAAAAACAAAAACCGACTTCTGCTCAGTAACAAAATTAAATAGAAGCCTGGCTGCCTAACATGCCTAATGTTCCCACACAGCATTTTCCCACCCACCTGATATCCTTGAGCGGAAGGTCTAAGCAAGGACAGAGGGATCCACTGTACATTTCCTGCTATTGACTTTGGGGAGGGGGGTGGCATTGTATAGAAGAGAGAATTTAAAACAACCATCCCCCTCCCCAAAAAAAGGGAATGGGCAAAGCATATATTCTTAGAATATCATTTGACACCTACAGTTATATGTAAAAATGTGATTTTTAATTAAGAAACTTCAACCCACTCTATCCTGGATCCATAAATATACTTTTTTTTTTCATTTTGATAAAGAAAATGGAAGTCATTGGGAGTGAGGATCAGTTTACCCATCTTGGTCAAAGTCAACAAACTTGCAGGTATCACCAATTTATAGGGTTTGTTAGCTAAATAAATTCTGTTTACACCAACAGATGTTATATACATCTATGCCAAATATATAACACATACTACTCACCCTTAAATAAAGTGTTAGAATTTTTTTTAAGCCATGGAGACCTGTGCAACATGACAAGAGGCCAGTACTATTATCAACCCAATCAAAATCAATGGCTGCAACAATGATTACAGGGACTGGGGAGTTGGAGCCTTATCTACAATAATAAAATTTTATTGAAGGACTCCAGAGATTAGTTTTCCCAACCCTTCACTGTATATACAAAGCAGCTCAGTCCTGGAGGGGCAAAGTGACTTATTCACAGTCCTACAAGCAAATCTAGCACCAGAATGATAATAGAAGCTCAAGCCTGTGCTGTATTTTAAATTTACAAAGTACTTTCCCCAAAGCAATTCAATAAGGATGGCAGTAACATATAATTTTTCAGATGACAAAAATAAAACCTAGGAAAGTTTAGCAACTTATCTGAGCTTGCATAATAACTATTCTTTTTTTTTTAAACTCTTGCCTTCTACGAAGTATTATTTTCAACACATAAGAGCAGAAAGGGCTAGACAAACCAGAGTTAAGCGATTCGTCCAGTCTAAGAAATATCTGAGGCCAAATTTGAACCCAGGACTTTCCAATTCCAGGCATAGTTCTTTATTTGCAAAACTACCTACCTTGTTCATATAACTAGGAAGAGAAGGAAGGAGAGAAAGTATACTGAGCACCTACTAGGTGCCAGCTAAGCACTTTACAAATATTATCTCATTTACATTTTCACAGCTCTTGGAAATCACAAACCCCATTTGGACTCAGGTCCTTCCTGAATCCCCCTGCAGCATCACAGAGTGATGGCTAAGTATCAGAGACAGGATTTGGATCCAGGTCTCTCCTCATTCCAAATCCAAAAATCTTTCTACGAGACCATGCTGGCTCTCTATTTTTACTTACGGTATTTTTTTCATGGCTCCAATTTCTCACGCTTCTTTTTTCCCTCGTCCTGGATGGAGTGGCTGCTTTTGCCAGTTTGGGCCAAGGAAGGAGGGCTGTTCCCAAGCCCCGGGCCAGGCCCACCTTCACTGGGCCGTGTGGTGCGGGGCACTGCAGATGGAAACCTGCTCGTTTTGGACAGCTCCGCTTCTGACAGATCTATTTGAACACTTCAGTATTTTAACTCCAAATGATATTTAAGTGTCCTGCCAACAAATGGCCCCTGTTTAATGTTACTTGTGTCACAGATGGAAAAAGCTCTCTCTCCCCATCAAATTTCCCTACCTCCAATCTGCCTCCTGAAGGCAGTGAAGGAAGCATGGCGCCGGGGATGGAGCCCTGGTCTGGAAGTCCGGCTTAAAGCCCTGCCACCAAGAGCAAGTCCGTTATCCTTTTCTGAGCTTCTCTTTCCTCCTATGTAAAATGGTTATAATAAAAGCACTAATATCCCCTTCATTTGGGTTGTTAAGTGGATCAAATATTTTAAATGATATAGAAATATCAGTTATTATTTATCATCATCATCATCATTATTATTCACATGCCTTTTCAAAAATAAACCAACATTCCAACATCTGCTAAATATTCAGTTAATCACAGGATAACAGAGTTACAAATCTGGAAGAGGCCATGGAGGCCATGTAGCCTAAGCCCCTCAATTTTATGAATACGAAACTCAGCGACTTGCCCAAAATGACACAGGACGTAAAAAGTACAGCTGGAATTTGAACCCAAGCGATCTGGCTCTAAATCTAGGGTTCTTTTTATTGTCCCACATTGACTCTATGTTCATAATTCTTTTTTCTTAGCTCTATGGAGAATGGGGTACTGAAGGAAAGGGCAGAGAAAAAAAATCTCTGTCTTTTCCCTCTTCTCTGTGTGTGTATATATGTCTTTCCCTCTTTTTTCTCTCTCTCTGTCAGTCAGTCTGTCTGTCTCTCTCTTCTCTGTTAGTCTGTCTCCCTCTCTGTGTCTCTCTCTCGTCTCTGACTTCTCTGTCTGTCTCTTCTCTCTCTCTCTCTCTCTCTCTCTTCCCCATCCTCCAAGAAATGGCTATCAATTCCAACATTAATACCAAGATTGTGACTTGTTAACTATTTTCTTGAAAACCTGGCTAGCTACTGCCACTCCAAGACCAGAATAAAAATCAAGCCAGAATGATGCTTTATAAAAACGTGTAGCCTCCTATAGGCATTAGACTTATAGTATGTAGATATACTATATGCCATATAGTTTTTACCACATGCCAGAAGCCAAAAAAATAATTTAAGGTCTTTGAAGGAAGAGAATTCTTTTAGTTTTATTCCCAATCCCTAGCCATAGTGCCTTGAGCAGGGTAGGCACATGATAAATATTTGCTGAATTAAATTGAAATAGAATATATACAAATAGTAAAGGAATAAACAAACTTTAATTAACAAGATATTTGCATCATATATAAATCATATGTTTGGAGGGGGAAGAAAACAAAACTACCCTTAATAGGCTAATATAATATGACCTAAAGGGCCTACTTACCTAAAAATTAGTTCTTTCTCAGGTAGTTGGCCAAGATGGCAGAGCATAGGCCAGGACCCATCTGAACTCTCCCACAGTACCCCTCCAAATAACTTTTTTTTAATCTTTTATTTTATTTTAGAATATTTTTTCCATGGTTACATGGTTCATGGTCTTTCCCTCCCTACCCCAACTTCCCCCCTCCCTGTGGCCGACACACAATCCCACTGGGTTTACATGTATCTCCAAATAACTTTAAAATAAAGCCTCAAATGAAATTTTGGAATATCACAAGGGAGACATTTATCTTTTCCAAGACAATTTAGGAGGTCCGAAGGAGAGGCACAGGGTGAGTGCAGGCCCAGCACAAGGCAAGTTTCTCTGATAAAGGCCTCATTTCTCAAATATATGAGTCGAATTTATAAGAATAAGAGCCATTCCCCCATAGATAAATGGTCAGGGGGATATGAATTGGCAGTTTTCAGAAAAAAAAAAAAAGAAATTAAAGCTACCTAGAGTCACATGAAAAAATGCTCTAAATCATTATTGATTACAGAAAGGCAAATTAAAACAATTCTGAGGTACCACTTCACACCTGTTAAATACAACAATGCTGGAGAAGATAAAAAAAATAGGTATATTAATGAACTTTTAGTGGAGTAGTAAACTGGTATAATCTGGAACTGTACCCAAAAGGCAATAAAATTGTGTGTGCCTTTTGACCTACCAATACTATTAGAGGTCTGTACCCAAAACAAATCAAAGAAAAAGGAACAGGACCTGTATGTTCAAAAATATTGATAGCAACTTTTTCTGTGGTGGCAAAAAATTGGAAATTGAGAGATGCTCATTAATTGGGGAATGGCTGAATGAGTCGTGGCATATGATTGTGATGGAGCACTATTGTGTATAGGATCTGAGAGGGATGTTTCAGAAAAAATATGTCAAGATTTATATGAAATAATACAATATGGAGTGAGAAGAATCATTTCTGTGCACACTAACAACAGTGTTATAATGATGATCAAGGGTGAAAAACTTGGCTACTCTGATCAATATAATGATCCAAGACAATTCCAAAGGGCTCATGATGAAAAACTGCTATCCACCTCCAGAGAGAGAACTAATGAACTTTGAGTGGAAATTATAGTATAATTCTTTCTCATTCTCACATGTATAATTGACATCATATTTTCTGCCTTCTCAGAGAGGGAAGGAAGGGTGGGACTCAAAATTTAAAAAGAAAAGAATGCTAAAAATAAATAATATTTTTAAAAATAAAAGTCAACACTTTCACAAGTAATTTAATCCTTACAAAACAATCTTTTTTGATTTTAAAAAGGTTTTGGTTATAGCAACCTCTTTCCGTAATATTATTTGATACAAAGTCATAAAGAAATAAGACTCAGTAGGAGAAGGCAGGAAGATCAACTTTACTATTTTGATAAGTACACAATTGGGGTGGATAACATGGAAAGTAATCAGGAATTAATTCCATTATAGATCACAAATGTATAGCTGTAAGAGATCTTACAGACCACTTCTGGCCAATCCCCTTATTTCAAAAACAAAGAAACTGAGGCCTAGCAAGGCCTGAAATCACACAGATTATAAATGGCAGAGCTGGAATTTGAACCCAGGTCTTCTGAGTTCAAATGCTTTTCTTTGCACCACGCTGCCTCTCATTGGAGTAACTGGCCATACAAAAACACAAAAACACAGTTCCAGGTCATTGGTCAGGCAGTGTAAGCAGTCCTGGGGTTGTAATAACAAAAGGGAGCTCTTAGAAAAGCAGTAGAGGATGGGAAAAAGGCTAAGAGGAAAAGATTAGACCTCAGTTATCCACAGTGTGGAGTGCACCCATCTGGACTCAAGTTGGTTTGTTTTTGGTGGGGGAGAGGAGGGATGGTCCATCATCTGGCTTTAAGGTATAAGCAGCACTACACCCAGCTAGGTGGGAAGTTTAGACACTGCATTTTTTTTCTGTTGGATTACTTGTGGCTCTAAGACTCTTCTTATGATTTTACCCCAGGAACAGGAATTCAATTCCCACCTCATCTGAGGGAATGGGTTACAGGTTACTAAAATGATTGGTTGAAGCTAATCAGCAAGTGTCCTGCCCTGAAGCTAGGGAAGGGATGGATAGTCCAAGAGATCATGTATGTGGAAAGAAAGGAATAAATTTTAGTGCATAGGACTTTTAAAATCAGGGCTTCACCTATCACGGAGACACTTTGGGATGAAAAGAAGATGAGGGGAGAATAACTGGACTGGCTTTCAATTCTACTGAGTCCTCTTGAGAAGGGCAAAGGAAACCTACTGAACAAAAGCACAGAGATTGACTTAGATGGATCCTAACAACTTTTTCCTATAAATATTCAATAGGTCAGATAGAAGTCCAGCAAATCCCCAGACAAGGAAGGTCCCAGGAAACTTCTCTCTTACCTAGAGGAAAAGGGACAAACAAATCTCTCTGTCTCTGTCTCTGTCTGTCTGTCTCTCCCCCCCCCATTCCTCCCTCTCTGTCTCCACTCTAAATGAAGAAGTGAGGATGAGACATAGCCAGACATTCAACACAAGTACATAAAACAACATCTGAGGTAGGTGGGGTAGAAGAAAGCACATGAATCTTAGATGAACATATAATCTCTCTCATCCTCTTCTCTCCCCTCTTCCCTTTTCTACCCTCTCCCTTCTCTTCTCTTTCTCTCTCCTTCCCTCCTTCCCTCCCTCTTTGTCTCCACTCTAAATGAAGAAGATGAGACATAGCCAGACATTCAACACATGTACATAAGACAGCATCTGAGGATAGGTAGGGACAGAAGAAAGCACATGAATCTTAGATGAACAGATAATCTCTCCCCCACTTCTCTTCTCTTCTCTTCTCTTCTTTCTTTCTCTCTCTCTCTCTCTCCCCCCTCCCCTTTCCTCCCTTCTTTCCCTCCCTCCCTCTTTGTCTCTACCCTAAATGAAGAAGTGAAGATGAGACATAGCCAGACATTCAACACAAGTACATAAGACAGCATCTGAGGGTAGGTAGGGACAGAAGAAAGCACATGAATCTTAGATGAACAGATAATCTCTCTCCCCCACTTCTCTCCTGTCTGTCTGTCTGTCTGTCTCTCTTCCTCCCTCCCTCCCTCCCTCCCTCTTTGTCTCCACTCTAAATGAAGCGAGGATGAGACATAGCCAGACATTCAACACAAGTACATAAGACAGCATCTGAGGGTAGGTAGGGACAGAAGAAAGCACATGAATCTTAGACCCAGGTTCATGGTTTCTGACCCTAAGCCATCTAGTCCAACCCATGCCTGACACTTAAAAAAACTAAAACCAAACACCCAAACTTGCCAACAAGGGTTCACCCAAGCCTTTCCCTCAAAGACTTTCTCTGACCTTCAGTTTCTCTATCTGTAAAACAAGAATAAATAACACTAGGCACTACTTACTAGTGGTGTAAAGAAAACACCTTACACATTACAAAGCAGCATCTCCCCGTGAATTACTGTCATTATTTTATATTGAGTTCTTTGCCGGTGCTTCATTCACATTAGAAACAGAAGGAAGAGTTGCCACAGAACTGAGAATGGCTTCCAAACGGAGCAATAAGTTGAGAACAAAAATGCTATTCTCTTTTCAGCACAGACTCAAAGACCCATCAGGCTGGATTCCCAGACTGCTTAAACGACTTGAGGGCTCCGTGCTGGCAAGTGTTCCTCTTCCCTAGGTAGAGGTATCACACACCTGGGATCCGAGGAGAGGCCAAGAAGCACAAGCTGGCTTTGGAACACAAGGGCTTAACTTATACAAATTTCCAGATGCTTAATAGATTGCTCATATCCAAACGCACGCTACTCCCTCTTAACACAACACATGCGTGGGGTCTCCTATTAGAAGATCAGGCAATGTCCCAAAACCAACTGCTGACTCATTGAACTATTAATGAGTCATGGGCCCTACCTGGAGCTAGCAAAGCTGCAAGAAACCCAAAGACAGCTCTTCATTTCCTACACTGGAATTACCTGGCCTGTGAACCTTGAAATGATGCATTCATTAAACTACAAAGACAGGAGAGGAAATTAAAAGTTGTTAGGAATCCCCCCCACCCCCTGCCTTCATGCTAAGTACCTGACCCAGTCCAAGAGAAGAGAGCAAACTTTTCACTTTGTCAAGAGAGTGAGCCATTTACTCTCTTTTCACCGGAATGCTCAGATCTGTTGTTTTTCAGATTTCTCATTTTGGAAATGGGATGAAAGGAAACAAACTCTAGGACTGCTGGTGCCAGTCAATGCCCTTTTAATTGAAATTAAGCTGCGCCACCAGCTAAGTCAGCTTCCAACATGGCTGGGCTCACCGCCTTCATAGATTTCCTGGCTGCAATCACAGTGATTTGAGCAGACCACAAGCTGTTTATCCTGATATATTAAAAAGTGCTTAGAGATAGAAGTTTAACAGTTATATTTCTGTCTTTACCTGGAATCAAGTAATGGAAATTCCACTGAGCAAACATCAGCTAAAGAAAGAGCAGTCGGGAGAAAAGACACACAAGTCGAGTATAATGACTACAGGACAAGGTTCAACCTATAAGTAAATTTTTAAACCTTTCAACTGTTTTGACTATAATATGTTTTGAAAGTGGATAACAGTGAGTAGCCTAATCAGAGAAAACAGCAAAGTAGTCAAATCTGAAAAATTTGGGGAAAAACATCAAAAGCTCTGCTTCCATTATTATGTGTTCAGTGGGTTCTCAATCTTTGTAAACTAAGAACCAGAGACTTTTGGTAGGAGGGAAAGATTATCCTCTTCATTAATCAATGGCCATAATACACACTGTCAGGCTATCAATATTTTGAGACCTGACAATATTTTGCCTTACTCAAGAACCACTTCTGCACACTACTGCCTGTTTTAGCAAAAACATACAAAAAGATTTTTTAAAATACAGTACACACCATGAAGCAATATTGTCTTGTTGGAAAGTTAAAGTTTTAGATAGTATAAAAATTTTTTAATGGCATTTGCTGTTTAAAACTTAAACAATTATCCCTCTTCTATGCTAATGTTAAATAGATTTTTATAAATAGGAAAGTATGAGAATACTCCCATAAAAAAGTCAACTTCCCTCTTTTGAGTTAAATACAGATGCAATTGTCTGCTATAGACATGTTACATACACACACACAGACACACACACACACACACGACACTTTAAAAAGATTTACAAATGGCAGGTGACTTGTTTAGATTTTTAAGATTTGTTTGTTTCCCTACGATGGTCCATTTTGTCTGTTATCATATACCTTCCATCCCTACCATGAATTTAAATTCTTCTATTAAGGAGTCATCATGATTTTTGGTTCTCGGCTTTTGAAAATTCACCTCTGACTCAGATTTAGCTTATGATCTCTCTAACTGTTATCCTAATGTCAATGGGATATTTTCTTTTCTAATTCTGCAGTTCCCAAATGGGTCTCTGTAAACCTTCCATGATTTCAAGAATCTTGCTGGGGAGGTGATCACAATGAAAAATATATGAGTAGAAGTAGGGTAGAGAAATCAACAAATAATTGTCAAGCATCTACTATTTGAAAAGCACTATAGGGGAAAACTAAAAATCAGTGAGGAGGTATGAGGGAGTGTTATAAAGATAAATATTCTAGGAAACCACCAGAAAAAAAAATTCCTAGTTTTCAAGAGCAAGCAGAAAAAGAAAAATTCACATTTCCTTATTTTCTGTTTATAGCCAAATGTTATATCCTTTTTATAAGAACACTGAAATATTAACAGTAAAGAATATAGATTTACATGAAGAAGCATGACATACTAAATAGAGTACTGATTTTAAAATCAAGTAGATCTGGAATCAGATCCTCCCTTTGACCATGAACGAGTAAGTCATCTGAGCCCAAGTATTTCCCTAGGATTTAAGTCATAGAAGGACTTCAATTTGCACTGGTGGAAGAAGTTCTCATATATGTCATTCGCACTAATGAAATCCACAGATTTCACACATGTATTATCAGTAATTTTTTCCCCAGTAGAATTCATAGATTTTATCCTGTTTTACCTCTTTGCTCCCTTTTTAACCAATCTCCTTATGGCATACATTTTATTAAAGGATTCACCCAGGGTTAGAAAGAAGTATAGATAGAAGGCAGCTGGGTAGCTCAGTGAATTGAGAGCTAGGTGTAGAGATGTGAAGTCCTGGGTTCAAATTTGACCTCAAGCACTTCTTAGCTGTGTGACCCTAGGCAATTATTTAACCTACATTGCTTAGCTTTTACTGCTCTCCTGCCTTGGAACCAATACACAGTACTGATTGTTTCCCAGATGGTAGGGAGAAAAGGAAGGGAGGGAGGGAGGAGGAAGGAAGGAAGGAAGGAAGGAAGGAAGGAAGGAAGGAAGGAAGGAAGGAAGGAAGGAAGGAAGGAAGGAAGGAAGGAAGGAAGGAAG